>NC_034199.2:41348244-41667769 GCF_002021735.2 Oncorhynchus kisutch
GTGTGTGAGAAGAGGGAGTGGAAGGGATAGGTCTCTTATTAGGCTACAAATAATATAAAAGGGGAGATAACAAACATAATTTCCAGGGTTTATGAAAATATTGCTCTTGTGTAGGATTTAACTGCAGCTCCAACATTCCAAAAAGGTAATGTTAAATTAAACAGCTCCTCAATATTTACGAGACTCTGTGAGATTTAAACTTTGCACAAACAAGACGACCTAAATTGATAGCAGAGCAGAGCCGAGTAGAGCGATGACTACTATGTGTGTTATTTTGTCTTGACTTGCCACTCTGACAGCAGGGCCTTGTTTTAACATGCCAATCAGGCAGAATTACTTACCACTCCTCCTTCCTCCGCCTGGAAATGTCATGAGCAACCTGTTTTTCTGATTGTGAAACATGGGTTGAAACTCTCCTAATGTTCTAATGGCCCCTTCTGGTGCCATCTGCACCACAAAGGTGAAAATCACATTTAGCCTCAGTACAAGAACAAGTAACAAGTCACAATCTAGATATATACAGTACCAATCAAAAGTTTGGACACACCTACACATTCATGGGTTTTTCTTAATTTTTTTACTATTTTCTACATTGTAGAATGACAGTGAAGACATCAAAACTATGAAATACCACATACAGAATCATGTAGGAAGCATTTTTTTTGAACAAATCAAAATATATTTATATATTAGATTCTTCAAAGTAGCCACCCTTTTCCTTGATGACAGCTTTTCACACTCGTTTCATTCTCTCAACCAGCTTCATGAATAATGCCTTTCCAACAGTCTTGAAGGAGTTCCCACATATGCTGAGCACTTGTTGGCTGCTTTTTCTTCACTCTGCGGTCTAACTCATCCCAAACCATCTCAATTGGGTTGAGGTCAGGTTATTGTGTAGGCCAGGTCATCTGAAGTAGCACTCCATCACTCTCATTCTTGGTCAAATAGCACTTACACAGCCTGGAGGTGTGTTTTGTGTCATTGTCCTGTTGAAAAACAAATGATAGTCCAACAAAGCACAAACCAGATGGGATAATGTACTGTATCACAGGTAACTCTGGGTCCTCCTTTCCTGTGGTGGTCCTCATGAGAGCCAGTTTCATCATAGCTATAATGACTACTCAGGGAGAAAAAGGTATAGATTCACGCGCAGCGCGCGGCAGGTGTTTATTTCGCCTTCACAGAAGGCAGGAATCGTGGTCACAGGCAGATAATGATCATAGGCAAACAGGCAGGTGAATCAAAACTAGGACTGAAGGCTATAACAGGTTCTCACAAAAGAGCTTGGAAAAGGCTTAGTAGAGTCAAAACGGACAATTCCTCACAAAGGCACAACAATAATGAACTGAACTAAATAAGGAGCTGATGAGACCAAGTGATTAACTAAAACAGGTGAAAAAATTGAACAAAAATGAAAGACAGGGTTACGTTCAAGAACACAATGAAACAGAACACAAGGTTGACTAAGAAAATAAATACAGAACCTTACAATAGCGCTTGATGGTTTTTGTGACTTTACTTGAAGAAACATTCAAAGTTCTTGTTCTTGTAATGCTATCTTCTGTATACCAACCCTACCTTGTCACAACACAACTGATTGGCTCAAATGCATTAAGGACAGAAATTCCACAAATGAACTGTCCCTGAAAAGGCAAACCTTTTAATTGAAATGCATTCCAGGTGACTACCTCATGAAGCTGGTTGAGAGAATGCCAAGAGTGCGCAAAGCTTTCATCAAGGCAAACGGTGGCTACTTTGAATAAAATATTTTTGATTTGTTTAACACTTTTTTGGTTACGACATGATTCCATTTGTGTTATTTCATGGTTTTGATGTCTTCACTACTATTCTACAATGTAGGAAAGAGTAAACATAAAGAAAAACGCTGGATTGAGTAGGTGTGTCCAAACTTTTGACCGGTAATGTATATATATACAATATATATATATATATATATATATATATATATATATATATATATATATATATATATAGTGAGAGATAGATTCATAGATTTAGAGAGAGAGAGTCTGGGCTTGATTTAATATATAGATGCACTCAAAACAAGGATAATTTGTCCTATTGGGTTTGTTTTTCAGCTGAAATCAATGCAAAATATGGAGCACCTCATCGTCATACTAAAAATAGCATTAGCGTGAAATCGATGGCTAACCTGCAGCCAAGAGCAAAATCCATTTAGTTAAGTGAATTCAGGTGAACCACACAGAGCAAATGAAAAGCCCAAATTGATCGTGGCAGTTATTTTGGCAGTTTATTACAGAACAAAGGAATTGTTTAAAGACCCAACGGTGTAAAGTATATGTGCAGAATGGCTGCCTTTCATAGGGCATTAGTTTCAGTCCAGGTTTGTAACCGGTAGCGTTGTTTGTTCTGAGAAAAGACTGTGATGTGTTTGTGTGTGTTTGTGGTGCTGTAACAGTTCTATACAGCTAGAGACGGACCGGCCAGATAGAATCACAGAAGAGGCGGCTGACTACTACACAACTGCTCCCACATTTGCATATTAATTGACCCGTATTCACTCCAAACAGGAATAAATATCTATCTACAGTAGTCCATGACTCTACAGAATGATCAAACTAAATCCTCCCTCTGTACTCAGTACTCTTTACTCTGCCTCTTATTTTCTCTTTCATCTGCTCATGTGGGTTGATCATCAGTCACTCCTTTGTATTTTTCCTGTAATCCTTTCCGTGTGAGGACATCATCCTTCTGTCTGATTTGGCCTTTGTTTCTAAAGGCTTTGGCTTTCCTTCAGCCACCATGTGAAGGAACCATTTTGAGAGTTTTCTATCTTTAACTTCCTCCATTCTTGTGAATAGGCTATGCAAAGGAAGACTATTTAGCTTTTTGAGTGTACGCTATGCATGTCTAAATCTGTTTGTGTAAGTGTGTGTGAGGGGGCCGGTATGGATCCGGTAGGGAGCTTGTAGGGAGATGGTAAGGGGCCTGTAGGGGCCTTGAACATTTATCTAGAGGATTGACATGTGCTCAGGCAGGCCACAGATGGCTGCGTAACGGGAGGGAGGAAACGAGGGCGGGAGAGAGGAAAGGAGGGAAAGAGGAAAGGAGGCAAGGAAAGAGGAAAGGAGGGAAGGAGGGAAGGAGATAGGAAAGGAAGGAAGGAGAGAGGAAAGGAGGGAGGGAGGGAGTAAAGCAAGGAAGGAGTAAAGCAAGGAGGGAGGAAATGAGGGAGGGGGGAAAGGAAGGAGGGAGTAAAGGAAGGAGGGAGGAAAGGAGGAATAGAAGAGAGGAAGGAGGAGGAAAGGAGGGAGGGAGGAAAGGAGGAATAGAAGAGAGGAAGGGAGGGCGTAAAGGAAGGAGGGAGGAAAGGAAGGAGGGAGTAAAGGAAGGAGGGAGGAAAGGAGGGAGAGAGGAAAGGAGAGAGGGAGGAAATGAGGGAGGGAGGAAAGGAAGGAGGGATTAAAGGAAGGAGGGAGGAAAGGAGGGAGGGAGGAAAGGAGGGAGAGAGTAAAGCAGGGAGGGAGAAAAGCCGGGGGGGAGTAAGGGGAAAGGTGGGCCCGTCTGGGTGCCAGAGTAAATCTTTCTCTTGCTCTCTCTTTTCTTATTTCTCTCTCCTTTCTCCAAGTCAGGACCCCCTAGATAATTCCAGCTCAGGACCCCATAGATAAATTCCAGCTCAGTACCCGTAGATAAATTCCAGCTCAGGACCCCCTAGATAAATTCCAGCTTAGGACCCCCTAGATAAATGGGAGTTTAATTCAATTAGAGGCAGGCTACTGTTTCTGCCTCACGGCAGGCACTGGCACAGTGGAACCACCCCATTCCTCCTGCCTGTTATACCCCTGACGTTCACACACACACACACACACACACACACACACACACACACACACACACACACACACACACACACACACACACACACACACACACACACACACCACACATCTTGTAAAGCCTCCTGCCTACTTTGCCAGCTGATAAACAATGCAACAGCTACTGTATGGGAAACATCTACATTTCACTTCCCTGAGAGTAGTTACGGTATTATGGCAAATACTTTCATACTTTCAGTATACATTCATACTGTAGGCTATTTCCATGTAACATTCTCAGGAAATAATATTACACCTTTATTTCCCACCTCCCTGTGTGTGGAAAATCCCTACCTGTCTGCCTGGGATTATCATTAGATGGATGTTGGACCACTTCCAGCCTGCAGTAGCTAATGCAGACACCTCATTTCCACAGTGTTCAGACCACGCTTCTGACCTACTCACTCCCCTCCCCTCACCTTCCCCCTCCCCCTCCCCCTCACCTGCCCCCCCCTCCCCCCTCCCTTACCTCCCCCTCACCTGCCCCTCCCCCTCCCTCTCCCCCTCCCCCTTACCTCCCCCTCCCTCCCCTCTCCCTCTCCCCTCACCTGCCCCTCCCCACCCCCCTCCCCCTCCCTCTCCCCTCACCTGCCCCTCCCCATCCCCCTCCCTCTCCCCCTCACCTGCCCTCCGCTTTCCCCTCCAGTTGTTCGCTCAGGTGATCTGCACCGCTCACAGGCAGAGGGAGAGAGAGAGAGAGAGAAAAGAGAGAGAGGTAGAACAGAGAGAGCAGTTTTCCTCCGGTAGCTTCCACCTCATCTCTCATTATCCAGGCAGTGGTAGCGGCAGACAGGAGAGACAGGAGAGCGTGCGGATCACCTGGAGCCAGCAGTAGACCTGAAACATGTCTATTTATTTTTATGATCAAATCAAACACATATCAAATATGGCTTTTTTCATGGAAGAGCCGCACAGAGAAAGGAAGAGAGATAGAGAGAAAGAGACTGTATGGAGTAGATACTAGCGCCTCATGGCATATGCAAAGGCTCTGCCTGATGTGTCTGTTGAACTGCGGGGCTGTTTAAAATGGACGACGAGGAAGGAAGCCTCCCTCAGGAGAGGAGAGGGCAGGTGTGGTCTCTGCAGAGCCTGAGGACGTGCTGTGGGACAGGCGATGATGTGGACAGGGTTATCTTTTACGGAATTAATATGATATGTGGCAGGTATGGTATGCACCTGTTAGTTAGCACATTTACATGCTCCTCAAAGGCATTTAGCTCATATTGAAACAAACAGTTCTAGCTATTAGTCTTGATACTGGGATGTCTGTTTCATAGGATTTAGTGGATTTGTACTGTATTCAAATTATGATGGGGTTTATTTAAGTATTTTAAACTGGGTGGTTAGAGCCCTGAATACTGATTGGCTGACAGCCATTGTAAATCCGACCGTATACCATGGGTATGACAAAACATTTATTTTAACTGCTCTAATTACGTTGGTAAACAGTTTATAATAGCAATAAGGCACCTCGGGGGTTTGTGGTATATGGTCAATATACCACAGCTAAGGGCTGTGTCCGGGCACTCCGTGATGCGTCACGCATAGGAACAGCCCTTAGCCGGGGTATATTGGCCATACACCACACGCCCTCATGCCTCATTGCTTAAATAAGCCACAAGAGGCTGTGCTGTATCATGAATACAGTCACAGGTAAATGGCGTTGTTCAGCCTGACGTTTTTTTTTTTTAAACAATGAAATATATATTTTAATTAAAACGTTAATTTGATAAGTCAACTCATACAATTTTATTCTTCCACCAGAAAATATAGTCCAGACCAAAATCTGGTTGTTAGTTATTTTGGTCATGTTGCTACAGACGCGAGCCAGTCATTAATTCTTGTTGCATAGTTGCAATGCAACAGGTCAGGTCGTCCATTCTAAACAAATTGGTTGCTATGCAGGTTGGACAGCTAATGTTCGTGTCACTAGCTAGCTCGCCAACTTCAGCTAACTCAGTCACGTCAAACAATGAACCTAGCTGCATTTTTTGTTTGTTAGAGCTTTCATCCAATTGGGATTTTTACTTGGATATGTCCATGATAATTGACGTTGATGCGTGATTTTGACTTGCTCAAAAAAAGTTGTCTCGTCTGGGCGCCGTTCACTCTATGAACTTATTACAGAGATCACAATTCTAAAGTGAAACATCGTTTCTGAGTTCAGACACAGAACATATTAGAACTTATATGAACCCCATGCTGTACCAAACTAAATGCTAGGATTATATGAACCCCATGCTGTACCAAACTAAATGCTAGGATTATATTAAACCCGCTGTACCAAACTAAATGCTAGGATTATATTAAACCCGCTATACCAAACTAAATACTAGGCTTATATGAACCCCCTGCTGTACCAAACTAAATGCTAGGATTATATTAACCCCATGCTGTACCAAACTAAATGCTAGGATTATATTAAACCCGCTGTACCAAACTAAATGCTAGGATTATATTAAACCCGCTGTACCAAACTAAATGCTAGGATTATATTAAACCCGCTGTACCAAACTAAATGCTAGGATTATATTAAACCCGCTGTACCAAACTAAATGCTAGGATTATATTAAACCCGCTGTACCAAACTAAATGCTAGGATTATATTAACCCCATGCTGTACCAAACTAAATGCTAGGCTTATATTAAACCCGCTGTACCAAACTAAATGCTAGGATTATATTAACCCCATGCTGTACCAAACTAAATGCTAGGCTTATATTAAACCCGCTGTACCAAACTAAATGCTAGGATTATATTAACCCCATGCTGTACCAAACTAAATGCTAGGCTTATATTAAACCCGCTGTACCAAACTAAACGCTAGGATTATATTAACCCCATGCTGTACCAAACTAAATGCTAGGCTTATATTAAACCCGCTGTACCAAACTAAATGCTAGGATTATATTAACCCCATGCTGTACCAAACTAAATGCTAGGCTTATATTAAACCCGCTGTACCAAACTAAATGCTAGGATTATATTAACCCCATGCTGTACCAAACTAAATGCTAGGCTTATATTAAACCCGCTGTACCAAACTAAATGCTAGGATTATATTAACCCCATGCTGTACCAAACTAAATACTAGGCTTATATTAAACCCGCTGTACCAAACTAAATGCTAGGATTATATTAACCCCATGCTGTACCAAACTAAATGCTAGGCTTATATTAAACCCGCTGTACCAAACTAAATGCTAGGATTATATTAACCCCATGCTGTACCAAACTAAATGCTAGGCTTATATTAAACCCGCTATACCAAACTAAATGCTAGGCTTATATTAAACCCCTGTTGTACCAAACTAAATACTAGGCTTATATTAAACCCGCTGTACCAAACTAAATGATAGGCCTATATTAAACCCGCTGTACCAAACTAAATGCTAGGCTTATATTAAACCCGCTGTACCAAACTAAATGATAGGCTTATATTAAACCCGCTGTACCAAACTAAATGATAGGCTTATATTAAACCCGCTGTACCAAACTAAATGATAGGCTTATATTAAACCCGCTGTACCAAACTAAATGATAGGCTTATATTAAACCCGCTATACCAAACTAAATGCTAGGCTTATATTAACCCCCTGATGTACCAAACTAAATACTAGGCTTATATTAACCCCCTGATGTACCAAACTAAATACTAGGCTGGAAGCAAGGGGAAATAATGTTTGAGTTGAGATAAATACAAGAGATGATTCGGACAGCAACATGAACATGATATTCTGATGGAGACTCAGTGTTCATTTTCAGATGGAACTGTTAGCAGGCGTAGGTGTGTCTGTGACAGCCAACACAGCACGGCTTGGAACGCTGCTTACGGGGGGAGGGTCTCTTTTTTTATGGGACAAATAGTAAAGATGTCACGTAACAGTAGAAATGAATGACCTTATATTATCTGACTGTCAAACAAAATCACTTAAAAAATGTAGGCTACCTGTGCATGTTCATCCACTCTGAAATAACTCCAGCATCCAAACAGTGCACTGCGTGTGCTCTTGCGACATTTGATGAATGTAAATTAACATCTGTTAACAAAACACCAGAAAGTGTTCCTAATGACGTTCGGTGATTGACTGTCTTTGTAGTCGGAACACATGAAATTGAGGCCGGAAGTGTCACAGGAAAAAACGTCATGGTCAGTCACCCTAACACACAGTTCATTTACTAGCCTGGGCTACAGTGTGTATTACCATGAGCTTGAAATAGGCCTACTTGTAGCCAGTGATCTAGCCTAGTGTGTTAAATAAAGAGGCTAAACTCTGATTGCGGGTCGTGGTGAAAAAAATGTACGCTCCCTATACTTTCAATGCAAATTTCTGAAATAAAGTGGGTAAACAGTGTTTACCTGTATTTACCCTCCACTAGGCTTGCACCACTGCTGGTAGCCTACCATCTCAGCCGAGGCAATTTTACACAATATGAACACACACAGGTTTCAGAAAAAACTGCTTATCTCGTGTAACAAAACAACTGGGAACCCGAAAATTTAGCTGGATGGATTGGATGCGCGTTGATGTCTAGTTGTCTAGTGATGTTGTCGACCATCATCAGCTGATCCAGCAAAGAAAACACATTTTGATAGAAAAGAATAAAGTGAAATAGATGGTTGACTTCTTGTGGCCATGGAGAACACCTATACCCACACACACCTGAAAAACAAAGAAATGAGCGCTCTTAACAGCTGACTGAGAAAAGCAAACAATGATAAAATAACGGATAAATCTAATGAATTGGATTAAACTAATAGGCTATTTTGGAAAATCTATGCTTTTAAGGGAGCTCAGTTAAGGTTGAAATTCAGCACTACTGAGTGGACAGCGCCTCCTCTATAGAATTTGCACCATTCATGGACAGGGAGACGGTTTGTGCAGCCATGTATAAATAAATGGGTTCAACCATTATAGAGAGGCGGGGGTGCTTTTATTTTCAAAATAACCACTTCCTTTTAAAGAAATAGGTGAATGGTTAAATTAAGATTATTTAGAGACTCCCAAAAGTTTGACTCGGAGCTCATGTCTCATTCAGGGGAGCTGAGTAAGAGAGGGAGAGTGAGAGGCAGACACAGAGAGGGAGAGAGATGGAGAGAAAATAGAGAGAGAGAGGGACAGAGAGGGAGAGTGGCAGACAGAGAGAGGGAGAGAGAGAGAGGGAGAAGCAGAGAGAGAGAAGCAGAGAGAGAGAGAGGGAGAGAGTAGCAGAGAGAGCGAGGGAGAGAGAGAGGGGGAGAGAGAGAGGCAGAGAGAGAGAGGGAGAGAGAGCAGCAGAGGGAGCGAGAGAGAGGCAGTGAGAGAGGGACAGAGAGCAGGAGAGGCAGAGAGAGAGAGAGCGGTCTGATGAAAATAGCAAGCGTTGTTGCTGCTTTGTTTCGGGATCCTTGAATGAGCACAATGAATCGATCGATGGATAGGTGACGGGCGGAGACAATGGATCTCTGTGAGTTCAGCAGGTCGGAACGGCGGCGTTCCACACACAATGGAGGTGTGACAAGACGGAGCGAAGGGTGGCGCTCCATCAAAGATGTCACCGGAGACAAAGCACACTCACTCCCTGGCTCTCTCTGTGGCAGAGTTATTATAACTCAAACCTACAGAAAATGGTTTGCTAACTACCATCAAGAGTAATGGCAGCTTGTACGTATAGGTAGCATGTCTAAAATCATTTCCAACCAGATCTATTGATTTAGAGACACACAGCAACTGAGATCCCAGCCTGTATCAATCAATCAAATGTATTTATAAAGCCCTTTTCACAAAGTGCTAGACAGAAACCCAGCTTAAAACTCCAAACAGCAAGCAATGCAGATGTAGAAGCACATGGCGAGGAAAAACTCCCTAGAAAGGCCAAAACCTAGGAAGAAACCTAGAGAGGAACCAGGCTCTGTATCCTTTAGCCTGTAGCTTTAGTCCTGTAACATCTGCCACACTACTAGACCATGTGACCATGGAGACAAACAGTTCAATGAATTGCTTTTGTTTGGGAGGTTACTGAATTTTCTTTGTCCGCTTACCGCCCACCGCAACACAGATACAAAACAGCCACACACTGGCCAAGTATCTGAGCAACATAAGTAAAGTAACAAACAAACAGTCGTCTTCGTGTTTTTCCCCGCAAACATTTATCTTTGTTGGCAGGTGAGTTATTCTAGGAATGGGAACCATGCATCTTTCTCTCTCTTTTTCCAGGAAGAAATGAGTTGAATAATATCCTTTCCTAAAGTAAATGTGCCTACATATTGTCTGTGGCATCATAACACGCTCAAGTCTAGATGGCAAAAACACAATTTCTTAAGTGGATAGGATGCTAGCTGGTCTTTTCACTGGTCTTTCCCAAACTGCTCTTAGCTCAGAATACATTTTTTTTTTTTAAAGGGTCATATATTGCATTCAGCGAAAAGGCAAATCCACTGCTGTTGCTGTAGTGGCGGGACTAAAGAAGGGAGGGTGTGTGAGGGTGAGTGCGAGGTTAAGCTGTTCAATGAAATCATATTATATCCAACATATACCTAGACCACACAACGTGTTTTCACGTCTCACTTTTCAGCCTTTTCTTTCTCTCCATCTCTCTTTCTTTTCTTTTTTGATCGGAGAGGGCATTACCCTGTCTGAACACCCCCTAAATCCTTGTGGTCACACCTCTTATTAAAGAGGGTTTTGTCCCACGCCCTACACCCCCCCTCCACTGCTCTTGGAATTCAGCCCGGGTCAGCAGATTTCAGCCCACCCCACCGTGCTTACCCTTTTTCATTTGCACCTGTTGTGCAGTTGTCCAGGAGGCAAGTGCCGAACCATACAGTCAGACAAAGATCATATTATGAACAGATATGCAATGCCTAATCTCCATGTGCCCAAAGGGGAAAAGTAAAATAAAAAAACGAAATATTTGTTATTCTCTTCCATGGGAACGTGTGCGGGAACGGAATGCCGTTGGGATGTAAAAAGGTTTATGGTTTCCAAAAACTGTTGAGGGGAACCAAATAATATCCCCAAACAAGCAATTGACTTCAAAAACACATAATTTTAAGCCACTTCCCATTTGCTATGTGGAGTTGGCAGCGCCCTCCAGAGATAAGGTGCATGAAAGCTTTGCGAAATATTGCTTTATTAGGCATACACAGAACTCAAAATGAACCTGAACATTGTGCTCTATTTGCTATCCCTGAGGGCCCCTTTTCCTGTTCCCATGATGTCATGGCTTTTACATTTTGTTATAGTATTTTTTTCCCACCTCCCTCTTTTTCTTTTGGGCCTTTTTTGTCTGCTTTTCTCATGCACCTTTATCAGAGTATTTTTCATCTCCACCAAAGTGGACATATTTCTAGGTTACCATGAAGGCCCTTGAGTTCAGCCTGAATCACATTTTTTTATCAAGGTTCAGGGATGTAATATTATAAGCTGTCCATTTGGTTCCTAGGTTGTCTGGTCTGTATAAAAAGCTCCCCAAACTATTCAAAGCAGGAATGCGACTTTCTCCTTCCTACCATCAGAACCGAGTTAGGCGGATGTTGTTTTAGAAACCTAACAGGGTCTCTTTGTTTGTGTCTTGCAGTGCTGACATATGAGAATGAGGTGGAGATGAGCTCTGAGACAGACGAGGATGACAAGAAGCTGCTCTCAGAGGAGAATGGCCTGACCAATGGGGAGGAGGGTGGTATCCCTGCCGGAGGCAGCGTGCCGAACCTGGAGAAATCACCCAGGGTGGGCCACGCCCTGCTGTCCTACAGGGGTGGAACAGAGGGATCAGAGGGCGGGGATGGACGGCAGAGCCACCACCACGCCTGCCGCCTGGGAGACAACCAACACAGACACCTCAATGGGACTGGTGAGTGATCTGATCAGGTCAACACCTGCACAATATAAATCAGTAGCCTATATCAATCCAATGCATTTATATAACCCTTTTTTAAAAATCAGCCTTTTTTTACAAAGTGCTTTGACAGTAAATCAATCAACACACCTCACTTATGTATATCAATTACAGAACTCATAATAATACAGTATATTCACCTCTTCAGTTTCTGCTAAAATAGTTGGAGCCTGGGAAATGGCTTTGTTCTCTACTCTGTCTATTTTTTCAATTTCCGGATCTCTGTGAGGTTGACAGGAGATTGTAAAGATTAACACAGTGCTCTATTCTAGTGAGACGTGTTGCTGCTGAAATACAGTCAGCACTTTAGCTGCTTCACAGGCTCACATCGCAAAACCACCTCCCTCGCTCCCATACTCATCTCTGTATGACTGTTCACACCCTCTAGGACCTCTGACCTCTGACCTCTGACCGTTCTCTGTCCCCTCTTTCCTTCTCTCTTTTGTCTTGGTTTTGTTAAAGCACTGTCTCATCAATGTTTCTCTCTCTGTTGTCTTGGCTCGGTAAAAGCATTGTCTCCTCATTGGTTTCACATACATTCAGAGGAATAAAGTCAACTCCAAACAGTTCAATACTCTCAAGGTCTCGGCAGAGGAGAATGTCAAAATATTTTAGTTCAATATATGAAGCGCTGTGAAACAGCCAACCTTTCATTCTTATTGACCATAATTGTAACTCTTATAATTAGACTCAGTTTAGTGGGCTGTGCCCAACGGAGCCTCTAACTCCCGCATACAGGCAGAGCTACCAATGATAAGCAAGTAGCGCATGTAAAACCTGTCAACCCACCCTCTCTCTCTTTCTCTTTTGCTCCCTCTCCATTCCCCCCTCTCCTTCCAACTCATCTGCATCAGTGACAGGACAACTGGTGTCGCCAGGGCCGCAAAGACAAATACTTTTAATTAGAAGCCCAACGGGATTGTTAAAGAGGGAGCCAGGCTTTTGCAGGACTCATTAACATCCCTAAATGAAATTCGGAGCTTTATGACGTCCATTTACATGCTTAATAGGCCCCCCATTCTGTGGCCGCCTGACAGATACAGAGTGCAGAGAAAAACTCATGCGAGACACCCAGTTTTTTTTTAAATGGACCTGCGTTGACTATCCGTCTCTGTTAATGACTTGGTGGTGAGCTGCGCTGCTGAATTGGGAAATACGAGGGACTGGGAAATAGTTTTAGAAAATTTGAACCCGGTCCAAAAACAAAATGTAAATGAAAAGAGCCTTGATATGGGGAGCATATGTGTATAGAATCATTATTATCATGATCATTATAAGAAAGCTGTAAAAATAAATCAATGCCAGATTAGCACATCTGTAACAGTCCATTATAGCTAATGCTAACCTAGCTATTGGCCGAATAATTTGATTTGAATTCAACTGGCATTTGACATTTATATGTAAACTGATGAAAGATGAGAGATAGACAACCCACATATTTGTTATATTCATTTCACTCAGGTAACAGATGTAAAAGGCTCGGGTGTCACTTCAAGGTACTGAGTCACATCGAGAATGCACAAAGGATCGAATCAAGATTTACCACAAAAAATAACAGAAATGCTCCTTTACTGTACACGCCATCTTGCCTCTGCCTCTCTAGGGAAAAAAAGACGACCGAGTGAAAAACACAAAGAGCTTCCATTTTATATTTCAGATTTCATATACAGTGCAAGTAGTACTGTAAGTGTAGTGAAGGAGGGGCCTACTGAAAATAGAATGAAACTTGAGAACAGTGTCTAGATTCTACGACAGACACAGGGCGTGACTCACATGTCTTTGTCCTTACTCTGAGGCCTGGAACCCACAAAAAGCCCCATGTTGGCTGAATGAAACTCATTCTGTAAAGTCTGGCAGTGATTCTGAAGTTGAGGCGAAGGGAAGCAACTCTTGCTTTCCCCATCAGGAGAGGCATGCATTTTTGCAGTTGTTCTCTGAAACATGCAGCACCACCATTTTATCTGCGTGGTGCTGGAGCAAAACATTTTGTGGGGAGAAGTGTGAGACCTCGTTTCTTGATTACATTTCATCTTGGAATTATGAGAAAGAAAATAGTTTTCATCCACAATATTTAGAAATTGAAGTAGGATAGCTACCTGCTAATTCCCATACATTCTACCTTTGTTGAAGGTAGCTGCCAATCGACTATAAACATTGATCCTATGTTAACATGTTCTCAATAGGTTGTGCATAGTACCTTGTGACTCATTTGACTCATAGCAAGACTATTTTGGTATAAAAAGGCACAGCATCAGGTTCCTGTATGACACATTGCTCATGAGGAAGGAAGTTTTGAAAAGTAACCTGCTGTAAGTGAAAGAGGGGGGGGGGGGGGTGAATCTGGCTGTCCCCCCCCCCCTCCCCTGCTGCAGCTTGCAGGCAGGGGTGTTGTATATCCCTCCTTTGAAGAGGGAAAGCGTATGATTCTTGTGACTCCTGTTGAGGAGTCACATGACTGGGGCCAGGAGGAACAAACACAATGGGCACAGTATATGTACACCCCTCGCCTGCCTGTCCCTCATTATCAGGAAAATACATTCATATTACAAGCCGTGGCTGAATGGAAAGAGGTACTTAACTGAATTGTCAGGGTAGCATGTGCATTCTAGTTGACTTTGCCTCGAATGTTAAACTATGGTCATACTTCAGTTTATTGAGTGCTGTGATAGCCACAGTTGATTGTCTGATTTTGAGCCCTTTTCTCCTCTCCTTTATAGATGAAAGGAAGGATGAATATGATCCCTTGGGGCCAGAGGGGTCTCTTCACTCTGTAGGAAGTGGTACAGGTGACTTCCACCCTCTTTATTGAACTTTTATTTAACTAGGGAAGTCGGTTAAGAATAAATTCTTATTTACAATGACGGCCTACCCCGGCCAAACCCTAACAACGCTGGGCAAATGTGTGCTGCCCTGTGGGGCTCCCAATCACGGCCGGTTGTGATACAGCCTGCAATCGAACCAGGGACTGTAGTGACGCCTCTGGCACTGAGATGCATTGCCTTAGACCGCTGCGCCACTCAGGAGCCCCATATATATATTTGCAAAAAAATATATGGGGGATTGGAAATGATGCAGACACATACATTGATGGAAGCTACAATCTATCTGCAATATTAAAACTGATCTACCCCCTAAAAGAAAAATAAAAAAATATATATAACACACTAGGAAGAGACATGATTATAACCCCTTGCAGCAGGTGATATACCTAATAGGAAACACAAACACACAGTCAAGGGCCACGAGAGACAATGCAAAGCAAACATTTGCAGGTTCAGTGAGAGTGCAGCACAAATCACATCTAGCTACAAAATTGAATTTTGACCTAAATCTCATTTGTTTGATTCATGTACTTTCAAATTGGTTTAAAATTGTAGTTTGTCCTGGCAGTGAATCACAATGTCTTTGCAGTTAAGCATTTTTATCAACACAATCTTGCATAAAGTAACTTCAAGGGATCCAAGCCTCTTGGGGACAGTTCAGTGTCCTTCGTTTTAAGGATATTTTCAACAACAAAAATATACACAGTATCTGTGTCACAGCTGCACACAACACATAAGCCAATAGCAAACAGTATTGATCCTAAGACAAATAAATGTAGCCACACTAACTGCCCTGATTTGTTAAATCAGCTGATGAATACATTAGACACCTGATGTACCATTACACCTACACTGACTGTTTGGCAGATATAGCCTCACATCTTCTTACTGATAATCAAATCTCTGCTTTAAATTATGTAGAGAGAGAATTCTAAGTGAGATCTGTAAAGCAGAAAATCTAATTGCAACTTAAACCAATTACCCGTTACACTAGGAAATATTTAAGTTAAAATGTCTAAAAGCTTTAAAATAGGTTGTGAACATCACTTAATGATGAAATTATCTCTTATTTTTCTTTGTCGGGGCCATTACATGGCATCATTAACGGTAACTTAAATGTATACTCCCCTCTAAGTAGTGGCTTAATGCTTCCCTCCCCCAGTGTCCATCACATTTAGAGACCAGTCTGTTTCCCTGTGTGGCCAATATAATGTAGTTGTGCAGCACATCTCAAAATGGGGGAAGGAGAATGGAGACCGACCAATGTTCTCATGTTCTCATTTTTCTTCCTCTCTCTTCTTCTCTAACTCCCCCTCTCCTCCTCCTCCTCTCATATCCTCCTCCTCATCTCCTCCTCCTCCCCCTCTCCTCCTCCTCCCCCTCTCCATCCTCCTCCTCCTCTCCTCCTCCTGCCCCTCTCCTCCTCCTCTCCATCCTCCTCCCCATCTCCTCCTCCTCCCCCTCCTCCTCCCCCTCTCCATCATCATCTCCTCCCCCTCCTCCTCCTCCCCCTCTCCCTCTCCTCCTTCTCCTTCCCCTCCCCCTCTCCACCCTCCTCCTCATCTTATACAGTTAATGGAATGGATGGGGTGTCAGAGCTTGACGACTACTTCACTAAGTGTAGTAAACTGGAGGAGAGTGACGGCCTCTCGGCCAGCATCGCTGAATACCTCCAGCGTGGCGACACCGCCATCATTTACCCAGAAGCCCCAGAGGAAGTGACACGAATCGGAACTCCCGAAACCATTGGGCAAGACGAAAACGAAAACGGTGAGAATCCATAAAATCCATTTGACAGTTAATCTCTGACTATTTGCAGTCTCAGAAGCTGCATTAAAGGCCTTCCACCCTGTGCCTTTGTCCCCAATAGTGTTACTGACAGACTTTTATGGGTAGTCTGTGTTCAAGTGTAAGCTGATGGTGACTTTACATAGAGTCTTTGTGAAGCAGAGATAATCATGTTGCTTGTTACACTTCCTCTGTTTACAACCTGGGCATACTGCCCATCAAGGTCTTACTGGCTGACCTTATGACAACGCCTCCTCCTTTCCCCTATACAGAACTGTCACCTGGGACTCCAGATGCTTTCACCCAACTGTTGACCTGTCCTTACTGCGACCGGGGCTACAAGCGGCTGACATCGCTCAAGGAGCACATCAAGTACCGCCATGAGAAGAATGAGGAGAGCATACCCTGCCCACTGTGCAGCGAGACCTTCTCACACCGAACACTGCTGGAGAGACATATGGCCATGCACAAGCCAGGGATCGATCAGGTAAGACAGACAGACAGACAGACAGACAGACAGACAGACAGACAGACAGACAGACAGACAGACAGACAGACAGACACAGACAGACAGACAGACAGACAGACAGACAGACAGACAGACAGACAGACAGACAGACAGACAGACACAGACAGACAGACAGACAGACAGACAGACAGACAGACAGACAGACAGACAGACAGACAGACAGACAGACAGACACAGACAGACAGACAGACAGACAGACAGACACAGACACAGACAGACAGACAGACAGACAGACAGACAGACAGACAGACAGACAGACAGACAGACAGACAGACAGACACAGGCAGACAGACAGACAGACAGACAGACAGACAGACAGACAGACAGACAGACAGACAGACAGACAGACAGGACAGACAGACAGACAGACAGACAGACAGACAGACAGACAGACAGACAGACAGACAGACAGACAGACAGACAGACAGACAGACAGGGGGTGATGTTTTTCTGTTTTTCTTTTACTATTTTCTTTCCTCATCTCATCTCCTTCACACTGTTGTGTAGTTGTGTGGATCGACCAACGATCTGGGTGAAACACACAGTATCATTTTAGGTCACTGCCCTTCACTCATTTATTTTTCCTTTTAAGATTTGTGTTAATTATAATAGCTTCCTCATGGTGACTGGATGCTCTTTTCTTCTGCATGAAGAATCATATTCTCTTGAGTGAATTAGTATTCTCCTTTCCTCTTCCTGTCATCCTCTACTCCTCTCACATTAAACAAGTTATTTCAGAACCCCACACAGCTTCAGACCCCCACACAGCTTCAGACCCCCACACTGCTTCAGACCCCCACACTGCTTCAGACCCCCACACTGCTCCAGACCCCCACACTGCTTCAGACCCCCACACTGCTTCAGACCCCCACACTGCCTCAGACCCCCACACAGCTTCAGACCCCACACTGCTTCAGACCCCCACACTGCCTCAGACCCCCACACTGCCTCAGACCCCCACACTGCCTCAGACCCCCACACAGCATCAGACCCCCACACTGCTTCAGACCCCCACACTGCCTCAGACCCCCACACTGCCTCAGACCCCCACACAGCTTCAGACCCCCACACAGCTTCAGACCCCCACACTACTTCAGACCCCCACACTGCCTCAGACCCCCACACTACTTAAGACCCCCACACTACTTCAGACCCCCACACTGCCTCAGACCCCCACTCAGCTTGTTCACAGCTGCATTGTGTTGCGTCTTCCTTTAGTGAGGCCTGCGTGGGATGTGCTAGCATATTGCCTTCCTCAGGCCATCTGACTTTTCACATCAGCTGTTGCTAGAAGTGGACCAGATTTGATTAGAAATGAGGACTCATACATAGTAGCAGAGATTTGGACCATTTCCTATGGTTCAATACGCAGTTCTTTCACTGAGCATAGCGTTTATTAAGGACCAGTTTTATAGATAGATAATAAACAGTAGCAGCACTGTCACTTTATTCCTAGTTATTTGTACATGTCTACCTCAAATACCTCATACCCCTGCACGTCGACTTGGTACTGGTACCCCGTGTATATAGCCTAGTAATCGTTACTATAAGGGCACAAGGCGAGACCCAAATGCAAACACGAGGCAGATGGCAGAGCTACGATATTTATTATAACAAAGGGAGCAGGCAAAGGCAGGTCGGGGACAGGCGAGAGTTCAGAAACCAGGTCAGAGTCCAAACAGTACCAGACGATCAGCAGTCTCGAGGTCAGGCCAGGCAGGGGTCAGAAATCAGATCCAAGTTCAAAACAGTACAAGGGGATAGGCAGGCTGGTAGTCAGAACATGCAGAGTGGTCAGGCAGGCGGGTTCGGAGTCAGGACAGGCAAGGGTTGAAACCAGGAGGACTAGAAACAAACAGAGACTGGAAAAGATCGACGCAAGGAAAACCACTGGTTGTCTTGTCAAACCAGACGAACTGGCACAGAGACAGGAAACACAGAGATATATGTACACCGGGGATAATAAGCGACACATGGAGGGGGCTGGAGACAATCACAAGGACAGGTGAACCAGATCAGGGTGTGACAGATACTGATTGTGTATTTAAATATATATATTTTTTAATACGTGTTTCAGTCTTCTATTTCTCTATTGTCTTTCTCTCTGCGTTGTTTGGGCCCATCAGTTACCTTTTCATTGTTAGTCTACACCTGTTGTTTACCAATTCGTGTGATGGATAAAGTTGTATTTAATTTTGTATTTTGATTTTAACCAGGGAATCAGTACAAGTACAACCATTTACAACCAGCAATTTGTAAACATAAAGACCAAAAACCAAAAGTATAGGCCTTTGTTTCTGTCATAAAACAGAACCTACAACTGTCTCTTATGACGGACCATGCAAATAAGCAGTGGAATCATTACAATTGTCCAATTATAGTGGTGATAATAGTCAGATTTCCTTAAATAAGCACCCTCCTTCCTCCCGGAGTCCCCCTCCACCCCCCCACCTGACCCCCCCCCCCCCCCCCCCCCCCCCTTCAGACTGGCTTAAATAAGAGCAGATGGTATTTCCCCCAGTGATCTGGAGTATCATAATCCTCAAATGACTTTAAGTGTTTGTTTAGTTCTGTACTTCCTCTCCAGTTAAAAGAGTTAAAGAAAGGATCTTATGGAAGGTCATTATGACTAGGCTACCTTAGTGCACCGGACTGTGGAGGGATTTCCATTTGAGTGCTACTGAGTGCTATTGGTGCAAACATGTGAATTGTGCTACACTGCTTATCCTCTGTGTGCAATGGAATTTATTTTTAGCATGGGGTAATTGTTCACACATTTGGTTATGAAGGCAGGTTCTACCACATCAGTCATTGGCCCCATTTTTTCAAATCGCTAGCATTTTCACAATGTAGTCCCCTTCAAGCCACATTCAGTAGTCTAACTCTAATCACATGCTCTAACCTGAAATGTCACCTGCTGCCATACATACACACATACACAAACACAATAACACACACCGATATATAGATTCTTCAGCAAGCATTAGTGAAAAGGGATTTTTTGACATTGAAATTGTACCATGAAAACCTCCCACATCTTTCTCATAAAGGTCTTTGTGGAGGCTTTATCTCTCTGTTTTTATTTGTTATCTGCACTCATTTGAATTTCAGGAAATGCACCTACACTAAACAGTTACCTTTGAACAGAACACAAAAACTCAACCCACACACTATTCTCAAAATCGATTTCTGAGTTCCTTGCACGCTTCATCATTTTTATTAAACCATTTCAGATGTAAAACCCTAAAAAATACTTATGCAGTTAGATGTAGTTAACGTTTGTGACGGAGGGTTATTGTGTTGCAAGGTACCCTACCGTTGAAGCTACGACAAATTCATTACATTCCTTCTCAAGGCCAGCTACCTTGAAATCTCGCCCAGTGCCTGGTTCATTTGTGACTCCCACACTTACACAACACGTTTAGGTGGCACTGATGTGAAAACTCTCTTTTCTATCTCCTCCACAGCCCCAGCTGCTGAGTGAAGGGGCTGGCAATCGCAAGTTCAAATGCACTGAGTGTGGAAAAGCCTTCAAATACAAGCATCACTTGAAGGAGCATCTTCGCATTCACAGCGGTAGGTACTAAAATGAGTCAAGCCGGCATCAGCCCACCGATTTTAAAATGTATTCATGTGACTGTGGCTAGATGACAGAGAGGGCTCATGCCATAAGAGTAAAATTGATAATGTTCCTTTTTGGCCTCTGTCAGTAAATGAGTCATTCTGTTTTATAATAGCTCACTGTTTCAGACCTGTTTTATAACTGACTAACTCCGCCATATGGATGAGGCCATAGCTCAAGAAGACAAGAGTTAAATAGACGTGTAATAGAAATAGAAATTCACATTTTCACACTGAAAGAAATCTTCAGCTATTTCACTACCAGCCAATTGCAAGCATTCAAAATGGAGTAACTTGAGATTCATGTACCTTTTTATCGTTTATAGGCGAGAAACCATACGAGTGCTCCAACTGCAAGAAGCGTTTCTCCCACTCCGGCTCCTACAGTTCCCACATCAGCAGCAAGAAGTGTGTCGGTCTGTTCTCCGTCAATGGACGAGTAAGTAATGGAGGAGGCAACGCCAAGGCTGGCTCCTCCCCTAACTCCACCGCCTCCTCCCCGGGAAGCCCCGCCCTGGCTCTGCTCCGCCACAAGCTGGAGAACGGCCGCCCCATGGGGCTCCAAGACCAGCAGGGCCACCTGGACATCAAGGCAGAGCCAATGGACTTAAACGACTACCGACTACTGATGGCCTCCCAGTATGGCGTCGGAGGACCAGGGGGCTACATGAATGGAGCCTGCCGAGGAGGCAGCCCCGTGGGGGTCCACAGCTCATCCCAGAGCCCCCTGCAGCACCTGGGTGGAATGGGGTTGGACCTGCCCCTGCTGGGATACGGGTCCCTGGGGAACAACCTGAGCGAGGTGCAGAAGGTCCTCCAGATTGTGGACAACACGGTGTGTCGGCAGAAGATGGATGGGAACCCGGAGGAGATCTCCAAGCTCAGGGCCTATATGAAGGAGCTGGGGGCTCAGATGGAGGAACAGAAGCTGGCCTTGTCCTCTCCGCATGCCAGCTTCCAGGTGGTGGGCCATGGCAGCCCCACCAAGAGCATCATCGACTACACCCTGGAGAAGGTGAACGAGGCCAAGAGCCTGATCGATGACTCCAAGAGGCAGATCAACATGGACATAAAGAAGGAGAGGCTCAACCACTCAACGGATCGTGAGGACAAGTCGCACCACGAAAGCCACCTGGTTCCATTCCTGCCATTCTCCTGCCAGTTCTGCAAGGAGACCTTCCCAGGACCCATCCCACTGCACCAACATGAGCGCTACCTGTGTAAGAAGAACGAGGAGATCAACCACCTTCAGCCCAGCGAAGACGTGTCTCTCAGCCACAGGGGAGTGTTCCCCTCAGACCAGCAGGCCTCCCTGCTGTCCTCTCTTTCAGAGAGGGGCGCCACCAGCCCCGCCAACCCCTTCAAGGACCACATGTCAGTGCTCAAGGCCTACTTCGCCATGAACACAGAACCCAACTCAGAGGAGTTGCTGAAGATCTCCATCGCAGTCGGCCTTCCGCAGGAGTTCGTCAAGGAGTGGTTCTCCCAGTGGAAGAATCAGCAGCAACAACAACAACACAACAAGGGCAATGCCAACCCCAGGAAGCAGTCACCGCCGCCAGAGCGGAGCAGTGCAGGGGAGCGCAGGCACCACAGGCTAACCAGGTCACCAATGTCCACGGCGCAACACGTGGACCGTATCATGGCACTCGCTGATTTACACGGTGGCAACACCAACGGTGACCGTGACGCTCTCCACAGACACTCAGAGGCCAACCAGTTTACAGCAAACAGGCAGACAGGTGACAAACCACTAGACCCCTTGAACCAACTTAGAAGCAGAACTCCATCTCCTCTAAATCTCTCCTCCACTTCTTCTAAAAACTCCCAGAGCAGCTCGTACACTCCAAACAGCCTGGCCTCTGAAGGGGACGGCCATGGGGGGGACGCACCGTTGGACCTTTCTCTGCCAAAACACATGATGAGCAACAGCATCTCACTGGGAGTAAAGAGGTCCGAACCAAACGGCTACGTCTCAGACTGCAACGGTGACCACCACCATTCCAGCCGGGAGCAGGGTACTGAGCCCATGGACTTGGCCCACATCAAGAAGGAATTCCTGGGCTCGGAGAGAGACAACAGGGGCAACCGCGGACACCAGATGGAGAAGAGTGTCAGCCCCATCTTTGGCATCAACCCCTTTGGTGGTGGTCACATGTACACATCTCTGCCCCCACATGGAGCATTCCCCCCGCCTAGCTTCATGCAGGCCCAGGCCAGCATCCCAGGACTGAGGCCATACCCAGGGCTGGATCCAATGAGCTTCCTGCCCCACATGGCCTACACTTATGCAACTGGAGCGGCTACATTCGCTGAAATGCAACAGAGGTCGAGGAAGTACCAACGGAAACCAGGTTTCCAGGTAAACAAGCCCTTTTGTGGTTTCAGGTCCATTCACTAAAGTCCATTTTTAGGAAGAGCTTAACAATAAACATTTTGTCCTTTTAAATTAGTATCTAATGGATAAAGTTACACTCAACACCAAACAAATTAAATGTTTTAGATTAGTAAAAAAAATAATGTTAAAGTTGTGTTTTTGTCAAATAATTTCCTGTAATTAGATGAGTTTGCACTGTGGCTGTCTGTTTTGTATATGCGTCCACTCCACACATCAAATCCACAACACAGACTTAAAAAGCCCATATGTTCCCCTTTTTATTGTCTCCTCTCCTGGGCAGTAAGAAGGGTCTTACACAGGTCGTACGGATCGACGACTAAGCCCTGTCCAGACTTGGGATCAAACTCAGAGCAGAAGGTGTCTTTGTTTTAGGTGACAGGTGTGGATGACTTACAAATAATTGAACAATATGCCTCTCTCATCTCATAGGGGGAGCTATTGGACGGCACTGTGGACTATCTGTCAGGCCTGGAGGACCTGACAGACGAATCCCTCCTCTCCCGGAAGAAGATTAAGAAGACAGAAAGTGGTATGTACGCGTGTGACTTGTGCGACAAAACATTCCAGAAGACCAGTTCCCTCCTAAGACACAAATATGAACACACAGGTATATAACATTTGGACAGTTGTTTTCTACCCCAACCTCCCTCTTTACCTTTGTGCCAGTCCCCCTCCATGTTTTGTGTCATTTGAAAGCTGTTCTTTTTTGTTATTTCATCCTCTCTCTCCTTTTTTCCCCTTCTTGATCACATCATTTTTCCCCCCACCAATCTTAATTGTTATTTTCCTCTCGTCTTTCATAATTTCCATTATAATGTGTTCAGATCCATGAACTTTAACGTGTTCCTTTCTTATTGACAAGGGGTTTGGGAATAGTGGGCTGTTTGGATATGAAAGCAGCTACATAAACATTCGGTTAAAGTAGAAGTGAGCATCATTGCATTCATCACAGACACCATAGTAGTAGTCATTCTGACTCCAGACATTCTAAATGACATCATCATATGGTCTCCAGAAGTAACAGGACCAGTGGCCATTTTGGAAACAAACGTTCTGCTTCAAGAGGGACTGTCTTTTTAAAGATCATGCTAGTATGTTAAGACACAGGGACATACAGTATATATACTGTGCCTTCAGTGACAGGGACGAGAATTACTGCGTTGACCCTGGTGGTATTTAACAGAATGACAGGTCGTATAGGAGGCTTGCCTGTGTGGCATGTTTGGTTATTTTTTTAAATGATCTTCAAAGATGTGACCTCTCCTCCTGGGGACTCCTCTCTTTCAGCATCCTGTAATGGAATGCCCCATGAGGAATTCTCTGTCTCCTCTATTTTTGTCCCACTGTAGGGAAGGTGGGGAGGGCGAGGGGGGAGGGGGGGGGGGGGCACTTAAAGTATGCCAACTATGGATGATGTCGCAGGCATTCCAAGGCTATCTGAGGATAGGAATCGCCTGTGTGTGTGTCTGTGTGTGTATGTGCATTCTGTTGCGTGGCTGCTCGCCTGTGTGTGTGTCTGTGTGTGTATGTGCATTCTGTTGCGTGGCTGCTCGCCTGTGTGTGTGTCTGTGTGTGTATGTGCATTCTGTTGCGTGGCTGCTCGCCTGTGTGTGTGTCTGTGTGTGTATGTGCATTCTGTTGCGTGGCTGCTCGCCTGTGTGTGTGTCTGTGTGTGTATGTGCATTCTGTTGCGTGGCTGCTCGCCTGTGTGTGTGTCTGTGTGTGTATGTGCATTCTGTTGCGTGGCTGCTCGCCTGTGTGTGTGTCTGTGTGTGTATGTGCATTCTGTTGCGTGGCTGCTCGCCTGTGTGTGTGTCTGTGTGTGTATGTGCATTCTGTTGCGTGGCTGCTCGCCTGTGTGTGTGTCTGTGTGTGTATGTGCATTCTGTTGCGTGGCTGCTCGCCTGTGTGTGTGTCTGTGTGTGTATGTGCATTCTGTTGCGTGGCTGCTCGCCTGTGTGTGTGTGTCTGTGTGTGTATGTGCATTCTGTTGCGTGGCTGCTCGCCTGTGTGTGTGTCTGTGTGTGTATGTGCATTCTGTTGCGTGGCTGCTCGCCTGTGTGTGTGTCTGTGTGTGTATGTGCATTCTGTTGCGTGGCTGCTCGCCTGTGTGTGTGTGTCTGTGTGTGTATGTGCATTCTGTTGCGTGGCTGCTCGCCTGTGTGTGTGTCTGTGTGTGTATGTGCATTCTGTTGCGTGGCTGCTCACCTGTGTGTGTGTCTGTGTGTGTATGTGCATTCTGTTGCGTGGCTGCTCGCCTGTGTGTGTGTCTGTGTGTGTATGTGCATTCTGTTGCGTGGCTGCTCGCCTGTGTGTGTGTGTCTGTGTGTGTATGTGCATTCTGTTGCGTGGCTGCTCGCCTGTGTGTGTGTCTGTGTGTGTATGTGCATTCTGTTGCGTGGCTGCTCGCCTGTGTGTGTGTCTGTGTGTGTATGTGCATTCTGTTGCGTGGCTGCTCGCCTGTGTGTGTGTCTGTGTGTGTATGTGCATTCTGTTGCGTGGCTGCTCGCCTGTGTGTGTGTCTGTGTGTGTATGTGCATTCTGTTGCGTGGCTGCTCGCCTGTGTGTGTGTCTGTGTGTGTATGTGCATTCTGTTGCGTGGCTGCTCGCCTGTGTGTGTGTCTGTGTGTGTATGTGCATTCTGTTGCGTGGCTGCTCGCCTGTGTGTGTGTCTGTGTGTGTATGTGCATTCTGTTGCGTGGCTGCTCGCCTGTGTGTGTGTCTGTGTGTGTATGTGCATTCTGTTGCGTGGCTGCTCGCCTGTGTGTGTGTCTGTGTGTGTATGTGCATTCTGTTGCGTGGCTGCTCGCCTGTGTGTGTGTCTGTGTGTGTATGTGCATTCTGTTGCGTGGCTGCTCGCCTGTGTGTACTTTATGTGTATTGGCTTTCATAGGATGGGAGGTGTTTGTGCATGTGAGCGTGGGATGTGCACTTTTGGAAGGGTGCTATTATATGGGCCGATTGAACATGCATTTGAGAGGCCCATTTTGTCTAATAGAAGGGAATATATTTCCGGTAGCACTGCTGAGTTGTAGTAAACCTTTAGTGCGAGGAGCTGCATGTTGCGGGGACGGGGAAGAGGGGCAAAGAGGGCTAGTGGTGTGAAGGTCCTCCTCCTATAAATATAACTGTCACACCATCACGTGAAGGATGCCTAATCCTACTCGTTTTAACCTGGACCTATGATGTCATGAGAACACGCTGTCACTGGTGCCAGGCTGCACTTCAGTTTCACCTTGCTTGGTGTTCGAAACATCTGAGTTCACTGGCTTAGCTCGCTGCTCGCCGGCCCCGCCCATCATAGAGTGGTGAGGGGTTTTATTTCAACCTGACTCCCCATCGTGTTTTCTAGCAGCAACTAAAATTAGCTCTAAAGTTAGATTGTCAACCATAAATTGAGGTTTACTTTTAACGCTTTGTTTTGTTTTCTAAAATGTATTTGAGAAATGTACTTGTATTTATTTGTACCTTCACAGCATTACTCATTCCTATCATTATTGTGTCCTATAATCATTTTCACCATGATGGAGGGAATGAAGAAATCCGTAATGATGATATCAATGCTTTACACTCAGTATGCACATAACATGATCAATACATTCTGTGTCAAGTCAGACTAAATTCACTCTAATTTGACATGTGTACTACGTGTCTGTTCTCCTGAATAACTGTTTATTTTCCCTTTGTGTTTTTCTGTGTTTCTAGGGAAGGGGACCATAGTAACACTGTAGTAACACCTCCTCTCCCCTGTCTCCTGTGTCTCCGCAGGAAAACGACCACACCAGTGCACGATCTGTAAGAAGGCCTTCAAACATAAGCACCACCTCATCGAGCACTCTCGCCTGCACTCTGGAGAAAAGCCATACCAATGTGACAAGTGTGGCAAGCGCTTCTCTCACTCAGGCTCCTACTCCCAGCACATGAACCACCGCTACTCCTACTGCAAGAGGGAGGCCGAAGAGAGGGAGGCAGCTGAGAGGGAGGCGGAGGAGAGGGAAGCCTGGGACAAGGGCCAGGGCCCCATGGAGCCCACAGAGCTACTGATGAGGAGGGCCTACCTACAGGGTCTGGGGCCGTTGGGCTACTCAGACCCCGAGGACCAGCTGGAGAACGGGGACGACACCATCCTGAGGGATGGCACAGAAGGAGGAATGAGGGGAGGACGAGGACAGAGGGAAGTGGACGAGACGTATGAGAAGGTGACAGACAGACGAGAGGCGGGAAGTTTCAGGGAAGGAGAGGACGAGGGTGACGGAAGGATGGACACAGCGAGGGATGACGAGGGGAAAGGTGCAACGCATTCGATGGATGACAGTTCAACAGAAGGGAAAAGAGACACCAAGTCAGACCATTAGGAAGCAGATTAAATCAGTTCTGCAGTCAGTCCCCAAAAAATATTGCAAAAAATATTTGTCGTGATGGTTTGTTTCATTTCCTTTTCCCATTCTTCCAGCAAACATGAAACTTGCTTTGTTTTCAGAAGGGCACTGCAGTGGCTAAGTCAAGCAACTTGTAGCTTCTCAGAAGCTCATAATGATGGACTCATGGAATGTGGTGACTGACTGCCAACATCAGAGTTGAGATGACAAACTGGGTGGGATTATTTAAGAATCAACATTATGATGTAATAATGATTATCATTATAATAAACAAATTAAATGAAGCTGTCTTTAATGTACAGTGTTAAATAAGGCCTAAAAGCTGTGTGGTGCTATAATGTTGTTAACCCTTGTGTTTTATTGTGTTCATACCCCAAACCAGGAAATTGCACTCTGCCCATTTAATCACTACAAAAACAATAAAAAACTATTTAAAAAACCCTATGTATATTTATACCGTGCTTGAAGACTTGGTAGCAGTCCGTCAGTGTTGTACTTTGTCTACTACTTACTGTGATGTCCTTGGTTCTACCCTCCCTTTTGCTCGGCAAACTAACCACACCATTTTTTGTCTTTATGTGAAGGAAACTTTAAACCTGTGTGATTTTGTCTTAAAATGGACTGGAATGAAATGACAGAATGAAATAGAATGAAATAGAATTGTGAAATACGAAGGGCTCCATATGACAGACAAGAGACTTAGTATGTTTTATTTTCTCAAGAGAAAGCCTTATATGCAAACCTTTTCACCTGTGCGTTTCTGCAAGTGCCATCCCTGTACAGTGTAAAAATCAGAGTTTACTTGTATTATCTTTGCTCTGGCTTCAGTATTAAATCAATATTTCACCTAGTTTTTCAAAGTACCTATGTCAGTATTAGCATCGATAGAGACAGCAGTTCGTTCGTTTACATGTTTGTGCAATTTTATGTATTTTTCATTACCTTTTTTCAGTATTATTTTTGTTTTTGTAGATTTTTTTTGGCCCAAGCATAAATTACATTTCAATCAAATTTTAAGATTGCCATTTTATTTATGTGACTCATTTTATATTTCCTAATTGTATTTATTTCATACTGTAGTGTACAGTATTATAGTTCCTCAACAAATATATTTTAGTAAAGGATTCTGTCATTGACTATTGGAGAAAATCCTCAATAGATGGTATTTGGAAAAACAGTCATTGTTAAAATTGTCAATTTTGTTCTTATCATTTTATTTCCTTTAAACTACTGGAAATTCGAAATTTGGGGAACTTTTTGATACAATATTGTGAAAACACTGTATTTTTTGACAATAAAAAATCCACTTTAGTCATCCAGGTAAAGAGATTAAGATAGAGAGGGTGTTGATGGAAAATTCCTAAAATGTCTTAAGTAGGCTATTATTGAATTTTTTATTTCTCTTGGAAATGACCTCAAATAAATGTAGCCAAAATAAATTTGAATAAAGCTGTGTTATTCTTCTTGTACTTGAATGACTTCTATTTATTATCGATCTAACAGTGATCATTTATACTTATAAAAGGGCAACATTTTCAAAAGTACTATAGACATTTCTAGCTATCCATGACAAGCTTCTAGTCAGGGATAGTTCCAATTTAATATAAAGTAATTAGCACAGACTTTTACTTTACTTTAAAATGAGAAAGAATAATCTAAAATCTCTCTCTCAACTGTTAGTTATTGCTGCCTTTACACTTATGTGATTAGTTCTGCTGAATTATGACCTTCTGATGTGGATTCTACTTTATGTGAAGATTTCTTAGAGGCTGTGTGATAGACTTTTTAAATTACTTTCGCCTCTTTGAAGTTTAAAAAGACTAGGCTTGAGCTCAAATTACCACAGCAGCAGACAACCAAACTGGCCATGAACTGTTTACACAGGATCTCAGAAGAACTGCATTATCCATGACCTTACTAATTTAACTAACATAATGAAATGCAAATAAAATCCCCCCCCCCCCACACACACACACACACACACAAGATAAAGTCTATTTAGGATCTTGCAGATGTTGGGTAAAATATTGTACATATCGTCACTGAGTCCACTAAAACATGGAAGATCAGTTGTTGGCAGAGAATATGTTCACAAGTAGCCTAGAAAAATCATCCCTTGACAGTATTGTCAAAATAGTGAGCGAAAAAGCTCTCTCTCTCTCAAGCCAGTGAAGACCTAAACAACGAACAGCGTGAGGGGCGTTCCTAAAACGACACCATCACGCACGGACGGAACGAGTGCGTCATTTTTTCTACCAATAATTTCAGGAAAAGGTGAGTTTTCGTTCCACATGCAGACAGACACGAACACTGACATGTCCACTGCATGTTGTTTCAAACACTTTCTATAAAGCGACGCTTTATTTCTACATTAATTTGTCTTACTGAATAGAAAAACAATTGTCAATTTGCATAGGGAGACTGTAAATGTTTTCAATGACAAATATGGTTACGAATGGAAATGTGTCTCTGGCAAAGGAGACGTAGTGTACAATCTAGCTCTGGTCCAGGGCATTACTACGCCTTGTAAACTGAGCATTCTGGATCGGGCCAAAATACGAAATCCATGTGTAGTGACTGAATTCAATGTAGGCTACAAAGTAAAAAGGAAAGATGTTGCTCGAGTGTTGAATAACTGCTATCTGTAGGCTATGTGCCAGCTGCTATTTAAAAAAAGTACGACTTATTTTGAGGGCATTTTGTTTACTGCCTTTTTGTTTCGTTTCCTACAGCATTGAACACATGCGCCTGAATCGGTTAGTCTAGCAGTTACCTAAAGTCGTTTAACTTCGTATTATATTTCCTGAGCCTTGCCAACATGTCATGCGAAATCTAAATAGGCCTGGCCATGTGTTTTAAGCACTCTGTCACAAACCAGCCCATAATTTCAGATAAATCTAGGTCCGATGGTATGGCAAAGAGACGGGATGGGATTTGTATAAAATTGAAGCTCACTTATTTAATTTTTACACAAATTAAAAACATTTAAAATCGAAATTTGGAGAAAGGTAAAAACAAGCAACAGTGACTCCAGCCATGATCACCTTGTTGCTGTAGTTTAATTCACGTCAGACAATATGGGATTTAAAGGGATAATCCACCCCAGAGGTAAAAGTCTTCATTTTTTATTTAACCTTTATTTATGACTCATATCTCCCTCATTAACTTTAAGCACCAGCTGTCAGAGCAGCTCATAGATCACTGCACCTGTACATAGCCCATCTGTAAATAGCCCATTCAACTACCTCATCCCCATACTGTTCTTTTTGTAGTTGTTTCTCCTTTGCACCCCAGTATCTCTACTTGCACATTCATCTTCTGCAAATCTATCACTCCAGTGTTTAAATTGTAATTATTTTGTCACTATGGACTTACCTCCCTTATCTTACCTCATTTGCACACACTTTACATATACTTTTTTTCTATTGTGTTATTGACTTTATGTTTGTTTATTCCATGTGTAACACTGTGTTGTTATTTGTGTCGCATTGCTTTGTTTTATCTTGGCCAGGTTGCAGTTGTAAATTATAACTTGTTATCAAATAGCCTACCTGGTTAAATAAAGGTGAAATAAAACAACTTTATTTAACTAGGCAAGTCAGTTAAGAACAAATTCTTATTTACAATGAAGGCCTACCCTGTCCAAACCCGGACGACACTGGGCCCATTGTGAAACTCCTGTGGATTTGGTGAAATTCTATGTTGTATCTGTAACCACGTTTCCATTCATATGTTTTTATGCGAGCAATGTCATACCGTATAAAACAAAATCAAGACACCTGTCATGGAAACAGGAAGTTTCAGTACAATTTCATGAATGCAGCCAGATCATTTGTTCTTTCGATATGGTGGGATCATTTTGTGTCGGTAAGAATAATTATGCGAGAAATGTCAGTGGAAACACCTTTATGCGCAAATATTGCTATAATAACCATTATATCAAAGTAAATTAGTCATGAGATGATATGGTATGTGATCCTTCTACTACAACTCAGGAAACCATGCCGTTTATTAGGCTACAGATGAAATAACTTATGATGAACTTCACAGGTTGATGAAAGTACACAGTGATCTTGATGCTCCTTTATACAGTAAATATCTAAGGGCTGATTCTGGTGACATGATGATCGATACTTGACTGCCGTTTGACTAATAAAAATATTCTCGCTCTTATCCATAATAATCTCATCATGTAGACTAGCTTACCCGCTCTGTATCTGTGAGCTGTTGGCTAGAGCGCAAATGCCAAGACCAGAGTAGGCAAATTTGGTATTTAACCCAACAGTTTTTGTGACAAACTAGAGTAGAGTTAAAAATGTGATGGATGTACGTTGAACTTTACATTTGATTCTCTACATAAAAACTTAAGCAAAAAAGTAAAATTTTTTAGTGCACTGTCATCACGCACTGATTTTGTATCTGCAACGAGTTTGTTTGGTGGGAAAATGCACATGTTTTTTTAATGCTGATTTTGAAAATTTGTCATCAATCTAAACTGTGTACTAAATTCTTCAACTCAGTTTCTCCCTTTAAGTACCATCTTGCAATGCTCAGTGGCTGCGTTTCAAACTCATAAGACACCCTCGTCCACTTACCCTCGGCCTTATGCCCTTGGGGGAATCCCCGCGGGCATATTTGTCATTTGTCCAAGTGATTAGCCTAGCAAGGGAAGTTTGCAACATAAGCCCCTCAGCCCTCGTATTTAATGGAGTTTGCAAGTGTACAATTATGTTCACTTCGGGGCCTGAAACGCCCCATAATTCAATTTGCGATGATTGTACATCCCTAACCCTAAGAAAAGTTAGCCAAAACTTAAAACGTCAATATGGAGTCAACAGAAAAGTGTAAGTAAAAACAAAAGTAAATATGTTAGAAGTTGTCCTACTAATGCACAAACACGTCTTGTAAATGTAAATATGTTAGAAGTTGTCCTACTAATGCACAAACACGTCTTGTAAATGTAAATATGTTAGAAGTTGTCCTACTAATGCACAAACACGTCTTGTAAAAGTAAATATGTTTTTGTTTAGTTAGCTTTTGGATATTGTAAAAATAAAACATTTTCCTTCTTCAGAAGTTCCAGCTTTGCAGGCTGACGTTAGTTATCTCATTCATTTGCTAGCTATTATACTTATAGTAATAATTATATGGTTAATATAAGTAGACATGCAATAATAGAGCATATAAAACACAATCGTTGCAGGACGAACGAGTGATGAATTTCAGAGAATTAATGAATTAAAATGAATTCCTTCCTCCCTCACCGCTTGCCTTGTAAGTGTAAACTCGTCAGATGTCATGGTACGTCATCAGAAGTGTCCACTTATTTTGAGGGCTGAGGGTAGAGGGTATGTCTGTTAAGTGTTTATCAGTCACCTAGCCAAACAGCAGTCACCTAGCCAAACAGCAGTCACCTAGCCAAACAGCAGTTACCTAGCCAAACAGCAGTTACCTAGCCAAACAGCAGTTACCTAGCCAAACAGCAGTTACCTAGCCAAACATCAGTTACCTAGCCAAACAGCAGTCACCTAGCCAAACAGCAGTCACCTAGCCAAACAGCAGTTACCTAGCCAAACAGCAGTCACCTAGCCAAACAGCAGTCACCTAGCCAAACAGCAGTTACCTAGCCAAACAGCAGTTACCTAGTCAAACAGCAGTCACCTAGCCAAACAGCAGTTACCTAGCCAAACAGCAGTCACCTAGCCAAACAGCAGTTACCTAGCCAAACAGCAGTCACCTAGCCAAACAGCAGTTACCTAGCCAAACAGCAGTTACCTAGCCAAACAGCAGTCACCTAGCCAAACAGCAGTCACCTAGCCAAACAGCAGTTACCTAGTCAAACAGCAGTTACCTAGTCAAACAGCAGTTACCTAGCCAAACAGCAGTCACCTAGCCAAACAGCAGTCACCTAGCCAAACAGCAGTTACCTAGCCAAACAGCAGTTACCTAGCCAAACAGCAGTTACCTAGTCAAACAGCAGTTACCTAGCCAAACAGCAGTTACCTAGCCAAACAGCAGTTACCTAGTCAAACAGCAGTTACCTAGCCAAACAGCAGTTACCTAGCCAAACAGCAGTTACCTAGCCAAAGCCATCTACTACAGTCATCTCTTCCTCTGCACTGTTTTTAGGAAAAGTCACAGCTGCAGCTGTGTCGACCCGTTCTCCATAGAACAAGCAAGCCAGCCATACAGACACTCTTTTGCCATCCCGCTCCCAGGTGTCCTCATGGTCCTCATGTCAGCCCTCTAATACCGCTAAACTGCATTTTCCTTTTAATTGGGATTGGAATGATTTTAGTAGCCTATTTTAAATGGTTGTTGAGCTTGGGTATAGTGACTGGTCACAATGTATGACATCTTTTCTGCCAACATCTGATAAGCCAACTCATACTAAATAGTACCAAGTATGTCAACTCCATGATGATTTAATCCACGGAGTTGAGCGTAGACTACAGATTTTGAAATAAACATCTGACTAATTAGTCACTATGCAGTCGATAATATATATTTTTTAACATTTTAAACCCTTTCTTTGTTTGATGAAATCCATACTTTTTAATAAAATAATCTAATGAAACCATCGACTGCTCCCTTGGTGAGATTCAATTGGCACATGCACATTTGCGCTGAGTTGCCATTTTAGATCAACAGCAATGAGGAAGCAGTCAGTAGTTGTATTTGATTTATGATTTATTAAAAAGGATGGAATTCAACAAACAAGATAGGCACTCAACAACAGAGGACAAACATAAGTACACGGTAAGGATAAAAACACACTAGTCTGCACTCAACTCCGTGGATGAAATCATCGTGGACTTGAGGTACTTTGTAAACTTCGGAGCAGAGTAAAGTGTCGTCGTTTATGACAGTTCACTTACTGTGTTAATCAACAAATGACATTGTTCTTACTGCAGTAGACCTAGCTCATAAGTGAAACTTTCACCAGTGATGTGGTTTTTAAATGACTAAGGCTCTCTAGGCCTACTTCAAAGGGATGCTCTACATTTACAAGGCCACCCAAAGTCCTGAGAATTGCTTACACACAATGTAAAAGCCTTTTTTCAGTCAGTGGAATGCCTGAAAGTGTGATAAGTCAGCTGCATGACAAATCATATTCTGACCGATACAGTATGATTTTAATAGCAGAGTAAATCATTTTATATTCAATCACTTTTTGACAACCCATTTTGATTTGAACAGAACCTTCCATATGTATTTGCCCATTGTAGAAGTGCTCAGAAAGTATCTTTTTGTACCTGAATGCCAAATCATTTGAGATAAAGGTGTTTTTTGCATAACCCACCATACCATGAGGCATACAGTACCAGTCAAAAGTTTGGAAACACCTACTCATTCAAGGGTTTTATTCTTTTTTTTACTATTTTCTAAATTGTAGAATAATAATGAAGACATCAAAACTATGAAATAACACATCGAATCATCGAAAAGTGTTAAACAAATCAAAATATATTTATTTTTTAGATTCTTCAAAGTAACCACCACCTTGATGACAGCTTTGCAAACTCTTGGCTTTCTCTCAACCAGCTCATGAGTCACCTGGAAGGCTTTTCCAACAGTCTTGAAGTTCCCACATATGCTGAGCACTTGTTGGCTGACTTTCCTTATTTACAATGACGGCCTACCATGGCCAAACCCGAATGACGCTGGGCCAATTGTGCGCCGCCCTATGAGACTCCCAATCACGGCAGGATTCAAACCAGGGACTGTAGTAACTCCTCTTGCACTGAGATGCAGTGCCTTAGACCACTGCGCCACTTGGGAGCCCATTTCAATGAGCATTTAACAACAGAGTTTTAAACTGCCCTACTGACACTAGGAAATCCAGGTGTTATTCGTTTTGTAAGGTATTCTATAATTATGGTGCATTAAAACTATAGGCAGATTTACCAAACTTTGTGGAGACAAGTGGAACATCCAGAGTTAACCAACACTGCGAGCTGGACACGAGAAGGGAGTAATGAAGTGATCTAAAGGGATTTAATAAGAGTATACTGTCAATCCTACGTAGGAAACCTATTGAAATCATAGAAATAGATAATAGAATACACATAACCATTTAAGTTGACAATCGACGGCGGGTGGGCCGGGCGGCCATCTTTATGGTAGTAATTCAAATGTAGCAGCTAAATTCCAGTGGTCTGAAGGGATAGGTTCATTCTATGAATTATAGTATTGAAATGGCCCCCACTCTGTATTCAGAAACATGTTGTGTCTCAACTGATGGTGGGCACTACACCACCTCAGATGATGTAACCTAGGGTCTAAGCTACATCATATGTGAATATGTGAAAATAAAGAAAATTGTAGTTGACACATTTTTAGATAATTGACATGAAAGGTTCAAAACATTTCAGTTTGACAACCGTCTGTTTGTAAGCTTTTAAATGATATCAAACCCAACCGTCTGTTTGTAAGCTTTTAAATGATATCAAACCCAACCGTCTGTTTGTAAGCTTTTAAATGATATCAAACCCAACCGTCTGTTTGTAAGCTTTTAAATGATATCAAACCCAACCGTCTGTTTGTAAGCTTTTAAATGATATCAAACCCAACCGTCTGTTTGTAAGCTTTTAAATGATATCAAACCCAACCGTCTGTTTGTAAGCTTTTAAATGATATCAAACCCAACCGTCTGTTTGTAAGCTTTTAAATGATATCAAACCCAACCGTCTGTTTGTAAGCTTTTAAATGATATCAAACCCAACCGTCTGTTTGTAAGCTTTTAAATGATATCAAACCCAACCGTCTGTTTGTAAGCTTTTAAATGATATCAAACCCAACCGTCTGTTTGTAAGCTTTTAAATGATATCAAACCCAACCGTCTGTTTGTAAGCTTTTAAATGATATCAAACCCAACCTTTGTTTGTAAGCTTTTAAATGATATCAAACCCAACCGTCTGTTTGTAAGCTTTTAAATGATATCAAACCCAACCTTTGTTTGTAAGCTTTTAAATGATATCAAACCCAACCTTTGTTTGTAAGCTTTTAAATGATATCAAACCCAACCGTCTGTTTGACAGCTTTTAAATGATATCAAACCCAACCGTCTGTTTGTAAGCTTTTAAATGATATCAAACCCAACCGTCTGTTTGTAAGCTTTTAAATGATATCAAACCCAACCTTTGTTTGTAAGCTTTTAAATGATATCAAACCCAACCGTCTGTTTGTAAGCTTTTAAATGATATCAAACCCAACCGTCTGTTTGACAGCTTTTAAATGATATCAAACCCAACCTTTGTTTGTAAGCTTTTAAATGATATCAAACCCAACCGTTATGTTTTGGAGTGACATGGTGTCTCATGGATTGGTGAGCTAGGCAAAATGTTTAAACTGAGCACCTTTATCTCCTGAATGTTTTGGCATTCAGGTCCAACATGTCACTTTCTGAGCACTTCTGGAAATGATCAAACATGTATGTAAAGTTTTGTTTAAATCAAAAGGGATGCTGTCGAAAAGTGATTGAATTCAAAGGGATTTACCCAGCAGTATAGAGGCAATAGAACAGGTATAAAAGCAAATGAATGGCTCACCTCTCACACGTAGGGTCATTTCCAAAAGGAGGACTGATATTCTTGAGTGGGGCACTCTAGTTTGTTATATAGTCTGTGAAGTTCTACAGTGTAAAACACAGTAAGGACACCTGATCTTTCCATGTCATAGACTGACCTTCACTTGATCTTTCCATGTCATAGACTGACCTTCACTTGATCTTTCCATGTCATAGACTGACCAGATGAAAGCTATGAGCCCTTATTGATGTCACTTGTTAAATCCACTACAATCAGTGTAGATGAAGTGGAGGAGACAGGTTCAAGAAGGATTTTTAAGCCTTGAGACAATTGAGACATGGATTGTGTATGTGTTCCATTTGCCTTTGAACGTGGTATGGTAGTAGGTGCCAGACACACCGGTTTGTGTAAAAAACTGCAATGCTGCTGGATTTTTCACGCTCAACAGTTTCCTGTGTGTATCAAGAATGGCCAACCACCCAAAGGACATCCAGCCAACTTGACACAACTGTGGGAAGCATTGGAGTGGGCCAGGATCCCTGTGGAATGCGTTCGACACATTGTCGAGTCCACGCCCCGACAAATTAAAGGCTGTTCTGAAGGCAAAATGGGGGGGTGCAACTCAATATTAGGAAGGTGACCTAAATGTTTTGCACACTCAGTGCATATTGGACTGCCTTTCCATTTTCCTGGCTATTGTTCATATCACTGTGCCTTCTCCTTCTCCCCATTCAAAGCAGCACAGAGAGATTAACACATGTCCATGTGCCTATAATTATAGCTCTAGTTCCTTTCAGTGGATCCTTAAATGATTCGCTTTTACATAAAGCCTGCGCTTGTGAAGTACAAGGGCACGACTCCCTCAATTAAAAGAAGGAAAAGTCACTGCTCACTCATTTCACCGCTTTGAAACCTTAATCTGCGGAAAATGGGAGCTGCCTCCCCTTTTCTAATATGAGATCAAAGGAGTTCTGAATAGCATTACACGTTCCTTGCTCAATGTGGGAAGCCGCTTAAATTTGCATTGTCAACCTGAAAAGCCTGCCATGAGAAGACTGAATGAAAGGTTTTTAGGACACAATATTACCCTCTGTTTTGCTGGTTGAGCACTGATCCTAATGGAATCATGGTTAGTCTCATGACTGCAGTACCCACTTTTGAACAATATCTGTGAATATTATTTCCCTATGACCTATAACTTCATTATAAATCAGGATGGACAATTCTATACATTAGGAATGTAGTCTATTTCAAGTATGTCATCTAACTAAACCTTTCAATCAAAAATAAGACGATGCTCTTATAACTTGATATATACCATGATATCTATTCAGGTTAAAGGAAGAGAAAATTACAGAAGCTAACCTATTTTCTCAAATATTTTCCCACATTTTCCCACAAACTGCAGTTTATTTGACTGTCTAGTGTATGCATTTCTATATTTACATGTGTAGTAGTTGTGTTATGTTATATATGTATTTACGACATTTGTCAAGTGAGACCTCATCCCTAACTACCTTCCGGACGGTGCACAACACGGACTGAAATGTAGTTAGCCTCCGCCTCAGTCTGCCACGTTCTCAGCATCTACAGTATCTCATCCGATCTTATGTTTAGGATAAATAATCCCTCACAGAGGAAGTATCAGATCTATAGCCTCTTCCCTTTCAAACCCCATACAATAAGTTGATGCCCACACACACACACACACACACACACACACACACACACACACACACACACACACACACACACACACACACACACACACACACACACACACACACACACACACACACAGAATGCATGCTTAAACCCTGAATGGCTGAAAGGACCAAAAGGGAGGTGTTGGAATCTGGCACGCATGCTCCAGCGATCTGTGTTTGTCGCTGGCCACTGCAATCCCATCCAACCATGTGCCTGCTGTCCGCAAGGGCACGACTTTAATGGTCACGATTGGTCCTCACTGTGACGTCGTTATGCATTTTTATATGGAATCACAGCGGCTCAGGCTGCCTCCCCCACCGTTGCTATTTAGGTCTATGTAAATCCTGTGTTTCTGCATGAAATCCCTGTGCACCTCAGGGCGGTGTGTGTGTGTGTTTTTCAAAGGTACACACACATGATTTATGAAGCTGTGGCGATGATTGGCTGATTGTCCTTAGATATTTACTGTATTCATCCTATGCTCTGAAAATGTTGTCAGTGATGTTGAGGATGTGAAGCTACATTATAAATATGAAGGCATTGTGCTAAAGATTAAACCAGACAACAACAAGTGTCCAATATTCACTTTTTGTCATATTGTTTTGTTTCCAGACAGGTGTTTCAGTCTAAAGACTAACCCTATCTGAGAGTCTCCAGACAGACAGGTGTTTCAGTCTAAAGACTAACCCTATCTGAGGATCTACAGACAGACACATGTTTCAGTCTAAAGACTAACCCTATCTGAGAGTCTCCAGACAGACAGGTGTTTCAGTCTAAAGACTAACCCCATCTGAGAGTCTCCAGACAGACAGGTGTTTCAGTCTAAAGACTAACCCTATCTGAGAGTCTCCAGACAGACAGGTGTTTCAGTGTAAAGACTAACCCTATCTGAGGATCTACAGACAGACAGGTGTTTCGGTCTAAAGACTAACCCTATCTGAGGATCTACAGACAGACAGGTGTTTCGGTCTAAAGACTAACCCTATCTGAGGATCTACAGACAGACAGGTGTTTCATTCTAAAGACTAACCCTATCTGAGGATCTACAGACAGACAGGTGTTTCAGTCTAAAGACTAACCCTATCTGAGGATCTACAGACAGACAGGTGTTTCAGTCTAAAGACTAACCCTATCTGAGGATCTACAGACAGACAGGTGTTTCAGTCTAAAGACTAACCCTATCTGAGGATCTACAGACAGACAGGTGTTTCGGTCTAAAGACTAACCCTATCTGAGGATCTACAGACAGACAGGTGTTTCGGTCTAAAGACTAACCCTATCTGATGATCTACAGACAGACAGGTGTTTCAGTCTAAAGACTAACCCTATCTGAGAGTCTCCAGACAGACAGGTGTTTCAGTCTAAAGACTAACCCTATCTGAGAGTCTCCAGACAGACAGGTGTTTCAGTCTAAAGACTAACCCTATCTGAGAGTCTCCAGACAGACAGGTGTTTCAGTCTAAAGACTAACCCTATCTGAGGATCTACAGACAGACACATGTTTCAGTCTAAAGACTAACCCTATCTGAGAGTCTCCAGACAGACAGGTGTTTCAGTCTAAAGACTAACCCTATCTGAGAGTCTCCAGACAGACAGGTGTTTCAGTCTAAAGACTAACCCTATCTGAGAGTCTCCAGACAGACAGGTGTTTCAGTGTAAAGACTAACCCTATCTGAGGATCTACAGACAGACAGGTGTTTCGGTCTAAAGGCTAACCCTATCTGAGGATCTACAGACAGACAGGTGTTTCGGTCTAAAGACTAACCCTATCTGAGGATCTACAGACAGACAGGTGTTTCATTCTAAAGACTAACCCTATCTGAGGATCTACAGACAGACAGGTGTTTCAGTCTAAAGACTAACCCTATCTGAGGATCTACAGACAGACAGGTGTTTCAGTCTAAAGACTAACCCTATCTGAGGATCTACAGACAGACAGGTGTTTCAGTCTAAAGACTAACCCTATCTGAGGATCTACAGACAGACAGGTGTTTCGGTCTAAAGACTAACCCTATCTGAGGATCTACAGACAGACAGGTGTTTCGGTCTAAAGACTAACCCTATCTGATGATCTACAGACAGACAGGTGTTTCAGTCTAAAGACTAACCCTATCTGAGGATCTACAGACAGACAGGTGTTTCAGTCTAAAGACGAACCCTATCTGAGGATCTACAGACAGACAGGTGTTTCAGTCTAAAGACTAACCCTATCTGAGGATCTACAGACAGACAGGTGTTTTCAGTCTAAAGACTAACCCTATCTGAGGATCTACAGACAGACAGGTGTTTCAGTCTAAAGACTAAGCCTATCTGCGGATCTACAGACAGACAGGTGTTTCAGTCTAAAGACTAACCCTATCTGAGGATCTACAGACAGACAGGTGTTTTCGGTCTAAAGACTAACCCTATCTGAGGATCTACAGACAGACATGTGTTTCAGTCTAAAGACTAACCCTATCTGAGGATCTACAGACAGACAGGTGTTTCAGTCTAAAGACTAACCCTATCTGAGGATCTACAGACAGACAGGTGTTTCAGTCTAAAGACTAACCCTATCTGAGGATCTACAGACAGACAGGTGTTTCAGTCTAAAGACTAACCCTATCTGAGAGTCTCCAGACAGACAGGTGTTACAGTCTAAAGACTAACCCTATCTGAGGATCTACAGACAGACAGGTGTTTCAGTCTAAAGACTAACCCTATCTGAGGATCTACAGACAGACAGGTGTTTCAGTCTAAAGACTAACCCTATCTGAGTCTACAGACAGACAGGTGTTTCAGTCTAAAGACTAACCATATCTGAGAGTCTCCAGACAGACAGGTGTTTCAGTCTAAAGACTAACTCTATCTGAGTCTACAGACAGACAGGTGTTTCAGTCTAAAGACTAACCCTATCTGAGGATCTACAAACAGACAGGTGTTTCAGTCTAAAGACTAACTCTATCTGACAGTCTCTAGACAGACAGGTCAGGTAGTGAAATGAATAGTCAGCATTCACAGTGTCCTTACCTTGTTATTCACTCCTGGGTGGTTTGGTGCGTTGGGGATTCCCTTTCATAGCAGCGTGAGGGGGAGAGAACGGTGACATGAACCCTTTCAGTTCATTTCTGAGGTGGAAAGATGTCAGTACCCTGAATACTCTGAAGAGGTGGGCGAAAGGTATAGGTGAGGAGAGATTTGATCGTCAGTGGGTCCATTTCGCAATGGTTGGAAATCACCCCGGAGATGCGGTCTAAGACTTGTTGTTTCGTGTTCTATTCCAACAACTGTTAGCTGTTGTTATGCCGAGCTTTATACAGCAATGGTCCATCGCCTATCCACATGTTTTTAATCTTCTTTTCTTTCTGTGTAAGCGTCCATAATGTTTTGTGCTTGACAAGAGTCACACACAGTAGGTCAGAGATGTCAATATGTAACAAAGACTACATTTAGCTTTTGTTTACACATTTAATGCTGCGGGAATGTCTTGGTATTCCATTAGGGGTTTTGGATCAATGGGTCACAATTGTGCTTTCAGGAAGATAGATTTGTGTCAATGGCCTAAACTTCTGTTTGCCCTGTAAAACATCCACTTTCTACTGAACTCCACGTCTTTTAAACTCCTAAAGGGTTTGTCATTTACAAAAAGATTGCACAGCTCATTCCCTACTTAAGATATGACTTGCGTTTCAGAGCGAGAGAGGGACCAAGATATTGACTGATTGGAAAGTCTGTGGGCGAACGATGAGTTACCCATTGTGGGCAGGAAGAATGAGATGGAGGACAGTATTTACTGTAGATGTAAACTGGATGTCATGGTGAGAGAAATTGCAAGAAATTGCACTCAAACACAGTTTTTATTTTATTTAACCTTTATTTAACTAGGCAAGTCAGTTAAGAACAAATCATTATTTACAATGACGGCCTACCTCGGCCAAATCCTAGCATAGTATGATGCTGGACCAATTGTGCGCCTCCCTGTGGGACTCACCATTAACGGCCTGTTATGAAACAGCCTGGAATCGAACCAGGGTCTGTAGTGACGCGTCTAGCACTAAGATGCAGTGCCTTAGAACGCTGCACCACTCTGGAGCCCAGTGTCCTGTATATCAATGTATTCTCAGCATTTTAGGCTGCCATTTCCTTCTATCGCCATCACTCATATTCTTCCTTGCGCTTGCCATTCCTTTACACGACCAGATAGAGTTTGTGATGACTATTTTACAAAAAACTAATTTGTATGTGATTGTCAATTTACTGTAACTAATACATGTGGAAAAGACTGTGTGGGCTTAGCTCAGCACATATTTTTATTTGTTCCACAGGAAATGAATAGATTATACTTCCCAAAATGTAACTGGTCTTTTCCCTTTCACTGCCAAGGAGGCCTTCATTGCCAACCTCTGATTTCCCCATCATTTCCTATTCATACTGCAGTGTTCTTTGTCCTTGCTTATGATCATCCCATGTTTCTCTCCTCAGATTCAGCATAGCCTATCCATGAGTGTGCTTCTGTTGGAGGTGCTCCCACAAGCAGCTGATAGACCTGTTCAGAGAGAATGTGGAAGACTGCGTAGCCATCAGCAGCCCAGGCCATCCCGGCCAGCCCCTCATACAGGTTAACACAAAGACGCAGGATGGAGTTAACTGGTACATTCCTGAGTAAGGTTACTAAGTAATTGGTGTTGCAAAACATACACTGGGTTTCTCTTTCCAAGACGTTGTTTGTGAGTTTCCATGTACAGTGAGCTCAGTATAGGGGAAATTCAATTCCTCTGTTTTGGTACAGTGAGATGGAGAGTGGGGCATGCGGTTGTCAGCTATTCTAAGGTACCCTGGTATCGCTCACTACTAGATGTCAGAGATTGGGATTACATTCCGTCATTTACTTCCACGTAGAGGGTTTAGGTAATATGTAGAGCAGGTGTGTCACACTCATTTTGGCCCGCAGGTCGCATTCAGTCTTCACCAAGGTCTGGATGGCTTCACTTAAAATGTATTATATTTTCTCGTCATAAAAATTTGCAAACATAATCCTCTATCCCAGGGTTTCCTAAACTCGACCCCCTGAGTGCTCTGGCCCTACACAGCTGATTCAAATAATCTTGATGATGATTTGGTTATTTGAATCAGCTTTGTAGTCCTTGGGTGAAAACCAAAACGTGGGCCCCGGGACTGAGTTTGGGAGACCCCGCTCTATCCCATTGCTTCTAGAATTTCTAATGATGAACCAATGCTCCCTGATTGTCTATCTTTCATTTTGATTACTGTTAGCAAGCTGGACAGCGTGAAGAGACTGTAAATACAGGTTCATTTTCATTTCTACACAGTTTCCATTTGGTTTTAGTCATTTCCATTTCGATTGAGATTGGTCCCCCCCCCCCCAAATGTTTTCTTTCTAAACAAAATAATTGAAAGGGTTCCGTATGTTTGACACCTTATTAATAAGGGAAGAACCCAATGTATAACAGTAGTTAGTCATCCTCTTTTTGTGCGTTGGAATAGCTTGCATGTTTTTTGAGCTACTTTCCTTTGTCGTTAAGCCAGAGTGTGCAGTATAATCATTTGATGAGAAACTCTGCTTTGCAGAAACTGGTCTGATTCAGGACTTGGTGAGTACTTGACAGATTGCCAAAGATGGGGTGATTTACTATACGTTTGGAAAAGCGATGCAGTGATGCTGCAGTCCTTCCACACATCCACAGGACTACCACTCAGGTTGATGTGTAACCTTCTTGTTTGGTTTTTGATCTCTTATCTGTCATATCTGCAACACTGCTGTAACGGTTGCTACTGAAGAAACACAGTGGGCGAGCCACGTCACATACAGTAGAGTGAAATTCCTACTTCAAAAGGTCATCAGTCAAAATGAAGACAGGTAGTGGCTAGATAGCCTACATTATGGAGTGCCATGTTGCTAAGTAATAGCTCATACAGTAACTAACCTAAGTAATTTTCTCTTTCTCTTCTTTTTGATGATACTTTTTGATACAGAACTAGATATTCCCTTTTCCCTAAGTGAAAACAAGTTGTAATTCAACACATAACAAATCAAAATGTTCTACTTATTATTCATATAATAAAAACGGAAAGCAAAAACCAAAATCTATTTCCTGCTAAAGTGATACATTAAGTAACTCCTCCAGTCTCTGTGCTTCTAATTCTTAACTACACAGGATGTCCTTGTGGACTATTCTACTGGCAGGAACAAGTTAAAAGTAGAGAACTCTCATCTGGTTTGAGTCAGAGCCCTGCATTACCAACAGAGTGAGGGCGGTGAGGGTGATTTCTGTAACGTGCAGTACTGTAGGCCTCTTGGTTTTGATCGAAGGCCCAAACAGGCCAGGAAATTGGGCTAATCCCAGGTCTGAGAGGCACACGGGGACGTGATCTTAGCGATGGCTTGTGGACTCAACCACATCAAAGAGTCCTGCTCATGGGTAAAGGGGACTGACTGACTGATGAAGGGACGAGCCATGGCTTGAAGTCACTTAGGGAGTTGCTGGAGCTTCAAAGACTCATCACTGAGCACGCAACAGATACAGAGACGCCGCAGAGAGAGACGGAGAGAGCGAGAGATGTGTGTTCCACAGGGCTGCGGTGGAAACGATGCAGTTCTTATAGCCTTTAGCCGTACCCTCATCCTACTCCTCCTCTGTTCCTCTGGTGATGTAGAGGTTAACCCAGGCCCTGTGTGTCCACAGGCGCTCTCATTTGCTGACTTCTGCAACCGTAAAAGCCTTGGGTTCATGCATGTTAACATCAGAAGCCTCCTCCCTAAGTTTGCTTTATTGACTGCTTTAGCACACTCTGCCAACCGTGATGTCCTAACCGTATCTGAATCCTGGCTTAGGAAGGCCACCAACAATTCTGAAATGTCCATCCCCAAGGTTGCGGAATTGCAATCTACTGTAGAGATAGCCTGCAGAGTTCTGTCATACTATCCAGGTCTACGCCCAAACAGTTTGAGCTTCTACTTTTAAAGATCCATCTCTCCAGAAATAAGTTCCTCACTGTTGCCGTTTGCTATAGACCCCCCTCAGCTCCCAGCTGTGCCCTGGACACCATATGTGAATTGATTGCCCCCCATCTATCGTCAGAGTTCGTACTGCTAGGTGACCTAAATTGGGATATGCTTAACACCCCGGCCGTCCTACAATCTAAGCTAGATGCCCTCAATCTCACACAAATGATCAAAGAACCTACCAGGTACAACCCCAAATCCGTAAATGTGCACCCGCATAGATATCATCCTGACCAACTTGCCCTCTAAATGCACCTCTGGTGTTTTCAACCAGGATCTCAGCTATCACTGCCTTATTGTCTGCGTCCGTTATGGGTCTGCGGTCAAACAACCACCCACCATCACTGTCAAACGCTCCCTAAAACACTTCTGTGAGCAGGCCTTTCTAATCGACCTGGCCCGGGTATCCTGGAAGGATATTGACCTCATCCCGTCAGTAGAGGATCCCTGGTTGTTCATTAAAAGTAATTTGCTCACCATCGTAAATAAGCACGCCCCTTTAAAAAAATGTAGAACTAAGAACAGATATAGCCCTTGGTTCACTCCAGACTTGACTGCCATTGACCAGCACAACAACACTCTGGGGCGTACTGTACTAGCATCGAATAGTCCCCACTATATGCAACTTTTCAGGTAAGTCAGGAACCAATACACACAGTCAGTTAGAAAGCAAAGGCTAGCTTTTTCTAACAGACATTTGCATCCCGTAGCACTAATCCCAAAAAGTTTTGGGACACTGTAAAGTCCATGGAGAATAAAAGCACCTCCTGGCTGCCCACTGCACTGAGACTAGGAAACACTGTCACCACTGATAAATCCACCATAATTGAGAATTTTAATAAGCGTTCCTCTACGGCTGGCCATGCTTTCCACCTGGCTACCCCTACCCCGGCCAACAGCTCTGCATAACCCACAGCAACTGGCCCAATACCCCCCCCCCCCCCTGCTTTTCCTTCACTCAAATCCAGACAGCTGATGTTCTGGATCCCTGCATATCAGCTGGGCTAGACAATCTGGACATTCTCTTCCTAAAAGTATCCTCCGCCATTGTTGCAACCCCTATTACTAGTCTGTTCAAACTCTCTTTCGTATCATCTGAGATTCCTAAAGATTGGAAAGCGGCTGCGGTCATCCCCCTCTTCAAAGGGCGAGAGACTCTAGACCCAAACTGCTACAAACCTATATCCATCCTGCCCTGTCTTTCTAAAGTCTTCAAAAGCCAAGTCGACAAACAGATCACCGACCATTTTGAATCCCACTGTACCTTCTCCGCTATGCAATCTGGTTTCCGAGCTGGTCACGGGTGCACCTCAGTCACGCTCAAGGTCCTAAACGATATCATAACTGCCATCGATAAAAGACAGTACTATCCAGCCATCTTCATCGACCTGGCCATGGCTTTCGACCCTGTCAATCACCGTATTCTTATCAGCAAACTCAACAGCCTTGGTTTCTCTAATGACTACCTCGCCTGGTTCACTAACTACTTCTCAGATAGAGTTCAGTGTGTCAAATCAGAGGTTCTGTTGTCCGGACCTCTGGCAGTCTCTATGGGGGTGCCACAAGGTTCAATTCTCGGGCCGACTCTTTTCTCTGTATGTATCAATGATGTCGCTCTTGCTGCGGGTGATTCTTTGATCCACCTCTACGCAGACAACACCATTCTGTATACATCTGGCCCTTCTTTGGACACTGTGTTAACAAACCTCCAAACGAGCTTCAACGCCATACAACACTCCATCTGTGGCCTCCAACTGCTCTTAAATGCTAGTAAAACGCATGCATGCTCTTTAACCGATCGCTGCCCGCACCCGCCCGCCCGACTAGTACATCTGGGTGATTTAATGTTTTACCTGCTGGTTTTAAAACCAATGGCTATTAAATTAATTTTAGAGGTTGGCATCGGAGGGAACATTTAATTCTGACATGGCTCAGCTAAAAAAGACAGTTCTCTCTCACCTCCCAAAGTTTCATTTTAGTCACACAGTAGTAGGCACATAGAGGATTAGGAAGTAAGGCTTGGCATTTGTCAGTGAGGAATTCATGTATTTGCAGATAGATGAACTCACCATCCTGATCCACTGTGCTGTGTTCTGGTCTAGTATGGTCTGGTCCTCAGGATACTGAACCTGTCTGAGTTGGTGGCCCTGTGCTATACTTCCGCCAGAACCAGCTGGTCTATCCGGTCCGCAAGAGTCAGGACAGACACTTCCAGTATGGATGCAACCATGGTGAAGATTGACCTGGCCTTGACTGTACAGTCAGTACACAATGGATTTGGTGCCATGTGTGTGTACCTTATTATCACAGTTAACATGGACAAAACTAACATCAAAGCAAACAGCTGTCCCAAGAAACAAGAGCCCAAACAAGCAAGGAAAAATTAGCAGCACGCATAATTACTCTGTGTATTTAAAATAACAACAACACTATTCATACGGTAATAGTTTGTCTTAATGAGCATGTCAGGGGTGCGCAACATGATTTGTTAATTGCGATAGGCCAACATGATGCTCTCTGGGTAATTAAAGTAACTTGTGTCGAGCGACTGCGTTGTCATTAATCAGAGGGCAAACAGTAAAGAGAGAGGCACTCTAAAGAAAAGTCATTGTTGTTGATCTGCGTAGGGAAACGCGTCAATAAGCCAGTTCTGTAAGGCCCACTCAATCTACTTTAATGTTATTAACCCAGTCAAATATGGCAGCATTAAATAATACGCTACTCAAAGGGAATGTATCATTAAGAGATGTTTGATTGGATTCAAGCCAGATTGCTTTGCTAATTTGAATTATAATGCAGGGCTTTCGTTGTAATGAAAGAGAATGGGAGCCATTTTAGACTGTACAGATAAATGCACACTATGCTGAACCTTTCCATGTGGCACACAGAATCTGCAAATGAACGGCACAGCAGTGTCACTTGGGTGTGTGTGTGTGACACTGACTGTGTGCACCCCCCCCCCAGCTTGGTGGAAGATGTTCAACTCCTCTTTTTTCAACATGGAGTCCTTCCTGTCCTCCATTTCGTCCTTCATGAAGATGATTCCGGACCACAGGCCCAAAGACCTGGACAAGCTCATCTGCCAAAGGGCCGGGTCCTCCACTTCCCCATCCAATCCCCCCATGTCACAAGGTCAGTGTCATCATCCTTGGCTACAGTCATTTGCCTTCTAGGGATAACCAGGCCACTGATTAAAGGAAGCAGAGTTGAGAGAGAGAGCGTTGCAGGCTCCTAATCCGACCCAGAGAGCTGATAGGGTTTGGAAGCATGGTTAATAGCAATCTGACTGACTGGAGACAAGTTAGTTCTGTAAGCCATGATTAGAAGTGACTACGGAGCTTTAATATCCTGTTTTGTTGAAGCCCATCTATCACTCTCATCCGTACTGTCCTGTGTATATGTTACAGATGTCGGCGTGACGTTACAGATTTCGGTGTGACATTGCAGATGTTGAAGTGACGTTACAGATTTCGGTGATTAGTGGACCTGTGTGAAGTGTTTGGGTGAGATGGTCAGAGGTGGCAACATTAAGAAAACATTGTTTGTTATCTCTATAAGTTCTTCATCAGTGTAAGGAACATAAACTCAGCAAAAATGAAACATCACTTTTTCTGGACCCTGTCTTTCAAAGATAATTCTTAAAAATCCAACTTCACAGATCTTCATTGTAAAGGGTTTTAACACTGTTTCCCATGCTTGTTCAATGAAACATGAACAATTAATGAACATGCACCTGTGGAACGGTTGTTAAGACACTAACAGCTTACAGACGGTAGGCAATTAAAGTCACAGTTATGAAAACTTAGGACATTGAAGATGCCTTTCTACTGACTCTGAAAAAAGAAAGATGCCCAGGGTCCCTGCTGATCTGTGTGAACATGCCTTAGGCATGCTGCAAGGAGGCATGAGGACTGCAGATGTGGCCAGGGCAATAAATTGCAATGTCCGTACTGTGAGACGCCAAGACGGCACTACAGGGAGACAGAACAGACAGCTGATTGTCCTCACAGTGGCAGACCAGGCCAGCGAAGATCACGGATCTCAATCCCATTGAGCATGTCTGGGACCTGTTGGATCGGAGGGTGAGGGCTAGGGCCATTTTCCCCAGAAATGTCCGGGAACTTGCAGGTGCGTTGGTTGAAGTGTGGTGTAACATCTCACAGCAAGAACTGGCAAATCTGGTGCAGCCCATGAGGAGGAGATGCACTGGTGGCCACACCACATAATGACTTTTGATTTTGACCCCACCTTTTTTCAGGGACCCATTATTCAATTTCTGTTAGTCACATGTCTGTGGAACTTGTTCAGTTTATTTCTTAGTTGTTGACTCTTGTTATGTTCATACAAATATTTACACATGTTAAGTTTGCTGAAAATAAACTCAGTGAGAGGAATTTTCTTTTTTTTGCTGAGTGGTGGCCACACCACATAATGACTTCTGATTTTGACCCCACCTTTTTTCAGGGACACATTATTCAATTTCTGTTAGTCACATGTCTGTGGAACTTATTCAGTTTATGTCTTAGTTGTTGACTCTTGTTATGTTCATACAAATATTTACACATGTTAAGTTTGCTGAAAATAAACTCAGTGAGAGGAATTTTCTTTTTTTGCTGAGTTTAGTGTCGAGGGGTGGTACTATATTTATAAGCTGTTGTCTCGGCTCAGTGACGAGGGGTGGTACTATATTTATAAGCTGTTGTCTCGGATCAGTGACGAGGGGTGGTACTATATTTATAAGCTGTTGTCTCGGATCAGTGACGAGGGGTGGTACTATATTTATAAGCTGTTGTCTCGGATCAGTGACGAGGGGTGGTACTATATTTATAAGCTGTTGTCTCGGATCAGTAACTCATGTGACGAGGGATGGTACTATATTTATAAGCTGTTGTCTCGGATCAGTGTCGAGGGGTGGTACTATATTAATAAGCTGTTGTTTCGGATCAGTGTCGAGGGGTGGTACTATATTTATAAGCTGTTGTCTCGGATCAGTGACGAGGGGTGGTACTATATTTATAAGCTGTTGTCTCGGATCAATAAATCATGTGACGAGGGATGGTACTATATTAATAAGCTGTTGTCTCGGATCAGTGTCGAGGGGTGGTACTATATTTATAAGCTGTTGTCTCGGATCAGTGACGAGGGGTGGTACTATATTTATAAGCTGTTGTCTCGGATCAGTGTCGAGGGGTGGTACTATATTTATAAGCTGTTGTCTCGGATCAGTGACGAGGGGTGGTACTATATTTATAAGCTGTTGTCTCGGATCAGTGACGAGAGGTGGTACTATATTTATAAGCTATTGTCTCGGATCAGTGACGAGGAGTGGTACTATATTTATAAGCTGTTGTCTCGGATCAGTGACGAAGGGTGGTACTATATTTATAAGCTGTTGTCTCGGATCAGTGTCGAGGGGTGGTACTATATTTATAAGCTGTTGTCTCGGATCAGTGTCGAGGGGTGGTACTATATTTATAAGCTGTTGTCTTGGATCAGTGACGAGGGGTGGTACTATATTTATAAGCTGTTGTCTTGGATCAGTGACGAGGGGTGGTACTATATTTATAAGCTGTTGTCTCGGATCAGTGACGAGGGGTGGTACTATATTACTGGGATTCTCTGCCTCTAACCCTATTACAGGGGCTGAGTCACTGGCTTGCTGGGGCTCTCTCATGCTGTCCCTGGAGGGGGTGCGTCACCTGAGTGGGTTGATTCACTGTTGTGGTCATCCTGTCTGGGTTGGCGCCCCCCCCCCCCTTGGGTTGTGCCGTGGCGGAGATCTTTGTGGGCTATACTCAGCCTTGTCTCAGGATGGTAAGTTGGTGGTTGAAGATATCCCTCTAGTGGTGTGGGGGCTGTGCTTTGGCAAAGTGGGTGGGGTTATATCCTTCCTGTTTGGCCCTGTCCGGGGGTGTCCTCGGATGGGGCCACAGTGTCTCCTGACCCCTCCTGTCTCAGCCTCCAGTATTTATGCTGCAGTAGTTTATGTGTCGGGGGGCTGGGGTCAGTTTGTTATATCTGGAGTACTTCTCCTGTCCTATTCGGTGTCCTGTGTGAATCTAAGTGTGCGTTCTCTAATTCTCTCCTTCTCTCTTTCTTTCTCTCTCTCGGAGGACCTGAGCCCTAGGACCATGCCCCAGGACTACCTGACATGATGACTCCTTGCTGTCCCCAGTCCACCTGGCCATGCTGCTGTTCCAGTTTCAACTGACCTGAGCCCTAGGACCATGCCCCAGGACTACCTGACATGATGACTCCTTGCTGTCCCCAGTCTACCTGGCCATGCTGCTGCTCCAGTTTCAACTTCCACCTGACTGTGCTGCTGCTCTAGTTTCAACTGTTCTGCCTTATTATTATTCGACCATGCTGGTCATTTATGAACATTGAACATCTTGACCATGTTCTGTTATAATCTCCACCCGGCACAGCCAGAAGAGGACTGGCCACCCCACATAGCCTGGTTCCTCTCTAGGTTTCTTCCTAGGTATTGGCCTTTCTAGGGAGTTTTTCCTAGCCACTGTGCTTCTCCACCTGCATTGCTTGCTGTTTGGGGTTTTAGGCTGGGTTTCTGTACAGCACTTTGAGATATCAGCTGATGTACGAAGGGCTATATAAATAAATTTGATTTGATTTGATATTAATAAGCTGTTTTCTCGGATCAGTGACGAGGGGTGGTTTTATATTTATAAGCTGTTCTCTCGGATCAGTGACGAGGGGTGGTACTATATTTATAAGCTGTTGTCTCGGATCAGTGTCGAGGGGTGGTACTATATTTATAAGCTGTTGTCTCGGATCAGTGACGAGGGGTGGTACTATATTTATAAGCTGTTGTCTCGGATCAGTGTCGAGGGGTGGTACTATATTTATAAGCTGTTGTCTCGGATCAGTGACGAGGGGTGGTACTATATTAATAAGCTGTTGTCTCGGATCAGTGACGAGGGGTGGTACTATATTTATAAGCTGTTGTCTCGGATCAGTGACGAGGGGTGGTACTATATTAATAAGCTGTTGTCTCGGATCAGTGACGAGGGGTGGTATTATATTCATAAGCTGTTCTCTCGGATCAGTGACGAGGGGTGGTACTATATTTATAAGCTGTTGTCTCGGATCAGTGTCGAGGGGTGGTACTATATTTATAAGCTGTTGTCTCGGATCAGTGACGAGGGGTGGTAGTATATTAATAAGCTGTTGTCTCGGATCAGTGACGAGGGGTGGTACTATATTAATAAGCTGTTGTCTCGGATCAGTGACGAGGGGTGGTACTATATTTATAAGCTGTTGTCTCGGATCAGTGACGAGGGGTGGTACTATATTTATAAGCTGTTGTCTCGGATCAGTGTCGAGGGGTGGTACTATATTTATAAGCTGTTGTCTCGGATCAGTGACGAGGGGTGCTACTATATTTATAAGCTGTTGTCTCGGATCAGTGTCGAGGGGTGGTACTATATTTATAAGCTGTTGTCTCGGATCAGTGACGAGGGGTGGTACTATATTAATAAGCTGTTGTCTCGGATCAGTGACGAGGGGTGGTACTATATTAATAAGCTGTTGTCTCGGATCAGTGACGAGGGGTGGTACTATATTTATAAGCTGTTGTCTTGGATCAGTGACGAGGGGTGGTACTATATTAATAAGCTGTTGTCTCGGATCAGTGACGTGGGGTGGTACTATATTTATAAGCTGTTGTCTCGGATCAGTGACGAGGGGTGGTACTATATTAATATGCTGTTGTCTCGGATCAGTGACGAGGGGTGGTACTATATTTATAAGCTGTTGTCTCGGATCAGTGTCGAGGGGTGGTACTATATTTATAAGCTGTTGTCTCGGATCAGTGTCGAGGGTTGGTACTATATTTATAAGCTGTTGTCTCGGATCAGTGACGAGGGGTGGTACTATATTAATAAGCTGTTGTCTCGGATCAGTGTCGAGGGGTGGTACTATATTTATAAGCTGTTGTCTCGGATCAGTGACGAGGGGTGGTACTATATTAATAAGCTGTTGTCTCGGATCAGTGTCGAGGGGTGGTACTATATTTATAAGCTGTTGTCTTGGATCAGTGACGAGGGGTGGTACTATATTTATAAGCTGTTGTCTCGGATCAGTGTCGAGGGGTGGTACTATATTTATAAGCTGTTGTCTCGGATCAGTGACGAGGGGTGGTACTATATTTATAATCTGTTGTCTCGGATCAGTGACGAGGGGTGGTACTATATTTATAAGCTGTTGTCTCGGATCAGTGACGAGGGGTGGTACTATATTTATAAGCTGTTGTCTCGGATCAGTGACGAGGGGTGGTACTATATTTATAAGCTGTTGTCTCGGATCAGTGACGAGGGGTGGTACTATATTTATAAGCTGTTGTCTCGGATCAGTGACGAGGGGTGGTACTATATTAATATGCTGTTGTCTCGGATCAGTGACGAGGGGTGGTACTATATTTATAAGCTGTTGTCTCGGATCAGTGTCGAGGGGTGGTACTATATTTATAAGCTGTTGTCTCGGATCAGTGTCGAGGGGTGGTATTATATTTATAAGCTGTTGTCTTGGATCAGTGACGAGGGGTGGTACTATATTTTTAATCTGTTGTCTTGGATCAGTGACGAGGGGTGGTACTATATTTATAAGCTGTTGTCTTGGATCAGTGACGAGGGGTGGTACTATATTTATAAGCTGTTGTCTAGGATCAGTGACGAGGGGTGGTACTATATTTATAAGCTGTTGTCTCGGATCAGTGACGAGGGGTGGTACTATATTAATAAGCTGTTGTCTCGGATCAGTGACGAGGGGTGGTACTATATTAATAAGCTGTTGTCTCGGATCAGTGACGAGGGGTGGTATTATATTTATAAGCTGTTCTCTCGGATCAGTGACGAGGGGTGGTACTATATTTATAAGCTGTTGTCTCGGATCAGTGTCGAGGGGTGGTACTATATTTATAAGCTGTTGTCTCGGATCAGTGACGAGGGGTGGTACTATATTAATTAGCTGTTGTCTCGGATCAGTGACGAGGGGTGGTACTATATTAATAAGCTGTTGTCTCGGATCAGTGACGAGGGGTGGTACTATATTTATAAGCTGTTGTCTCGGATCAGTGACGAGGGGTGGTACTATATTTATAAGCTGTTGTCTCGAATCAGTGTCGAGGGGTGGTACTATATTTATAAGCTGTTGTCTCGGATCAGTGACGAGGGGTGGTACTATATTTATAAGCTGTTGTCTCGGATCAGTGTCGAGGGGTGGTACTATATTTATAAGCTGTTGTCTCGGATCAGTGACGAGGGGTGGTACTATATTAATAAGCTGTTGTCTCGGATCAGTGACGAGGGGTGGTACTATATTAATATGCTGTTGTCTCGGATCAGTGACGAGGGGTGGTACTATATTTATAAGCTGTTGTCTCGGATCAGTGACGAGGGGTGGTACTATATTTATAAACTGTTGTCTCGGATCAGTGTCGAGGGGTGGTACTATATTTATAAGCTGTTGTCTCGGATCAGTGTCGAGGGGTGGTACTATATTTATAAGCTGTTGTCTTGGATCAGTGACGAGGGGTGGTACTATATTTATAAGCTGTTGTCTCGGATCAGTGACGAGGGGTGGTACTATATTAATATGCTGTTGTCTCGGATCAGTGACGAGGGGTGGTACTATATTTATAAGCTGTTGTCTCGGATCAGTGTCGGGGTGGTACTATATTTATAAGCTGTTGTCTTGGATCAGTGACGAGGGGTGGTACTATATTTATAAGCTGTTGTCTTGGATCAGTGACGAGGGGTGGTACTATATTTATAAGCTGTTGTCTTGGATCAGTGACGAGGGGTGGTACTATATTTATAAGCTGTTGTCTTGGATCAGTGACGAGGGGTGGTACTATATTTATAAGCTGTTGTCTCGGATCAGTGACGAGGGGTGGTACTATATTAATAAGCTGTTGTCTTGGATCAGTGACGAGGGGTGGTACTATATTTATAAGCTGTTGTCTCGGATCAGTGACGAGGGGTGGTACTATATTTATAAGCTGTTGTCTCGGATCAGTGACGAGGGGTGGTACTATAGTTATAAGCTGTTGTCTCGGATCAGTGACGAGGGGTGGTACTATATTTATAAGCTGTTGTCTCGGATCAGTGTCGAGGGGTGGTACTATATTTATAAGCTGTTGTCTCGGATCAGTGTCGAGGGGTGGTACTATATTTATAAGCTGTTGTCTTGGATCAGTGACGAGGGGTGGTACTATATTTATAAGCTGTTGTCTCGGATCAGTGACGAGGGGTTGGTACTATATTTATAAGCTGTTGTCTCGGATCAGTGACGAGGGGTGGTACTATATTAATAAGCTGTTGTCTTGGATCAGTGACGAGGGGTGGTACTATATTTATAAGCTGTTGTCTCGGATCAGTGACGAGGGGTGGTACTATATTAATAAGCTGTTGTCTCGGATCAGTGACGAGGGGTGGTATTATATTTATAAGCTGTTCTCTCGGATCAGTGACGAGGGGTGGTACTATATTTATAAGCTGTTGTCTCGGATCAGTGTCGAGGGGTGGTACTATATTTATAAGCTGTTGTCTCGGATCAGTGACGAGGGGTGGTACTATATTAATTAGCTGTTGTCTCGGATCAGTGACGAGGGGTGGTACTATATTAATAAGCTGTTGTCTCGGATCAGTGACGAGGGGTGGTACTATATTTATAAGCTGTTGTCTCGGATCAGTGACGAGGGGTGGTACTATATTTATAAGCTGTTGTCTCGAATCAGTGTCGAGGGGTGGTACTATATTTATAAGCTGTTGTCTCGGATCAGTGACGAGGGGTGGTACTATATTTATAAGCTGTTGTCTCGGATCAGTGTCGAGGGGTGGTACTATATTTATAAGCTGTTGTCTCGGATCAGTGACGAGGGGTGGTACTATATTAATAAGCTGTTGTCTCGGATCAGTGACGAGGGGTGGTACTATATTAATATGCTGTTGTCTCGGATCAGTGACGAGGGGTGGTACTATATTTATAAGCTGTTGTCTCGGATCAGTGACGAGGGGTGGTACTATATTTATAAACTGTTGTCTCGGATCAGTGTCGAGGGGTGGTACTATATTTATAAGCTGTTGTCTCGGATCAGTGTCGAGGGGTGGTACTATATTTATAAGCTGTTGTCTTGGATCAGTGACGAGGGGTGGTACTATATTTATAAGCTGTTGTCTTGGATCAGTGACGAGGGGTGGTACTATATTTATAAGCTGTTGTCTCGGATCAGTGATGAGGGGTGGTACTATATTAATAAGCTGTTGTCTTGGATCAGTGACGAGGGGTGGTACTATATTTATAAGCTGTTGTCTCGGATCAGTGACGAGGGGTGGTACTATATTAATATGCTGTTGTCTCGGATCAGTGACGAGGGGTGGTACTATATTTATAAGCTGTTGTCTCGGATCAGTGTCGGGGTGGTACTATATTTATAAGCTGTTGTCTTGGATCAGTGACGAGGGGTGGTACTATATTTATAAGCTGTTGTCTTGGATCAGTGACGAGGGGTGGTACTATATTTATAAGCTGTTGTCTTGGATCAGTGACGAGGGGTGGTACTATATTTATAAGCTGTTGTCTTGGATCAGTGACGAGGGGTGGTACTATATTTATAAGCTGTTGTCTCGGATCAGTGACGAGGGGTGGTACTATATTAATAAGCTGTTGTCTTGGATCAGTGACGAGGGGTGGTACTATATTTATAAGCTGTTGTCTCGGATCAGTGACGAGGGGTGGTACTATATTTATAAGCTGTTGTCTCGGATCAGTGACGAGGGGTGGTACTATAGTTATAAGCTGTTGTCTCGGATCAGTGACGAGGGGTGGTACTATATTTATAAGCTGTTGTCTCGGATCAGTGTCGAGGGGTGGTACTATATTTATAAGCTGTTGTCTCGGATCAGTGTCGAGGGGTGGTACTATATTTATAAGCTGTTGTCTTGGATCAGTGACGAGGGGTGGTACTATATTTATAAGCTGTTGTCTCGGATCAGTGACGAGGGGTTGGTACTATATTTATAAGCTGTTGTCTCGGATCAGTGACGAGGGGTGGTACTATATTAATAAGCTGTTGTCTTGGATCAGTGACGAGGGGTGGTACTATATTTATAAGCTGTTGTCTCGGATCAGTGACGAGGGGTGGTACTATATTAATATGCTGTTGTCTCGGATCAGTGACGAGGGGTGGTACTATATTTATAAGCTGTTGTCTTGGATCAGTGACGAGGGGTGGTACAATATTTATAAGCTGTTGTCTTGGATCAGTGACGAGGGGTGGTACTATCTTATTGCTCTGTTGAAAAACAATGTACTCTCTGCCAAGCACTCCAAAACTTGATGCAACAGAGAGGAGCTTCTTGTCAGAGACCAAATCAACAACATACAGTTCTTCACATGAAAGTGAGAACATCGTAACAGTTTAAACTTAAATATTAATATTGAAACACCAAATTTATTCTGACAAAGTCTGACAATTGGTTGCACAGGTTTGTGCATGTCACTCCGTCGTCTGTGTCACTGCTTGAACAATTCTCTGATGTATCACACACAGCTGGAATTTCTTACATGGTATCCCATTTTTAAGCGAAACCATAATGCATAATATTTTCATCGGGTCAGCATGGCGTTTATTGAATAGGAACTAACAAACACCTGATGCAGTTTCTTTTATGAATCCTCTGCTTGCTTTCTTGCCAGCCTTGCCTTTATGTAAAAGATGAAAGCAGTTTCTGTCGCTCACCCAAGTTGCTCTGAGCATACTCTTTTGGCATATTATAGCTAATTATGTAGGCCTACGTCCCCTTGGGAGTTCCCTCTCCATGAAACTTGTGTGTGAGAGTGTGTGACCCTGCCTGCAGTTATTGTGTCATGCAGACTTTATTTTATGGCCTTTCCAATTAGAGCGAGTGAGTTATGTGATTTGAGTCCACTCCGATTTATGCTGGATGCACATATACCCTCACGGGGATAGGTTTAACATGATGATGCATAACCACATAACTAGCCAGCTTGTGTGCCAAGATTAAGAGTAAGGTTTGTTTATAGTATTTAGAGAGTATTTATTTTGCCTTTTGAAATTTTAAATACATTGAACGCAATGATGAGCAGAATCTGTGTGTGTATTTCCACATGTTTCCCTGTATATTAGCTGGGGTAAGAAATACTGAAAGTGAGATGACAAGGATGACGCAGGGCTCTCGCCCAGAGTGATTTTCAGCTCATTTTCAGATGGTAATTTGCCTGATCCAAAGCAAACTCACGGAGTGTAAGTAAGCGATTATATGCATGGCCGACAATCCCTAAACATGCCTGCGGTCCATTTCCAAACACAGTTAGTCCAGCTCTTTGAAAAGATAAAACTGTCAAAGGAATACCAGATGATTGTTCTGTATTTGTGTTTTCATTGTCTCTGAAATGTTCTCTCAGTCCAAGCGCTCAAATCATCTGGATAGTGTGTGTTTTCGGTATCCATCTATCACTCGGCTTTAGAGAGGTGGACTTTCGTAATTGAATTGCGATTGACCTGAGCCAGCAAAAACCTGCAGTGAGAGACAAAGCTATCACATTTATCATGGTGGAACAGCGGGACATTGAATTTCTTTGAGGGTTGTCAATTCAGAGGTCTGGTGTGTAATCAAATCAATATGCCGATAATCAGCAGGTGCCAGATTCTGGGACCCAACTGCAGTCTCCCCATTCACCCCAGTTCTCTCTGAGGTGTTTGTGTAGCTGCCAGGCAGCGTGTATTTCTGTTCCTCTGGAGAACAGAACGCCGTCAGGTGCTCAAGAGGGTGGGAAACCAGATTGATCATGATTAGTCTATTGTTATTTAATTTTCTCACAAAGAATGTGGAAGGAACCAAGGGTATGTAGGGTTATATGGAACAGGTTCTCCATTGTTAATGTTAAAGGGAAAAAGAAGGGACTCTTTCATGTTCTTCCATGAAAAGATATCAATGCAGGTTTCAACTCTGCATGAAAGCGTTGCACGTCCTTTAGGACCTCCCACTGATGACCGGTTTTCATTAAAGTCCCTTAACTCACTGCAGATAACTGAAGAAAACTTTTAAGTTGATTGGGAAAAGGTTGTTCTTTTTTTGGCTACCTTTAAAAGCCATTGATGTGGCTCCTTGTGAAGAAGCAGTCAAGTCAGTCAGCTCAGGTCTCAAATGACTGACTCCTGGAATGAGTCTGCTGGAGGAGCAGATGGCAGGATATCCTGTTTGAAACGATCATTTGACAAAGTTCAAATGCAACTGGACGTTTTCGCAACCGATGAAGATGGTAACATTTTAAAACGGGAGGACACAAATAATGTTTAGTCCCAACACTATCCACAATAACTTAATTTGTCTTGTCCGTTGTGTCCTGCTATACAGTAAAGGTTGTGTGTTACTGTTTGACTGATGAGACAGACACATCTTGACGTTTGTGAATACTGTGATGTGTGAAAAATGGAGAGGTAAACCGGTTTGCATTAGTTTCTGATTAGAGAGATTGTTGTTGTATCAGCCACCCCACATGGAGAACCTATGAAGAGAAAACCACCCCAAGGAATGTTGACAGTTTCCCAGATTCTGGACATCTGAAGGCAGTTGTTGCCACGTGCCTCGGTGAGCCTTGGTGAGGCTGTTTAGCCGTGGGACTGTGGGGACTAATTGGAAACATTAAAGCGATGGAGCAGAGGAATCTGAAAGGCAGCCTGGGTCTACTGGCTTAGTGAGAGGGGTTTGTGTTAAACAGGGGTTGTGTAGACAGACAGTAGACTGACTGATGGGATTTATTTACCATGGGATCAACAGGGTCATTTTGCTTTAGAAATAAACACTTAATAGAGCATTCAATTTATTATGTAGGTTATTTAGTCACTTGAAGCTATGTTGAAAAGTGAAAATAATTCAGACTTTGTCTGGTTGGTTAATTACACTATTTGTATTAGAACGTTGATGGTGCATATCCCCTTACTGTGAATTGTATTCAGATGATTCTCTCACTTTGACTTTCTTTATGGATTGACTGGAGACTGATCCTCTTGTTTACCCACCCTCTACACAATCAGTTGGAGAGGCTTCTCTCTGGCCGGCACTTCATAATGCCCATGGCCAAGAAGAATGTGTTGGACTACTAAATGCAAAGTAAATTGTATCGGTATATGTACTAATCTATCTAGTGCAGTTGGGACAATGGTCAGTTGTGAGTGAATGTGTCCTGATGTGACAATGCCTGTGATCCTTTTAATGGAAGGTGATGCCAAAGAAAAATGTCCATCCTGGATCGACCAAATGTTATTATATTCTAACAAAAACATAGAACAATATTTCGTGTTCAACATAATTCTATCACCGTGTACTTGTGTACTCCAATCTGAACTTCTAATTTTGATCATGACACTGAGTTAGAGACAAAGACAATGAGGTACATCTCCCTAAACCTCACCTCAACCAGCCAACCACTCACCCAACCACCTCAACCAGCCAGCCACCCAGATACCAACCCAGCTAGCCACTCACCCAGCCACCTCAACCAGCCAGCCACCCAGCCATCAACACAGCCAGGCAGCTGTCAATCCAGCCATCAACCCAGTCACCCACCCACTCAGCCAGCCAGCCAGCCATCAATCTAGCCAGCCAGCTATCAACCTAGCCAGCCAGCCAGCCATCAACCTAGCCAGCCAGCCATCAACCTAGCCAGCCAGTCATCAACCTAGCCAGCCAGCCATCAACCTAGCCAGCCAGCCATCAACCCAGCCTGCCAGCCATCAACCCAGCCACCCACTCACTCACTCACTCAGCCAGCCAGCCAGCCAGCCAGCCAGCCAGCCAGCCACCAACCCAATTACCCAGCCAGCCAGACACCAACCCAGCCAGCCACCAACCCAGCCTGCCCATAATAGCCAGCCTTGCTCTGCCCACCATAAATTTCACAAGTCACTCAAGCATCCAGCCAGCCAGCCACTCTCCCAGCCAGCACAGGCTAGCCAGCCTCTCTCTGCTCTGCTCTACCCTCCCCTAAACCTCACCCGCCCACCCAGCTCTGCCCAGCCAGCTCTGCCCAGCCCCGTCCCGCTCTGCCCCGCCCCTCGAGGGTTTAATCCACTGTCACCATTTGGCTCCTAAGCCTGTCATCTTATCAGATGACCCAACACTCGTCCCACAATGTCCTCTTTGATTACTCTCCAGTCACCGGCCGGCGGTCACCCTGACTGCGAGGGTAGGTGGAGGGAGAGGAGAGGGGGAGAAGGGTAGGGGCTGGAGGAGGGGGAAGCCTAGCTTTCCTCATTAAACCACCCATGTTTAAGCTCATCGGTGACATGATGAAAACAGCTGTCGGTCGGGTTGGTCTACTATTCCCCCCCCCTCACATTTGAGTACAGTATGTATGGAATAAGAGCTCAGCCCAAAGTATGATGACAGTGTACAGCCAAACTGCAGGTACGGTGGCGCCTCGGTTTTCAGTTGCTCGTGTGCCAGGAACGACCACAATTAGGTCCATATAGTGTCTTATTTATTATATAGTGTCCAATTTATTTTAAGATTGTGAAATGTCAGAATAATGGGTGTGTAAGAAGTTTACATACACTCAATTAGAATTTGGTAGCATTGCCTTTAAATTGTTTAACTTTGGTCAAGCATTTCAGGTAGCCTTCCACAAGATTCCCACAGTAAGTTGGGTGAATTTTGGCCCATTCCTCCTGACAGAGCTGGTGTAACCGAGTCAGGTTCGTAGGCCTCCTTGCTCGCACACGCTGTTTCAGTTCTGCCCACAAATTTTCTATGGGATTGAGGCCAGGGCTTTGTGATGGCCACTCCAATACCTTGACTTTGTTGTCCATAAGCCATTTTGTCACAACTTTGGAACTATGCCTGGGATCATTGTCCATTTGGAAGACCCATTTGCGACCAAGATTTAGCTTCAATAAATCCACATTATTTTCTTGCCTCATGATGCCATCTATTTTGTGAAGTGCACCAGTCCCTCCTGCAGCAAAGCACCCCCACAACATGACGCTGCCACCCCCGTGCTTCACGGTTGGGTTGGTGTTCTTCGGCTTGCAAACCTCCCCCTTTTTCCTCCTAACATAACGATGGTCATTATGGCCAAACAGTTCTATTTTTGTTTCATCAGACCAGATTACATGTCTCCAAGAAGTATGATCTTTGTCCCCATGTGCAGTTGCAAGCCGTAGTCTGGCTTTTTTATGGCGGTTTTGGAGCAGTGGCTTCTTCCTTGCTGAGCAGCCTTTCAGGTTATGTCGATATAGGACTAGTTTTACTGTGGATATAGATACTTTTGTACCTGTTTCCTCCAGCATCTTCACAAGGTTCTTTGCTGTTGTTCTGGGATTGATTTGCACTTTTCTCACCAAAGTACATTCATCTCTTGAAGACAAAACGCGTCTCCTTCCTAGCTGCATGACGGCTGTGTGGTCCCATGGTGTTTATACTTGTGTACTATTGTTTGTACAGATGAATGTGCTACCTTCAGGCGTTTGGAAATTGCTCCTAAGGATGCACCAGAGTTGTGGAGGTCTACAATTTTTTTTCTGAGGTCTTGGCTGATTTCTTTTGATTTTCCCATGATGTCAAGCAAAGAGGCACTGAGTTTGAAGGTAGGCATTGAAATACATCCACAGTTACACCTCCAAACTCAAATTATGTCAATCAGCCTATCAGAAGCTTCGAAAGCCATGACATAATTTTCTGGAATTTTCTAAGCTGTTTAATGGCACAGTCAACTTAGTGTATGTAAACTTCTGACCCACTGGAATTGTGAAACAGTGAATTATAAGTCAAATCATCTTTATGTAAACAATTGTTGGATAAATTACTTGTATCATGCACAATGTAGATGTCCTAACTGACTTTCCAAAACTATAGTTTGTGGAGGGGTTGAAAAACGAGTTTTAATGACTTCAACCTAAGTGTATGTAAACTTCCGACTGACAAACCCTCCAATGACTGATATCTGATCAACGCTAATGATATGTCCTGTTATAATGTTACTTTCATGTTCCTGTTAGCTAATTATCTACAACCAGTCAAATGAGCTTGGGTCTCACACAGACAATCTCCATTCACCAGAAACTTTAGATATTCAATATACACATGCAGTACCAGGTAAAAGTTTGGACACACCTACTCGTTCCAGTGTTTTTCTATAGTTTTACTATTTTCTACATTGTAGAAAAATAGTGAAGACATCAAAACTATGAAATAACACATATGGAATCATGTAGTAATGAAAAAAAGTGTTAAACAAATCCAAATATATTTTAGATTCTTCAAAGTAGCCACCCTTTGGCTTGAAGCAGCTGTGTACACTCTTGGCATTCTCTCAACCAGCTTCATGAGGTAGTCATCTGGAATGCATTTCCATGAACAGGTGTGCCTTGTTAAAAGTAATTTTATGGAATTTCTTTCCTTCTTAATGCATTAAAACCAATCAGTTGTGTTGTGACAAGGTAGGGGTGATATACATTAGATAGCCCTATTTGTTAAAATACCAAGTCCATATTATGGCAAGAACAGCTCAAATTAGATTTTTGGTTCCAACCGCCGTGTCTTTGGAAGATGCAGAGTTGGTGAACGGAATATCTTTGCATGTCTAGTTCCCACCGTGAAGCATGGAGGAGGTGGTGTGATGGTGTGGGGGTGCTTTGCTGGTGACACTGTTAGTAATTTATTTAGAATTCAAGGCACACTTAACCAGCATTGCTACCACAGCATTCTGCAGCGATACGCCATTCCATCTGGTTTGCACTGAGTGGGACTATCATTTGTTTTTCTACAGGACAAGGATCCGAAACACCTCCAGGCTGTGTAAGGGCTATTTGACCAAGAATGAGAGTGATAGAGTGCTGCATCAGATGACCTGGACTCCGCAATCACCCAATCTCAACCCATTTGAGATGGTTTGGGATGAGTTGGACATATTAAATCAATCCTTAACCCAGTCTGCTGTTCCCACATGCTTCAAGAGGGCCACCATTGTCTCTGTTCCCAAGAAAGCTAAGGTAACTGAGCTAAACGACTACCGCCCCGTAGCACTCACTTCCGTCATCATGAAGTGCTTTGAGAGACTAGTCAAGGACCATATCACCTCCACCCTACCTGACACCCTAGACCCACTCCAATTTGCTTACCACCCAAATAGGTCCACAGACGATGCAATCTCAGCCACACTGCACACTGCCCTAACCCATCTGGACAAGAGGAATACCTATGTGAGAATGCTGTTCATCGACTACAGCTCAGCATTTAACACCATAATACCCTCCATAGACCCTGGGTCTCGACCCCGCCCTGTGCAACTGGGTACTGGATTTCCTGACGGGCCGCCCCCAGGTGGTGAGGGTAGGTACCAACATCTCCACCCCGCTGATCCTCAACACTGGGGCCCCACAAGGGTGCGTTCTGAGCCCTCTCCTGTACTCCCTGTTCACCCACGACTGTGTGGCCATGCACGCCTCCAACTCAATCATCAAGTTTGCGGACGACACTACAGTGGTAGGCCTGATTACCAACAACGACGAGGCGGCCTACAGGGAGGAGGTGAGGGCCCTCGAAGTGTGGTGTCAGGAAAATAACCTCACACTCAACTTCAACAAAACTAAGGAGATGATTGTGGACTTCAGGAAACAGCAGAGGGATCACCCCCCTATCCACATCGATGGGACAGTAGTGGAGAGGGTAGTAAATTTATGTTCCTCGGCGTACACATCACAGACAAACTGAATTGGTCCACCCACACAGACAGCATTGTGAAGAAGGCGCAGCAGCGCCTCTTCAACCTCAGGAGGCTGAAGAAATTCGGCTTGTCACCAAAAGCACTCACAAACTTTTACAGATGCACAATCGAGAGCATCCTGTCAGGATGTATCACCACCTGGTACGGCAACTGCTCCGCCCAGAACCGTAAGGCTCTCCAGAGGGTAGTGAGGTCTGCACAACGCATCACCGGGGGCAATCTACCTGCCCTCCAGGACACCTACACCATCCGATGTCACAGGAAGGCCATAAAGGACAACAACCACCCGAGCAACTGCCTGTTCACCCCGCTATCATCCAGAAGTCGAGGTCAGTACAGGTGCATCAAAGCAGGGACCGAGAGACTGAAAAACAGCTTCTATCTCAAGGCCATCAGACTGTTAAACAGCCACCACTAACATTGAGTGGCTGCTGCCAACACACTGACTCAACTCCAGCCACTTTAATAATGGGAATTGATGGAAATTGATGTAAAATATATCACTAGCCACTTTAAACAATGCTACTTAATATAATGTTTACATACCCTACATTACTCATCTCATATGTATATACTGTACTCGATACCATCTTGCCTATGCCATTCTGTACCATCACTCATTCATATATCTTTATGTACATATTCTATATCCCTTTACACTTGTGTGTATAAGGTAGTAGTTTTGGAATTGTTAGGTTAGATTACTCATTGGTTATTACTGCATTGTCGGAACTAGAAGCACAAGCATTTCGCTACACTTGCATTAACATCTGCTAACCATGTGTATGTGACAAATAAATTAGATGATTTTTTATTTTTTTGACTGCAGAGTGAAGAAAAAGCAGCCAACGAGTGATCAGCATATGTGGGAACTCCTTCAACACTGTTAGAAAAGCATTCCAAATGAAGCTGGTTGAGAGAATGCCAAGAGTGTGCACATCTGTCATCAATGCAAAAGGTGGCTACTTTGAAGAATCTAAATTATAAATCTATGTTGATCTGTTTAATACTTTTTTGGTTACTACATGACTCCAAATGTGTTATTTCATAGTTTTGATGTTTTCTCTATTATTCTATAATGTAGAAAATGGTAAAAATAAAGAATAACCCTTGAATGAGTTAGTGTGTTCAAACTTTTTACTGGTACTGTATCAGTCCAGTGCAATATTGTTCCTAAACATTTATCCCGTTACACAAATGTTATTTATACCCCATATGTAACGGCTTTCTTGTGGTGAAGGAGAGTCGGACCAAAATGCAGCGGAATGATGATTCATGATATTTTAATGAAGGAAAAAACTATACATGAAGAAACTACAAAACAATGAAATGTGAAAACCGAAACAGCCCCATCTGGTGCAAACACAAAGACAGGAATCACCCACAAAACCCAACACAAAACAGGCTACCTAAATATGGTTCCCAATCAGAGACAATGACTAACACCTGCCTCTGATTGACAACCATATCAGGCCAAACATAGAAATAGACAAACCAGACACACAACATAGAATGCCCACCCAGCTCACGTCCTGACCAACACTAAAACAAGGAAAATACATACGAACGATGGTCAGAACGTGACACCATACTTGAGATTTAGAAGGAAAATGACAATTATGTAACCTCGATGACAGGTCAACAGAGCATTACATCATGGAAAGATGGCGGCCTCCATGCACTTAACACAAATTCCTAATTTTGCTAAGTATTGTACTTTGCTCTCCGATACAACCATTTTTTGGTGGTCATTAGCACTGTATACATGATACCAATTTTAGCTTCAAGATGCCGGCAATTGGAAAAAATGAAAAAGTAGATTGTGTTGATTTATTGGCACGTGGAACCATGTCACATGCTCTAATAAAAAACAATGACATATCTCAATTCTGCCATCTTTATGCATGACTACCGTTACGTTTGAGTCTTTTCTCCAGGGATGGATAGTGCTTGCGTGTCACAATGGAAGGCGCTACTTTTATTCTGTGTTCCAACCCAGTAAAGGACAAAGGTTCACGTTCAGGGAAACAGTTATGAGAAAAAACGCCCCATGTATTGTGAGCACGGAGGTCAGTTTGATGTCTCAGTGGGATCCGTGCTGTACGGTGTACCTTTTTTTTTCTCCCTCTTTGCAATGCATTATGGGGCCTTTATATTCCATTTTTTTGTTGTGATGACAAATCAAATCCTGACATGGGGATGTTACATTAGGATTTTCATGTCTGAAGCTCAACCTGGATGAAAACATTGAGCGGACAGGTTATATTGGTGAGGGTATTACCGTGCAATCTCCTCTCCACAGCAGATGTCTGGGCTTTGTGTCTCTGGTGAAAGCTGATTGTTCCCGATGTCACATTCTGCAAGCCATATGCATATTACATAATGTCAGCATTTTCCCAGAATAATCACCACAAAAAACTCACTATGATTTTATCTGACTTTTGGGTCTCTGAGCTCTACTGTTTTGCCATGACGCTGAAGGCAAAATGTCATCCACCCTCCTCTGTCCTCTTCGCTCCTCTTCCTTCCATCTTAATCTCTGTCTAAGTCTGAACACTCGTGGGGAATTTCCCCCTGGGCCCTCGCTCTGACCACAGCCTCCTATCACCATGCCAGATGGAGTGGACCAGTGTTCCTCATAGGGATGCTGCAGAGTGGACCTATAGCTTCTGACTAAAGGGTCAGCTCGCCAGCCTCGTAATGACTGTAAAGTAGATCTTAATGTGTTTTAACGAACTGCTCCGTCCATGCCACAGAGGCTGAGGCTTCTCCCAGTGTTCTCTGGCTGCCTCTGGAACGGCTATAGCGGCTGTCTGGCCTTCCCTCATCAAGCCACTATTAGCTGGGCTAAATGCCCTATCCTGGTTCTTTAGGATTATACTGATGAGATTATTTTGAAGTTTTGGCCTCAGGACAGTAACCTTGCTGCTAAACCTTTGGATGGTTTTCTCTTCTCTACTCTAGTGGCCAATCACTTACTCTGTCAGGTCAGATTCACCCTGAGGAGGAAGGAGCAGGAGTTGTCCTTGACTACCTTAAAACCAGATGTACGTAATCCCCAAAATGAATTATACAGTTGAAGTCACATGTTTACATACACCTTAGCCAATTACATTTAAACTCAGTTTTTTCATAATTCCTGACATTTAATCCTAGTAAAAAATTCCCTGTCTTTGGTCAGTTAGGATCACCAATTTATTTTAAGAATGTGAAATGTCAGAATAATAGAAGAGAGAATTATTTATTTCAGCTTTTTATTTATTTCATCACATTCCCAGTGGGTCAGAAGTTAACATACACTCAATTAGTATTTGGTAGCATTGCCTTTAAATTGTTTAACTTCAAACATTTCAGGTAGCCTTCCACAAGCTTCCCACAATAAGTTGGGTAAATGTTGTCCCATTCCTCCTGACAGAGCTGGTGTAACTGAGTCAGGTTTGTAGGCCTCCTTGCTTGCACACACTTTTTCACTTCTGCCCACACATTTTCTATAGGATTGAGGTCAGGGCTTTGGGATGGCCACTCCAATACCTTGACTTTGTTGTCCTTAAGCCATTTTGCCACAACTTTGGAACTATGCTTGTGGTCATTGTCCATTTGGAAGACCCATTTGTGACCAAGATTTAACTTCCTGACTGAGACTGTCTTGAGATGTTGCTTCAATATATCCACATAATTTTCCTACCTCATGATGCCATCTATGTTGTGAAGTGCACCAGTCCCTCCTGCAGCAAAGCACCCCCACAACATGATGCTGCCACCCCCGTGCTTCACGGTTGGGATGGTGTCCTTCGGCTTGCAAGCCTCCCACTTTTTCCTCCAAACATAACAATGGTCATTATGGCCAAACAGTTATATTTTTGTTTCATCAGACCAGAGGACATTTATCCCAAAAAGTATGATCTTTGTCCCCATGTGCAGATGCAAACCGTAGTCTGGCTTTTTCTATGGCAGTTTTGGAGCAGTGGCTTCTTCCTTGCTGAGGAGCCTTTCAGGTTATGTCGATATAGGACTCGTTTTACTGTGGATATAGATACTTTCGTACCTATTTCCTTCAGCTTCTTCACAAGATCCTTTGCTGTTGTTGTGGGATTGATTTGCACTTTTCTCACGAAAGTACGTTCATCTCTAGGAGACAGAATGCGTCTCCTTCCTGAGCGGTATGACGGCTGCGTGGTCCCATGTTGTTAATACTTGCGTACTATTGTTTGTACAGATGAATGTGGTACCTTCAGGCGTTTGGAAATTGCTCCCAAGGATGAACCAGACTTGTACAAATTTTTTCTGAGGTCTTGGCTGATTTCTTTTGATTTTCCGATGATGTCAAGCAAAGAGGCACTGAGTTTGAAGGTAGGCCTTGAAATTCATCGACACCTACAATTGACTCAAATTATGTCAATTAGCCTATCAGAAGCTTCGAAAGCCTTTACATCTGCCTTTATAATCTGTCTGTATACAATTGTTGGAAAAATGACTTGTGTCATGCACAAAGTAGATGTCCTAACCAACTTGCTAAAACTATAGTTTGTTAACAAGAAATTTGTGGAGTGGTTGAAAAACGAGTTTTAATGATTCCAACCTAAGTGTATGTAAACTTCCGACTTCAACTGTATGTCATGAGAGGGCCATAAACAGTAACTAGTAGTGCTGCATACTCCAACAAAGTTTACAGTCTCATCTTCCTGGTAAAAGTGTTATGAAATAATGAATTGTAGTCACATTAGAGGACACAAGCTCAAGTACACAGTACAAGATTATACAAATATTAAAATATTAAATATTTGATGATGCATTTTCTATTCAACAAAACTGTATGAATAAGGCTTGAAATGACTTGTATGCTTTCAAAATATAGTTAAACAAATTATAAAACAACAAACTGTAAGATTTCACCTTAAATGTCTGTCTCTTTGAACGTCTCACAGAGCTCTAGCTAGGCTTCCTGAACTCGGTAGGAACTCGCCTTTCATCTCATATTAATGTTGTCCATCTTGTTTAAAATATATTATTTATTTTAGATTAATGACTATAAATTGATCTCTGAATGTGCTACAGTGCAAAACCACTGTCTCCTGCTGTGCTACGATGTCAGGATTCCAGGCGTTGTCAGTGGCTGTGACGTTGGGTTCAGCAGGACTTGATGGACAGTCAGAAGAGCGAATGAAATGCTAGGAGGGACATCACAGCTTCAAGTGGTGCCAGATTTCACATCTTGCTTCACACAGGCTAAAGAGACAAGCCCTTTTCATCTATGGTGTCCCCAGATCGATTTATAAGGGAAAATGTTGGTCGGAACTGGTACTGGTACCAGAAACACAAAGGTCCCCAAAACAGGGGACATTTTACATCTAATAGGTTTTAACAGCTGTGTCTATTCATGCAATAAGGCACTAGGGGGTGTGGTATATGGCCAATATACCATGGCTAAGGACTGTTCTCCGCACAACGCAATGTGGAGTGCCTGGATACAGCCCTTAGCCATGGAATATTGGCCACATATCACAAACCCTCAAGGTGCCTTATCGCTATTATAAACTGATTACCAATGTAATTAAAGCAGTAAAAATACATGTTTTGTCATACCTGTGGTATATGGTCTGAAATACCACGGCTGTCAGCCAATCAGCATTCAGCCAATTGGCTCGAACCACCCAGTTTATAATATTGTTTAAAACTCAGTTCGTTTTGGGGAACCTATGCTGATCATTTCCTGTTACCATAGGAGCTATAGATTTTACATCAACCTCACAAACAAAGAAGAAACACCATCACATACAATTCTTCATTGTCATTATACTTATTTATAGTCACATTAGCAAACAACACAATAATACTGTGACTGAACAGCACACATGGCCTCCATTCTCCTGCCTCCCCAGAGCAGAGCATAGAGCCCAGCCCTGCTTCACCATGGCTCAAAATCACTGCTGTTTTTCATTACCCGGTGGGAAATTAGATCAAATGATTTTTTGACTTCCCCCTTCGTCCTTTCACATTTAATCACATGCAGATATAATGGCTTCACAGAAATTGCTGTTGATTTAAAAAAAAAAATCTAAGTACCTCTGTCTGTCTGTCTGTCTGTCTGTCTGTCTGTCTGTCTGTCTGTCTGTCTGTCTTTATTATCCCTAGTCAAAACCTCTTCATCCAAATGTTTAAATGGCTTATCAAATAATATGTTCACAGGGTGCTGTGAGGCAGCCTCATTGGTCATACCTAACCACAAGTGTCTCCTTGTCAGCTCCACTGCCAAGCTGTTCGGCAGAGATGATCCCATGTCTATATCTGTTAGTTAATATATCTGCCTACTTTATCCCACTTTTTCAGTTTTATCAAGGTAATGCCTGGCAGCATGGTTTCAGCAACACTGCTTTGAAAATAAATGTTTAGAGAGATGGAGATGGACAGCACTTACCATAAAGCTTAGCCGTGTTTTCATGTATTCCTTATGTTAATCTTTCCACAGCCAAGGCAATATTATCGCCCTCTATTCATTCTGTCTCCCTAAGCAAGCTTCATTATATGACAAGGAAATGTATGAAGTTGGCATGAGGAACCTGTTTTTACCCAGCGCAACCATATGTTGTAGCCTATATGCTACCACATTCCAGTTTGTTTCACTTTTTCCAGAAATAGAATAAAAAGGCCATAAACACCATCAACATCTTATGGTAACATTTCTAGATCTGTCATTCTCACCACAGGTTTATTATGGCGTCAGTAACAAGATTTGAATGAAATTCAGGATGTGCCTAAACTCCACTATTCAGACCCCTTGACTTTTTCCACATTTTGTTATGTTACAGCCTTATTCTAAAATTGATACAATTATTTCCCCCCTCATCAATCTACACACAATACCCCATAATGACAAAGCAAAAACAGGTTTAGACATCTTTGCAAAATTTATTTAAAAAAATACAAAACTGAAATATCACATTTACGTAAGTATTCAGACCCTATACTCAGTACTTTGTTGAAGCACCTTTGGCAGCGATTACAGCATCAAGTCTTCATGGGTGTGACGCTACAAACTTGGCACACCTGTATTTGGGGGGTTTCTCCCATTGTTCTCTGCAGATCCTCTCAAGCTCTATCAGGTTGGACGGGGAGTGTCGCTGCAAAGCTATTTTCAGGTCTCTTCAAAGATGTTCGATCAGAGTCAAGTTCGGGCTCTGGCTGGGCCACTCAAGGACATTCAGAGACTTGTCCCGAAGCTGTGTGCTGATGGTCATTGTCCTGTTGAAAGGTGAACCTTCGCCCCAGTCTGAGGTCCTGAGCACTCTGGAGCAGGTTTTCATCAAGGATCTCATCGTTTCCTTGATCCTGACTAGTCTACTAGTCCCTGCCGCTGAAAAACATCCCCACGGCATGATTCTGCCACCACTATGCTTTACGGAGTGGCTTCTGTCTTGACAATCTTTCTCTTATTTTACATCTATTTAACCAGGCAAGTCAGTTAACAACAAATTCTTATTTTCAATGACTGCCTAGGAACAGTGGGTTAACTGCCTTGTTCAGGGGCAGACCTTGTCGGCTCGGGGATTCGATCTTGCGACCTTTTGGTTCCTAGTCCAACACTCTAACCACCAGGCTACTCTACCAGCTCTAGGAAGAGTCTTGATGGTTCCAAACTTCTTCCATTGAAGGATGATGGAGGCCACTGTGCTCTTGGGGATCTTCAATGTGGCAGAAATGTTTTGGTACTCTTTCCCATATTTGTGCCTTGACACTCCTGTCTCGGAGCTCTACGGACAATTCCTTCGACCTCATGGCTTGGTTTTTGCTCTGACATGCACTGTCAACTGTGGGACCTTTATATAGACAGGTGTGTGCCTTTCCAAATCATGTCCAATCAATTGAATTTACCTCAGGTGGACTCAAATCAATTTGGAGAAACATCTGAAGGATGATCAATGGAAACAGGATGCACCTGAGCTCAATTTTGAGTCGCATAGCAAAGGTTCTGAATACTTATGTAAATGAGGTATTTCTGTTTTGAATGTTTGACTTTGTTTTCACTTTATCATTATGGGATATTGTGTGTAGATTGCTGAGGATTTTTGTTCATTGAATCCGTTTAAAAATAAGATTGTAACGTAACAAAATGTGGCAAAAGTTAAGGGGTCTGAATACTTTCCAAAGTCCTTGTATTTTCTACAATAGTTGCTGGTTCATTTGGTTCCGGTATAGTCGCTGAGAAAGACCAAGGCCGTGGGCGGTATGCTTTGATACACAGTGGGGTCCAAAATGATTGACACCCTTGATAAAGATGAGCAGTAATGACTGAGTAAAACAAATCATTCAAATATTGAGCTGTATTGTATGCTGAAATTAAATGAAATTAAATGACCCCACTGTACTGTGTCGCAGTGTTCCTTACCCACTGGAAAAATACAGGTATTCATAAAGCCAATGAGAATGACTTTGAACCAACCAGGAACTCTTGAGTAATACTTATTGGCCTAATCATGGTTTGGCCCTGAGGTCTCATACTGAAGTGGCTGAACCTCCACACTAGAGAGGTAACAATACACTCTGAAGGATGCCAAGTTACGGCTCCATAAATCCACCCTAGCCACGAACACTTGCCGTGGTGCCAGCATTTTCAGTGTGTTCCCCATTCCTTCGTCAATGACATCAGCATCTTTCCATTCTTGTTTGCTTCCTCATCCCTGTCTCCCTCTCCAAGCAAAGCAGAAGACGACCAAAGATTTCAGTAACATTGGAAGATCCTCCTTCGTTTGTTTTCATTAGTGATTCTGTTGTCTTATGATGCAAACCATTCCAGATTCACAAGATGGATACAGTTCTATGAGGAGATTTTCATATCTACTTAGATTTCTGTGAAATTTAAGTGTGTGCATTTAACAATATTCCTAGAAGTATATGCTTTCTGCATTCCCCAGACTCCTCCCTGGACACAAGCTCCATCACAGGCCAGCAGTCTTGTGTTAATGACCTCAGAGCCCCACAAGCCTCACAGGGTCAACCCATGTCTCCAGGCAGGCCAGAGGCTCACAAGGTCAACCCATGTCTCCAGGCAGGCCAGAGACTCACAGGGTCAACCCATGTCTCCAGGCAGGCCAGAGGCTCACAGGGTCAACCCATGTCTCCAGGCAGGCCAGAGGCTCACAGGGTCAACCCATGTCTCCAGGCAGGCCAGAGGTTCACAAGGTCAACCCATGTCTCCAGGCAGGCCAGAGACTCACAGGGTCAACCCATGTCTCCAGGTAGGCCAGAGGCTCACAGGGTCAACCCATGTCTCCAGGCAGGCCAGAGGCTCACAGGGTCAACCCATGTCTCCAGGCAGGCCAGAGGCTCACAGGGTCAATCCATGTCTCCAGGCAGGCCAGAGGCTCTATGGTAACACACTAGGAATAGTGATAATATGAAATAATAAAAAAAAATTACTAAGCTTTTCATTGTTAAAAAGTGTCATAATTGGGGCCTCCCGGGTGGAGTGCAGTGGTTAAGGGCACTGTACTGCAGCGCCAGCTGTTCCACCAGAGACTGGGTTCGCGACCAGGCTCTGTCGTAACCGGCCACGACCAGGAGGTCCGTAGGGTGATGCACAATTGGCCTAGCGTCGTCCGGGTTAGGGAGGGTTTGGCCGGTAGGGAAATCGTTGTCTCATCGCGCTAACCAAGGTTGCAAGGTGCACAGTGTTTCCTCCGACATATTGGTACGGCTTGCTTCCGTGTTGGATGCGCGCTGTGTTAAGGGTTGTGTTTTTAATTTAATTTTATTTCACCTTTATTTAACCAGGTTGGCTAGTTGAGAACAAGTTCTCATTTGCAACTGCGACCTGGCCAAGATAAAGCATAGCAGTGTAAACAGACAACACAGAGTTACACATGGAGTAAACAATTAACAAGTCAATAACACAGTAGAAAAAAAGTATATATACATTGTGTGCAAAAGGCATGAGGAGGTAGGCGAATAATTACAATTTTGCAGATTAACACTGGAGTGATAAATGATCAGATGGTCATGTACAGGTAGAGATATTGGTGTGCAAAAGAGCAGAAAAGTAAATAAATATAAACAGTATGGGGATGAGGTAGGTAAAATTGGGTGGGCTATTCACCGATAGACTATGTACAGCTGCAGAGAACGGTTAGCTGCTCAGATAGCAGATGTTTGAAGTTGGTTTGAAGTTGGTGAGGGAGATAAAAGTCTCCAACTTCAGCGATTTTTGCAATTCGTTCCAGTCACAGGCAGCAGAGAACTGGAACGAAAGGCGGCCAAATGAGGTGTTGGCTTTAGGGATGATCAGTGAGATACACCTGCTGGAGCACGTGCTACGGGTGGGTGTTGCCATCGTGACCAGTGAACTGAGATAAGGCGGAGCTTTACCTAGCATGGACTTGTAGATGACCTGGAGCCAGTGGGTCTGGCGATGAATATGTAGCGAGGGCCAACCGACTAGAGCATATAGGTCGCAGTGGTGGGTGGTATAAGGTGCTTTAGTAACAAAACAGATGGCACTGTGATAAACTGCATCCAGTTTGCTGAGTAGAGTATTGGAAGCTATTTTGTAGATGACATCGCCGAAGTCGAGGATCGGTAGGATAGTCAGTTTTACTAGGGTGAGTTTGGCGGTGTGAGTGAAGGAGGCTTTGTTGCGGAATAGAAAGCCGACTCTAGATTTGATTTTAGATTGGAGATGTTTGATATGAGTCTGGAAGGAGAGTTTACAGTCTAGCCAGACACCTAGGTACTTATAGATGTCCACATATTCTAGGTCGGAACCATCCAGGGTGGTGATGCTAGTCAGGCGTGTGGGTGCAGGCAGCGAACGGTTGAAATGCACGCATTTGGTTTTACTAGCGTTTAAGAGCAGTTGGAGGCCACGGAAGGAGTGTTGTATCGGAAGACGCAGGACTTTCAACCTTCGTCTCTCCCGAGCCCGTACGGGAGTTGTAGCGATGAGACAAGATAGTAGCTACCAAAAACAATTCAATAACACGAAATTGGGGAGAAAAAGGGGAGTAAAATTCAACACAGACACAAAAAAAAAAGTGTCATTATTGGAATAATAAAGTGCAGGATCATCATCGAGGGCCATTTCATATTGTGTTTGTCTTTATCACATCATGAAGTGGTGGCAGTACAGTGTCTTCACCCTTTATCTAACCCCAGCAGGCCTGAAGAGCTGCTGTGTCCAGTAGAACAGGAGGAAGGAAGGGGAGGCACCTCTCAGCTCTCTCATTACCCCTCTGGCTCCCAATGCACTGCTCTTGAGCCTAGAGCCAGAGGCTGCCATGCTGGATCAGAGCGAAGGCACTGGGCAGGCTGAGGCTTCTACTCACACCAGGGAAGAGCTAGGGCCTGGGGGAGAGATGGAGGAGTAGGAAGAGGCGGAGGGATAGGGGAGAGGGCCATATTAGACCTCTTCATATCATCTGGCCTCATTGGTGGTAAGTTGATTACTCCCCATCTCTCTGTGCTCCACAAGTACATATACACAGTCGGTAATGATGAATTACCGATGCTAACCGTAGTTGATTGTTTTGTAAAGACTCCAGAAAAACCCTATGGATGGAAAGTGTTTGGCGCCAACCGTGAAGGCTAGCGTGTTAGCATATCATAACGCCTGTCAGGATTTACAGAAACAGCCCAACTGGCCTGTTATTACCTTGCTTGCTCTTCTGTGTTTGCTGCCCCTGACATCACATGACAACAAAGTAGCAACACAAATAATAATCATCATGTTGTAGGCCTGTCCTGGAACCTAAATGACCCGGAAATACTTCTCTAACAGCAATGCACGTACTTACCAACCAAGTAATTTTCTTTGGATCGTTAGAGGGTTGTCTTGACAACCCTCTTGACTGAGGGAAAATGACTTACACACATTTTTTGTGTAACGGTGTCAAAGGGGAAAACTAGCCAGATATTGTTGGTTGTGTGTTGAGCTCAAGCTTTAAGGCCTTCATTAAGGATAATCTATAAACAGGTATGCTCTTATTGTGTGGTTGCCTTGGCAGCATTAGCCATAGAATGTAAAAGCACAAGTTTAATGAAGTAACACTTTATTTGGTCCCATGTAGATGTTTGTAGATCAACTAACTACAGTACCTTGCAAAAGTATTCATCCCCCTGCCATTTTTCTATTTTGCTACATTACAACCTGTCATTTATATGGATTTTTATTTGGATTTCATGTAATGGACAAACACAAAATAGTCCAAATCGGTGAAGTGAAATTAAAAAAATTACTTTTTTGTTTTTATAAAAATAAAAAAAATTACAACGGAAAGATGGTGCCTGCATATGTATTCACCCACTTTGCTATGAAGTTCCTAAATAAGACAGGGTGCAACCAATTACCTTCAGAAGTCACATAATTAGTTAAATAAAGTCCACCTGTGTGCAATCTAAGTGTCACATGATCTGTCACATGATCTCAGTATATATATATATATATATATACCTGTTCTGAAAGGCCCCAGAGTCTGCAACAACACTAAGCAAGGGGCACCACCAAGCAAGCGACACCATGAAGACCAATGAGCCCTTCCAGTAGGACAATGACCCTAAGCATGCTGCTAAAGCAACACTTGAGTGGTTTAGGGGGAAGCATTTACATGCTTTGGAAAGGTCTAGTCAAAGCCTAGACCTTAATCCAATTGAGAATCTGTGGTATGACTTAAAGATTGCTGTACACTAGTGTAATCCATCCAACTTGAAGGAGCTGGAGCAGTTTTGCCTTGAAAAATGGGCAAAAGCCCCAGTGGTTAGATGTGCCAAGCTTATAGAGACATACCCCAAGAGACTTGCAGCTGAATTGCTGTAAAAGGTGGCTCTACAAAGTATTGACTTTGGGGGGTGAATAGTTATTCATGCTCAAGCTTTCTGTTTTTTTGTCTTATTTCTTGCTTGTTTCACAATAAAAAATATTTTGCATCTTGAAAGTGGTAGACATGTTGTGTAAATCAAATGATAAAAAGGCAACAAAATAGGATAAATGCCAAAGGGGGTGAATACTTTTTCAAGCCACTGTATCTACTAACCCTAACCCTTATCTTAACCCTGAACTTAACCCTTACCCTAACCTAACCATAACCTTAGCAAGCAGTTGCTTATCAACAGATAGTCTGTAGAGCATCTATATGGAACTATCCAAATAAAGTGTGACCAAAACATGACTGTTATCAAAATACTGTGGGTGGATTTGTAATTTTTGTATTTTAAGAAAGCAGAAATATGCTTTACGTCATTGAGTAGTTTTTTTTTTTGCACACCGTTTCTCTATAGCTGGCTCATCTGTGTTGCAGAGGAAAGAGTCTCTCTCTGTGGATTAACATTTTTCTCCTCTGACTCCATCCTCCTTTCGGCAGCGAGTTTCTTCACCAAAACATGTCCGTAAATCAGATTAACAACCTCAAAGACCACCAGTACCGTAGTTCCTCGCTGGCGCCGTGATTTGCCATTGTCACCATCATCCATTCTCCTTCCTGCTCATTGTTTTCATCGGGCAGCGTCTGTCTTTCACCTACTCTTATATCATTTACAACAGCAGCCATCATGTAATCTCTTCTAAACTGAGCAAAACACAGATGGATTAGCGCTCACAACATCCAGGCTCCATAAACGTTGGCTTTATTCTAGGGCAAATTAGGAGCGAGAAAGGGAGAGAGAGAGAAGGAAAGGGAGAGAGAGAGTTGGAGAGACAGAGAGGGATGGAAAAGGAAAGAGCGAGAGAGATGGAAAGGGAGAGGGAGAGAGTTGGAAAGAGAGAGGGAGAGACAGAGAGAGATGGAAAGGGAGAGAGAGAGAGTTATAAAGAGAGAGGGAGAGACAGAGGTGGAAAGGGAGAGAGAGAGAGAGTTATAAAGAGAAAGGGAGAGACAGAGAGAGGTGTAAAGAGGGAGGTGGAAAGGGATAGAGAGAGAGTTAGAAAGAGAGAGGGAGAGACAGAGAGAGGTGGAAAGGGAGAGAGAGAGAGTTAGAAAGAGAGAGGGAGAGACAGAGAGAGGTGGAAAGGGAGAGAGAGAGAGAGAGTTATAAAGAGAAAGGGAGAGACAGAGAGAGGTGTAAAGAGGGAGGTGGAAAGGGATAGAGAGAGAGTTAGAAAGAGAGAGGGAGAGACAGAGAGAGGTGGAAAGGGAGAGAGAGAGAGAGAGAGAGTTAGAAAGAGAGAGGTGGAAAGAGGGAGATGGAAAGGGATAGAGAGAGAGTTAGAAAGAGAGAGAGAGAGAGAGAGAGATAGAAAGAGAGAGGGAGAGACAGAGAGAGGTGGAAAGAGGGAGATGGAAAGGGATAGAGAGAGAGAAAGGGAAAGAGAGTGACAGAGAGAAAGAGAGAGTGGGAAATAGAGACAGAGAGAAAGAGAGAGTGGGAAATAGAGACAGATAGAAAGAGACAGGATAATCTCCATTGATGCTGCTCACAGTTTGTTTAATTTCATTCTCCTAATTTCTCTCTCTCTCTCGCTATCTCTCTCTCTCTGCCCTCACTTTTTCTGGGCTCATCATTGGTTGCAGTTTGTTAATCTGCGTGTGGCCTGGATAGGCGTTTTCCCTCAGATTACAGGACTGTTTTATTGCAGGCAGTGGCCCGGGTAGCCAGGCCAGAGGGGATCAGATCAGATCCTGCCCAGCCTGCCCCACCAGAGGACAGGACAGCTGTTTACAGGTGAAGATGGCTTCGTGCCACAGTAGTGATGATAACATCCAGCCAGTGGAAGAGCAGAGGTTAATTCTCTGTTGCCAGGGGCTTTAGCTCCATTTAAGGTTGATCAGGATCAGCTTTTACCTCAAGAGGATTGTCCTCCTGGAGTATTTCTGATTGCAAAACAAACAAAGCAATCAAGACGTGTAGACGCACGCAGCCACACCGCTGAGGAGGAAACAGCAGGTGATAGACAAGAAGCACATCGTGGGGGTGTAAGACCCGTTGAGGGGCTAGACTTACGTTGTTGAGGGGCTAGACAAGCGTTGTTGAGGGGCTAGACAAGCGTTGTTGAGGGGCTAGACAAGCGTCGTTGAGGGGCTAGACAAGCGTCGTTGAGGGGCTAGACAAGCGTCGTTGAGGGGCTAGACTAGCGCCGTTGAGGGGCTAGAGTAAAGTCATTGAGGGGCTAGAGTAAAGTCATTGAGGGGCTAGAGTAAAGTCATTGAGGGGCTAGACAAGCGTCGTTGAGGGGCTAGACTAGCGCCGTTGAGGGGCTAGAGTAAAGTCATTGAGGGGCTAGAGTAAAGTCATTGAGGGGCTAGAGTAAAGGCATTGAGGGGCTAGACTAGCGTCGTTGAGGGGCTAGAGTAAAGTCATTGAGGGGCTAGACTAGCGTAGTTGAGGGGCTAGAGTAAAGTCATTGAGGGGCTAGAGTAAAGTCATTGAGGGGCTAGAGTAAAGTCATTGAGGGGCTAGACTAGCGTCGTTGAGGGGCTAGAGTAAAGTAATTGAGGGGCTAGACTAGCGTCGTTGAGGGGCTAGAGTAAAGTCATTGAGGGGCTAGAGTAAAGTCATTGAGGGGCTAGAGTAAAGTCATTGAGGGGCTAGAGTAAAGTCATTGAGGGGCTAGACTAGCGTCGTTGAGGGGCTAGACTAGCGTCGTTGAGGGGCTAGAGTAAAGTCATTGAGGGGCTAGAGTAAAGGCATTGAGGGGCTAGAGAAAAGTCATTGAGGGGCTAGACAAGCGTCGTTGAGGGGCTAGAGTAAAGTCATTGAGGGGCTAGAGTAAAGTCATTGAGGGGCTAGAGTAAAGTCATTGAGGGGCTAGAGTAAAGTCATTGAGGGGCTAGAGTAAAGTCATTGAGGGGCTAGAGTAAAGTCATTGAGGGGCTAGAGTAAAGTCATTGAGGGGCTAGACTAGCGTCGTTGAGGGGCTAGACTAGCGTCATTGAGGGGCTAGAGTAAAGTAATTGAGGGGCTAGACTAGCGTCGTTGAGGGGCTAGAGTAAAGTCATTGAGAGGCTAGAGTAAAGGCATTGAGGGGCTAGAGAAAAGTCATTGAGGGGCTAGACAAGCGTCGTTGAGGGGCTAGACTAGCGTCGTTGAGGGGCAGTCTAGCGTTGTTGAGGGGCTAGAGTAAAGTCGTTGAGGGGCTAGAGTAAAGTCATTGAGGGGCTAGAGTAAAGTCATTGAGGGGCTAGACTAGCGTCGTTGAGGGGCTAGAGTAAAGTCATTGAGGGGCTAGAATAAAGTCATTGAGGGGCTAGAGTAAAGTCATTGAGGGGCTAGACTAGCGTCGTTGAGGGGCTAGAGTAAAGTCATTGAGGGGCAGTCTAGCGTTGTTGAGGGGCAAGAGTAAAGTCGTTGAGGGGCTAGAGTAAAGTCATTGAGGGGCTAGAGTAAAGTCATTGAGGGGCTAGAGTAAAGTCATTGAGGGGCTAGAGTAAAGTCATTGAGGGGCTAGACTAGCGTCGTTGAGGGGCTAGAGTAAAGTCATTGAGGGGCTAGAGTAAAGTCATTGAGGGGCTAGACTAGCGTTGTTGAGGGGCTAGACTAGCATCATTGAGGGGCTAGAGTAAAGTCATTGAGGGGCTAGACTAGCGTCGTTGAGGGGCTAGACTAGCGTCGTTGAGGGGCTAGAGTAAAGTCATTGAGGGGCTAGAGTAAGGGCATTGAGGGGCTAGAGAAAAGTCATTGAGGGGCTAGACAAGCGTCGTTGAGGGGCTAGACTAGCGTCGTTGAGGGGCTAGAGTAAAGTCATTGAGGGGCTAGTCTAGCGTTGTTGAGGGGCTAGAGTAAAGTCGTTGAGGGGCTAGAGTAAAGTCATTGAGGGGCTAGAGTAAAGTCATTGAGAGGCTAGAGTAAAGTCATTGAGGGGCTAGAGTAAAGTCATTGAGGGGCTAGAGTAAAGTCATTGAGGGGCTAGAGTAAAGTCATTGAGGGGCTAGACTAGCGTCGTTGAGGGGCTAGACTAAAGTCGTTGAGGGGCTAGAGTAAAGTCGTTGAGGGGCTAGAGTAAAGTCGTTGAGGGGCTAGAGTAAAGTCATTGAGGGGCTAGAATAGCGTCGTTGAGGGGCTAGAGTAAAGTCATTGAGGGGCTAGACTAGCGTTGTTGAGGGGCTAGACTAGCATCATTGAGGGGCTAGAGTAAAGTCATTGAGGGGCTAGACTAGCGTCGTTGAGGGGCTAGACTAGCGTCGTTGAGGGGCTAGAGTAAAGTCATTGAGGGGCTAGAGTAAGGGCATTGAGGGGCTAGAGAAAAGTCATTGAGGGGCTAGACAAGCGTCATTGAGGGGCTAGACTAGCGTCGTTGAGGGGCTAGAGTAAAGTCATTGAGGGGCTAGTCTAGCGTTGTTGAGGGGCTAGAGTAAAGTCGTTGAGGGGCTAGAGTAAAGTCATTGAGGGGCTAGAGTAAAGTCATTGAGGGGCTAGAGTAAAGTCATTGAGGGGCTAGAGTAAAGTCATTGAGGGGCTAGAGTAAAGTCATTGAGGGGCTAGAGTAAAGTCATTGAGGGGCTAGACTAGCGTCGTTGAGGGGCTAGATTAAAGTCGTTGAGGGGCTAGAGTAAAGTCGTTGAGGGGCTAGAGTAAAGTCGTTGAGGGGCTAGAGTAAAGTCATTGAGGGGCTGGACAAGCGTCGTTGAGGGGCTAGACTAGCGTCGTTGAGTGGCTAGACTAGCGTCGTTGAGGGGCTAGAGTAAAGTCGTTGAGGGGCTAGACTAGCGTCGTTGAGGGGCTAGAGTAAAGTCGTTGAGGGGCTAGAGTAAAGTCGTTGAGGGGCTAGAGTAAAGTAATTGAGGGGCTAGAGTAAAGTCATTGAGGGGCTAGAGTAAAGTCATTGAGGCGGCGGGGTGTATTGCTTGTTGTTTTTCTGCTAATCCCTGTCCGGACGGGCCACTTATCATTAAGTCCTGACGTACAGACAGGCCACCCGTCCAGTGATGTGCCTACAGTCCAGAAGTATTGGCCCCCACCCATCCTGGTCTGGGCTTTCCCCTGGCATGGCCTCAGGCCACCACCCTAATCTCAACCAACCCTTAGGACTTAACGACATACATAGGACCAGGAAATGAAAGTTAAACACAGGGGTATGATCTGATTGACTAATCTTTTTTGGCCAGTTCTGTTTCTCAGGGTCATCCCTACAATGTGGTGTTTGTCATGCTTTATGGCCATTTATTCATCATATGTGATCCCACATCCCTAGTGTGGCCAGCACTGTACTCCAATGAGACTATGTCATGTGGGGCCGGTACAGTGTAGTAGGCAGCAGGCACTGGAGAATATATGTAGACTTTGTGTGTGAAGATGGAGCCTGTTGCCATTCCCAAAGTTAAAGTTATATTTATAGAAATGTCTAACCATTTGTAGTTCTCCTAGACGTAGTATGGTTTGAAAATCCCCACTATCTACAGTGGAGCATGTTGTCAGGCCTTTGAACGGAGGATTCTCATTGGTCCGCTCCTTCTGCATGTTGGTCTGTCTTAATCAATCTTCAACAACCAAGTCTTTGTCTTTCAAGTGTCCCCTTAATTAGTGCGCAATCCTTTGGTTTCTGGTGATTGGGCTCATTTCACAATTGTGCGTTGGAGTAAATAGTATTTGAATTTTAAAACGCACCTCTTGGGTGCAACATAAAGTAGAATATGTAATCAGATTTTTAAATGAGAGGATCTTATTTTCTTTTGGCTTCTACGTGATGCATATTAATGAGGTTTCTCTGGGTAGTAGGGAGCATACTTTTTTCATGATCATTTTACCCAACTTCATCTTTGAGGTCACAGGGGTGATAACACACCACAAAGGACTCATAAAGTAAGAGCAGAAAGAGAGGAGAGGTCAGGTCTCTGTGCAGGCCAGTCAAGTTCTTTCACTCCGATCTCAGCAAATCATTTCTGCATGGACCTCGCTTTGTGCACAGGGGCATTGTCATGCTAAAACAGGAAAGGGCCTTCTCCAAACTGTTGCTACAAAGTTGGAAGCATAGAATCGTCTAGAATGTCATTGTATGCTGTAGTGTTAAGATTTCCCTTCACTGGAACTAAGGGGCCTAGCCCGAACCATGAAAAACAACCCCAGACCATTATTCCTCCACCAAACTTTACAGTTACCATTTTGCATTGGGGCAGGTAGCGTTCTCCTGGCATTTGCCTAACCCAGATTTGTTCGTTGGACTGCCAGATGATGAGACTGATTCATCAATCCAGAGAACACGTTTCCACTGGCGGCAAGCTTTACACCACTCCAGCCGATGCTTGGCATTGCACATGGGGATCTTAGGCTTGTGCGCGGCTGCTCGGCCATGGAAACCCATTTCATGAAGCTCCCGACAAACAGTTATTGTGCCGACGTTGCTTCCACAGGCAGTTTGGAACTCGGTAGTGAGTGTTGCAACCGAGGACAGACCATTTTTATGCGCTTCAGCACTCGGCGGTCCTGTTTTGTGAGCTTATGTGGCCTACCACTTCGTGGCGCTTGTGTGGCCTACCACTTTGCGGCTGAGCTGTTGTTGCTCCTAGACATTTCCACTATACAATAACAGCATGTACAGTTGACCGGGGCAGCTTTAGCAGGGCAGATATTTGACGTACTGACTTGTTGGAAAGAAGGCATCCTATGACGGTGCCACTTTGAAAGTCACTGAACACTTCAGTAAGGCCATTCTACTGCCAATGTTTGTCTATGGAGATTGCATGGCTGTGTGCTCGATTTTATACACCTGTCAGAAACGGGTGTGGATTAAATATCTGAATCCACTCATTTGAAGAAGGGGTGTTCAAATATTTTTGTATATATACTGTATATATACAGAAAGTATTCAGACCCCTTGACTTTTTCCACATTTTGTTACATTACAGCCTTATTCTAAAATCCTCATATATGTACACACAATACCCCATAATGACAATGGAAAAACAGGTTTATAGGAATGTTTGCTAATTTTATATAAAAAATAATTATTTTAAATCACATTTACATAAGTATTCAGACCCTTTACTCAGTACTTTGTTGAAGCATCTTTGGCAGTGATTACAGCCTTGAGTCTTCTTGGGTATGACTCTACAAGCTTGGCACACCTGTATTTGGGGAGTTTCTCACATTCTTCTTTACAGATCCTCTCAAGCTCTGTCAGGTTGGATGGGGAGAGTTGCTGCACAGCTATTTTCAGGTCTCCAGAGATTTTCGATCGGGTTCAAGACCAGGCTCTGGCTGGGCCACTCAAGGACATTTAGAGACTTGTCCCGAAGCCACTCATTGTTTTGGCTGTGTGCTTAGGGTTGTTGTCCTGTTGGAAGGTGAACCTTGTCCCAAAGCCACTCGTTGTTTTGGCTGTGTGCTTAGGCTTGTTTTCCTGTTGGAGGTCCTGAGCGCTCTGGAGCACATTTTGAACAAGGATCTCTCTGTACTTTGCTCCGCTCATCTTTGCCTTGATCCTGACTAGTCTACGGACAATTCCTTCGAACTCATGGCTTGGTTTTTGCTCTGACATGCACTGTCAACTGTGGGACCTTATATAGACAGGTGTGTGACTTTCCAAATCATGTCCAATCGTTTGAATTTACCACAGGTGGACTCAAATCAAGTTGTAGAAACATCTCAAGGATGATCAATGGGAACAGAATGCACCTGAGAGCTCAATTGTGAGTCTCTTAGCAAAGGATCTGAATACTTATGTAAATAAGGTATTTCTGTTTAATTTTTAATACATTAAAAAAATAAAAAATAACTATGAACTGTTTTCACTTTGTAACTATGGGGTATTGTGATGTCATTATGGGGTATTGTGATGTCATTATGGGGTATTGTGATGTCATTATGGGGTATTGTGATGTCATTATGGGGTATTGTGATGTCATTATGGGGTATTGTGATGTCATTATGGGGTATTGTGATGTCATCATGGGGTATTGTGTGTAGATTGCTGAGTTTTGTATTTATTTAATCCATTTTAGAATAAGGCTGTAACGTAACAAAATGTGGAAAAAGTGTGTGAATACTTCTGGAAGGCACTGTGTAGGCACCTTCCTAATATTGAGTTGCACCCCCTTTTGCCCTTTAGAACAGCCTCAATCAGGGCATGGATGTTTAAAGTGTTCCACAGGGATGCTGGCCCATGTTGACTCCCATGCTTCCCACAGTTGCGTAAAGTTGGCTGGATGTCCTTTGGGTGGTGGACAATTCTTGATACACATTCTTGAGCGTTAAAAACCCTGCAGTGTTGCAGTTCATGACACAAACCAGTGTGCCTGGCACCTACTACCATAACCCCGTTTAAAGACACTTATATATTTTGTCTTGCCCATTCACCCTCTGAATGGCACACATACACAATCCATGTCTATATTGTCTCAAGGCTTAAAAATCCTTCTTTAACCTGTGTTCTCCCCTTCATCTACACTGATTAAAATGGATTTAACAACTGACCTCAATAAGGGATCATAGCTTTCACATGGTCAGTCTGTCAGGGAAAGAGCAAGTGTTCCTGATGTTTTGTACAGTACACTCTGTGTGCGTGGGCGCATGTTTTTAAGTAGGAGCTGGAAACTTAAGAAGTTGAAATAAGCTAATGGGAGCAACGAATATGTACTAACCTCATATCTGTTGAGGTCATAGGCAACTACTGTAGTAATCTAATGGACAACATGTTGGCTTCTACTTCCAGCTTATACATATAGTACAAATATTTACTAAAAAAACTAAAGTAAAAAATAAAACTAATAGAAAAAGTAACACAATAAAATAATAATGACAGGCTATATACAGGAGGTACCAGTAATTGGTAGGTAGGGTTTTTAATTGTACCTTTATTTAACTAGGCAAGTCAGTTAAGAACAAATTCTTATTTTCCAATGACGGCCTAGGAACAGTGGGTTAACTGCTTGTTCAGGGGCAGAACGACAAATTTGTACCTTGTCAGCTCGGGGGTTTGAACATGCAACCTTCCGGGTACTAGTCCAATGCTCTAACCACTAGGCTACCCTGCCGCCCCTATGCAAAGATAATATACAGTGAGTGGCGGCAGTGTAAAAACGAAGGGGGTGGGGTGTCAATACAAATTGTTCAACAATCTTATGGCTTGGGGGTAGCAGTCGTTAAAGAACCTTTTGGACCTAGACTTGGCGCTCCGGTACCGCTTGCCGTGCAGTAGCAGAGAGCACAGTCTATGACTTGGGTGACTGGAGTGTTTGACAATTTGTTGGGCCTTCCTCTGACACTGCCTGGTATATAGGTCCTGGATGGCAGGAGGCTTGGGCCCAGTGATGTACTGGGCCTGTACGCACTACCCTCTGTGGCACCGTACGGTCAAATTCTCAACCGGTGAACATACCAGGCAGTAATTGAACAGGTCAGGATGCTCTCGATGGTGCAGCTGTAGAACTGTTTGAGGATCTGGGGACCCATGACAAATATTTTCTGTCCCCTGAGGGGGAAAAGGCATTGTCGTGCCCTCTTCACAACTGTCTTGGTGTGTTTGGACCATAATAGTTAGTTGGTGATGTGGACACCAAGGAACTTGAAACTCTCAACCCGCTCCATTACAGCCACGTCAATTTGAAAAAGGGCGTGTTCGTCCCCCCTTTTCCTGTAGTGTTTATTTTACAATAGTTATCTTTTGTTTGTTTTCAATCCAATCCTTCGTCCTTCACATAGCCTTCGTTTGTCACTCTCCCTCTAATCAGTGGGATGACGGCTCCCTCCGATTTGGTTGACTATCGCTAGGGGTTAACAGTCCTCATTAACAGATCTAGGTCATTAGTGGGGAGTCGCGGAGTGTGTGTGTCCCTATGTGTGCCCGTGTGTGTGACAGTCAGTGCAGAGAACATTGTCATCACAGAGTCATTGTCCTACAGAGGGGGACGCTAGTGCGGAGAACATTGTCATTACAGACTCATTGTCCTACAGAGGGGGACGCTAGTGCAGAGAACATTGTCATCACAGACTCATTGTCCTACAGAGGGGGACGCTAGTGCAGAGAGTATTGTCATTACAGACTCATTGTCCTACAGAGGGGGACGCTAGTGCAGAGAACATTGTCATCACAGACTCATTGTCCTACAGAGGGGGACGCTTGTGTAGAGAACATTGTCATCACAGACTCATTGTCCTACAGAGGGGGACGCTAGTGCAGAGAACATTGTCATCCCAGACTCATTGTCCTACAGAGGGGGACGCTAGTGCGGAGAACATTGTCATCACAGACTCATTGTCCTACAGAGGGGGATGCTAGTGCAGAGAACATTGTCATCACAGGCTCATTGTCCTACAGAGGGGGACGCTAGTGCAGAGGTGTGTTGGGGGCAACCTTGTGCTGGGGCCACTTTAACATTTGCAGTTTTGTTACCCAACACAATGCCACAGATGTCTCAAGTTTTGAGGGAGCGTGCAATTGACATGCTGAGTGCAGGAATGTCCACCAGAGCTGTTGCCAGATCATTTAATGTGTGTTTCTCTGCTGTAAGCCGCCTGAAGTCATTTTAGAGAATTTGGCTGTTCGTTCAACTGGCCTCACAACCGCAGACCACGTGTAACCACGCCAGCACCAGGACCTCCACATCCGGCTTCTTTACCTGCGGGATCGTCTGAGACCAGCCACCCGGACAGCTGATCAAACTGTGGGTTTGCACAACCAAATAAAATCTGCAGAAACTGTCAGAAACCGCTCAGGGATGCTCGTCTGAGTGCTCGTTGTCCTCACCTGGTCTCGACCTGACTGTAATTCGGCTTCATAATCGATGTGGGCAAATGCTCACTTTCGATGGCCACTGGAAAGCTGGAGAAGTGTGCTCTTAAATGATCCCGGTTTCATCTGTACCGGGCAGATTGCAGACAGAATATATGGCATTGTGTTGGCGAATGGTTTTGCCGAACAGAGTGCACAATGGTGGCAGTGGGGTTTTGGTATGGGCAGGCATAAGCTACGAACAACAAACACAATTGTATTTTATCAATGTCAATTTGAATGCACAGACATACCGTTGCGAGATCCTGAGGCCCATTGTCGTGCCATTCATCCCATTGTCGTGCCGCCATCACCTCATGTTTCAGCGTGACAATGCATGGGCCCATGTCGGAAGGATCTGTACACAATTCCTGGAAGCTGAAAATGTCCCAGTTCTTCCATGGCCTGCATACTCACCAGAGATGTCACCCATTGAGCATGTTTGGAACACGTGTGTTCCAGTTCCCGCCAGTATCCAGCAACTTTACACAACCAATGAAGAGGAGTGGGACAACATTACACAGGCCACGATCAACAGCCTGATCAACTCTATGCAAAGGAGATGTGTCGCGCTGCCTGAGGCAAATGGTGGATGACTGATTTCCTTATATGAACTGTAACTCAATACAATCTTTGTAATTGTTGCATGTTGCGCTTATATTTTTGGTCAGTATATTATAGTGCTTTGCAAGGGTCAACTCAAAAACCTCAAGCATCCACTATCACTAATGTGTGGCTTCAATGGTAGATTCATGCAGGGCAGCCATTTTACTCCACAATACTCAACACACAGTGATTGTCAGTGGAGAGAAGCTGCAGGGACTATTAAAAAGTGCTATTATATATAGCACATAACAGTTGGCTACAGGGACCATTCCACCTTCATATCCCTCCTCTTGGTTGAGATGAGGGCCATGGGAGGTTTAGTGACCAGAGAGAACCAGGACGGACCTACATTGGTTTTTTCACATCCAGGGCGATTGCCTAGTCACAACCTGGTAGTCTCACAGACCCCCGCTCTACAGCTTCAGAGGTAAGCCACCAGAGATCCACAGGGTCATACATCCACCGGGTCATTCAGTCACAGGGTCATACAGGGTCATACAACCACAGGGTCATACAGGGTCATACCACTATTTGCATGTAGTCACAAACAGTGACAAACAGTAAATGAAAGTGAGGTGAAAAGCCTACTCTACTCGACCTTCACTGTTTCACCCAATATCTGTTTTGTATTATCTAAAGGAGGTTGTTAATGAGAATGAGCAGACACTCCTGTTAGTCACTAAAGGAGTTTTTTAATGAGAATGAGCAGACACTCCTGTTAGTCACTAAAGGAGTTTTTTATGAGAATGAGCAGACACTCCTGTTATCTCAGTTGACTTTAGTCCCTGTTCCATCCTTCAGATTAGCATGGAGGTGAGAGACTTTCACGGCATGACATCTGCTCCCCAGCTGAGCACAGCACCTGTGTTAACTAGGATCACTCCTCCCAGGGCCAACGGGGCTTCTCTCTGAGCCAACAGGGATCTCTGTCTCTCTCTCTGTCAGCTTGTTAATTCCTCCACCTGGTGCACCACACCGATACCACAGTCAAGAGTCCTCTAGGGAGTGCTATGATCTTTCTCTCTTTCAGCCTTGGCTTGTGTAACCTGGCCTGTCTAGTACCTCTGTGTGTGTGTGTGTGTGTGTGTGTGTGTGTGTGTGTGTGTGTGTGTGTGTGTGTGTGTGTGTGTGTGTGTGTGTGTGTGTGTGTGTGTGTGTGTGTGTGTGTGTGTGTGTGTGTGTGTACGCGCGTGTACGCGCGTGTGTGTGTACGCGTGTGTGTGTACGCGTGTGTGTGTACGCGTGTGTGTGTACGCGTGTGTACGTATGCGTGTGTACGTATGCGTGTCTATGTACGCGTGTGTACGTACGTGTGTGTGTGTGTGTGTGTGTGTGTATAAATCCCAAAGCAGAATGGTACTGGGAGGCGTAAGCCTTCGGGTGCCTGGTGCACACCAGGCACATACACACACACACACACACACAAGCCTTTCTACAAGTAAAACATTTAGTGTGCTCTGGTTCGGCGATGACACTCATTTTCAAAGCAGCAGTGGATGTTTGGGTTTAAAACTCAGTTCATTACTCAGTTCACGGCGGTGTGGTGCACCAGGTGTAGGAATTAACAAGCTGACAGAGAGAGAGAGACAGAGATCCCTGTTGGCAGTGTAGTCTACGCTTTTGCAGCCAAGGTGTTATGTTGAGTGTTCTGGCTTTCAGTGTGACTGGTCATTTCAGTAGGTGTAGGGTTAAGGCCGTCTCAGAGACCGGTGTTTTTAGCCCTCAGGACAGTTTTTAATTGATCTTCTTCCTATTAGTAGATACAATGACATTGGGATGCTGTAATTTATTCACAGTTGAGTGTTAAGTAAATTAATTCACATTCTGGCCCATGGCTGGAAGCAAAGACAGGCTAACAGGAAACGTACTCAATTATATTGGGAGGATAAACATGGAAAGAGAACATACATTTTTCTCATATTTAGTTATTACGTTTATGATTGCTCAGAAGGTAATCGTGTTAAAACAATTTTAATCTAGTTAGTCACTTTATTGATTATTTTCACCCCTCGTCTGTATCTCCCAATCTCCGATATAGATTCAGTTCTGACCTGTGTTTTTGATATAAAGAGTTCATTTTCCTCTGTTTTCCTAGATTCACTATATGCCCTGTCACACTAACCTGCTCTCCTTATCACTTTTTTTGTTGAAATCTTCCTGATGTCATCATTATTTTGTGAGGACACAGCAGCATGGAACTCATTATTGGGGCGGCAGGGTAGCCTAGTGGTTAGAGCGTTGGACTAGTAACCGAAAGGTTGCAAGTTCAAATCCCCGAGCTGACAAGGTACAAATCTGTCGTTCTGCCCCTGAACAGGCAGTTAACCCACTGTTCGTAGGCCGTCATTGAAAATAAGAATTTGTTCTTAACTGACTTGCCTAGTTAAATAAAGGTAAAATAAATTATGAGTCCAGAATGTATTGTGTTATTTAGTTAATGTATTGTGTTATTTAGGGTACCTCAATTAAACTGAAGTCTTTATGTAGGAATCGAATTGGTTATAAAGAGTTCACAAAGTGAGCGACTGAACAAAGCTGATTAATCTACTCAGACATTTTACTTAATTAAATGAAAGCAGATCAAATAATGTTATTTGATCTCATTCATACAGTAACATACATTGTTATTGTAAATAATCGACATCAGTCTCTCTCTCTCCCTTTATCTCTCTCTCTCTTCATCTCTATTTCTCTCTTTATCTCGTTCTCTCTCTATCTATATCTCTCTCTTTATCTCTATCTTTATCTCGATCTCTATCTCTCTTTATCACTCTCTCTCTTCTCTTTATCTCTCTCTCTATCTATATCTCTCTTATCTATTTATTATGTCTCTCTTTATCTCTCTCTCTATCTATATCTCTATCTCTCTCTTTATCTTTATCTCTCTCTCTATCTATATCTCTCTTATCTATTTATTTCTCTCTTTATCTCTCTCTATCTATATCTCTCTTATCTATTTATGTATCTCTTTATCTCTCTCTCTATCTATATCTCTATCTCTCTCTTTATCTTTATCTTGATCTCTCTCTCTATCTATATCTCTCTCTTTATCTTTATCTTTATCTCTATCTATATCTCTATCTCTCTCTTTATCTTTATCTTGATCTCTCTCTCTCTCTCTATCTATATCTCTATCTCTCTCTATCTTTATCTTGATCTCTCTCTCTCTCTATCTATATCTCTCTTATCTCTTTATCTCTCTCTTTATCTGTATCTCTGTCTTCATCTCTCTCTCTTTCTCTCTTTCTTTATTTCTCTCTCTCTCAATCTTTTTCTCTCTCTACCTTTCACTCTTCATCTCTCTCTCTCTTTATCTATCTTTCTCTCAGTCCACATTCAGACATATTTGCGGAAGAAAAGTTCATATTTTGTATAACAAAATATGAACTGCTGAACGAATGAATGAAAAGTGGTGTTCATGTGAAGGAAACATTTGTTTAAATTTTACATGTTGTCTACATGAATACAATTGAGATGGTTCATTAAAACTGAAGGGGAGCCAGAGTAGGGGGGTGTTACTTCAGCAAAAGGAGAAGGAGGGTTGTGATCTTAGAGAACACCATGCTGGCTATATCCTTCTGCCTACAGCACAAAGTACCATCTAACAGATAGGTCCATGGGAAAGGTACACTATGTATGCTGTGTGCGGCAATATGAGAATCTGTCTTCGACAGAGCGAGGACAACATGTAGAAGCTTGACTGTGTGCAATAATGAAGCCACGTGCTAATTATGGTTGTGAAAAATTCTATTCTGACTTTGAGGCCGGAATGTCCGTCTGGGGGAGTCGTGTACAGTGATCGTCTCCACTTACCAAACCAGGGGGATCTGAGACACACAAGTCCACCCACTGAGCTCCATTGATGGTGGACCTTGTGGTGGTGGTGGTGGTGGTGGGAGCTTTCTGTGTGTTTTCGACAACACAGAAAAAACCCACACATTAAATGGATCAATATGAACACTGGGGTTTCCCTCCAGCCTCCAATTGGCTTACCGAAAGTAAACAAAATAGATATCAGTGCTTGTTGAGAGTGTTCCATTCCATTACGTTCCTTTTCAAGTCAGTAAAGGATTTAGAATAGATGTTTAATGTTATCAGCTTCACATACTGTGGCATTCAAAGCTAGAAAATAGTTTGACGCGTTTCTCATTTCCACATTCTTCTTCAGGATAAACAAGAGCACAATCAGAGAAAAGAGTAGTCCAGTCATATTGCCTGACCAGAGGTGTGTTTTAGTCCTCATTATTCTTTCATTTGGCCTAATCTGATTAATTATGCGCTAGCAATGTGAGCAGATGCATATTCATGCCCTGAAGTGAATAAGTCATTTAGCCCAGCAAAATTGTCAGCTAATTCTATTTTAGGAAGAAAGCCTGTCAACCATAACCATGCCCACTTTACACACAACGCCACTGAAACGGAACTGACCTTAATAATCGGTTTCATAGATTTCGCTGTCATAGACCACGGGGCTATTGTCTTGCTACCTTTAAATTAGCTTGATTAGCATGCCATTCTTTGGAATGCAGGCGAAGGCTATTCGACTATTAGAAAGCGTAAACCACTTTCATACAAGCCTGAAAGGTAGTTCCTCTCATTAAACCTAGGACAAACTGTTGTCTGTCAAACATGTTAGGATGAAATAATAAGACTATTCATTTTAATAACACCATCATTAAATATTCTGTAAACTATTAGTACCTAGCTAGTTATTACTAGCTGTTACCCAGTTTGGCAGATTTTAGAATGCAGACTACAGGGTGTGTTTACCGCATGGGACTAGATGTGTTTTTGTGAGCTTTTGCCCATCCATTTTAGTCTTAACATGAAATTAAACCCTGAAAAAGTAATCCCATGTTTAAAAATGTATGTCTGTTGCATGAGGAATGATGTACTAAAATGATGGAAAGGAGTGAAATTGAGGTGTCATCAAATATTGATGCACATTCTACAAAATATTTAAATAGGCAGGTTTATGCACTGGTCAGTAGGGTTCAGATATGTTCAGTGAAAGTAATGGGACGCTCTATGTACCATAATATACTATGCCATACCATACTATACCACATCATACCATTGCTATACTATACCATACCCTACCATAGTATTACCATACCCTACTATACCATTACCATATCATTACCATACCCTTCCATACAATCTATTGCCATACTATACCATTACCATACCCTACCATACTATACCATTACCATACCCTGCCATACTATACCATTACCATACCCTACTATACTATACCATTACCATACCATACCATACCCTACTATACTATACCATGACCATACCCTACCATATTATACCATTACCATACCATACCCTACTACACTATACCATTACCCTACCAAACTATACCATTACCATACCATACTATACCATTACCATACCCTACTATATTATACCATTACCATACCCTACCATACTATACCATTACCATACCCTGCCATACTATACCATTACCATACCCTACTATACTATACCATTACCATACCATACCCTACTATACTATACCATGACCATACCCTACCATATTATACCATTACCATACCATACCCTACTACACTATACCATTACCATACCCTACCAAACTATACCATTACCATACCATACCATACCATACTATACCATTACCATACCCTACTATATTATACCATTACCATACCCTACTATACTATACCATTACCATACCCTACCATACTATACCATTACCATACCCTACCATACTATACCATCACCATACCCTGCCATACTATGCCATTATCATATCATTACTAAACCCTACCATACTATGCCATTACCATACCCTTCCATACAATCTATTGCCATACTATACCATTATCATACCCTACCATACGATACCATTACCATACCCTGCCATACTATACCATTACCATACCCTGCCATACTATACCATTCCCATACCCTGCCATACTATGCCATTATCATATCATTACTAAACCCTACCATACTATCTATTACCATACCCTTCCATACAATCTATTGCCATACTATACCATTATCATACCCTACCATACGATACCATTACCATACCCTGCCATACTATACCATTACCATACCCTGCCATACTATACCATTCCCATACCCTGCCATACTATGCCATTATCATATCATTACTAAACCCTACCATACTATCTATTACCATACCCTTCCATACAATCTATTGCCATACTATACCATTACCATACCCTACCATACTATACCATTACCATACCCTGCCATACTATACCATGACAATACCATACCATACCATACTATACCATTACCATACCCTTCCATACTATGCCATTATCATATCATTACTAAAACCTACCATACTATACCATAGCATTTCATTACCGTATCATTACCATACATACCAATTGTCTTCTCTATCTCCCAAGTTATTTCAGGAGATGAACGTTTAAAAAAATAAGTTATTCACATTTGAAAACGTTTGTATGGCTTTTAGTTCCTCTCTATTTGTTTTTTAACGTCCTGTAACATTGATGGGTCCACTGAAAGAGCGGCTTTTCTCTCCACATCATTTTGACAATGGGGAAATGCGGTGCTGGGAAATGTGCCTCGTCTGGATGCTTTCTTTCCTCTAGACATTCCCAGCTAGTATATGGGGCTTTATTTATTCAAAACTGTGCATGAAATAACCAATGTCAACAAAGACACAATGGGACCCATTTTGACATCGCTGTTAGGCTCATGGCATTATTAGTGCCAGATATTGTGTTCACTTTCCAATTTTGGGGACAGAGCAAACCAACTTTTGTCCGTCATTGGCAAGACCAGAACCCATTTTTTTTAGTAAATGGATTTCTGACAAAATGGTTATGTATAGAACTGGTGCCCAAATGTAGAGCCTCTGTATTACTTGTTGGTTTTAAGCCAATGCTTTCGACGGGAAACTAAATGATACCGTTTTATATTGCAGGCTAGAAAATGTTTATTGTGGCTGCTATCGAATGTGCCCCGGGGCTTTAGTGTATCCTTAAATATTACCATGTATTCCCAATACACCATTAGATTGCAAGACATTTCATTCTCTAATTTTATTATCTCTAGAAGTGTGTTGTATTTAAATGTTCATGATGTAAACCTGCAAAATCAAACACAGAAATTGGACCTGGTGCTTAACAACAGAGCTGTGCTTGTCCCTTTAATCAGATTTGCATAAATAATGCAACTTTAAAAATAATAATACTAGTTCAGTTATGTAAAATCTGTCCCAGTTCAGGGTAAAATGTATTTTTTATGATAAAAGTGAACAGTGTTCAGCCCGTGCTTTGATGTTTTTGTTTAATTAAAGATGTATGTTCTCCTACAGCAGGGTATCTGTAATCTACATCTGAACACTGTAATGTTAATGTGATGCTCTCCCTCCTACAGCAGGGTATCTGTAATCTACATCTGAACACTGTAATGTTAATGTGATGCTCTCCCTCCTACAGCAGGGTATCTGTAATCTACATCTGAACACTGTAATGTTAATGTGATGCTCTCCCTCCTACAGCAGGGTATCTGTAATCTACATCTGAACACTGTAATGTTAATGTGATGCTCTCCCTCCTACAGCAGGGTATCTGTAATCTACATCTGAACACTGTAATGTTAATGTGATGCTCTCCCTCCTACAGCAGGGTATCTGTAATCTACATCTGAACACTGTAATGTTAATGTGATGCTCTCCCTCCTACAGCAGGGTATCTGTAATCTACATCTGAACACTGTAATGTTAATGTGATGCTCTCCCTCCTACAGCAGGGTATCTGTAATCTACATCTGAACACTGTAATGTTAATGTGATGCTCTCCCTCCTACAGCAGGGTATCTGTAATCTACATCTGAACACTGTAATGTTAATGTGATGCTCTCCCTCCTACAGCAGGGTATCATTAATCTACACCTGGACACTGTGATGTTAATGTGATGCTCTCCCTCCTACAGCAGGGTATCAATAATCTACACCTGGACACTGTGATGTTCATGTGATGCTCTCCCTTCTACAGCAGGGTATCTGTAATCTACACCTGAACACTGTGATGTTAATGTGATGCTCTCCCTCCTACAGCAGGGTATCTGTAATCTACACCTGAACACTGTAATGTTAATGTGATGCTCTCCCTCCTACAGCAGGGTATCTGTAATCTACACCTGAACACTGTGATGTTAATGTGATGCTCTCCCTTCTACAGCAGGGTATCTGTAATCTACACCTGAACACTGTGATGTTAATGTGATGCTCTCCCTCCTACAGCAGGGTATCTGTAATCTACACCTGAACACTGTAATGTTAATGTGATGCTCTCCCTCCTACAGCAGGGTATCTGTAATCTACACCTGAACACTGTGATGTTAATGTGATGCTCTCCCTCCTACAGCAGGGTATCTGTAATCTACACCTGAACACTGTAATGTTAATGTGATGCTCTCCCTCCTACAGCAGGGTATCTGTAATCTACACCTGAACACTGTAATGTTAATGTGATGCTCTCCCTCCTACAGCAGGGTATCTGTAATCTACACCTGAACACTGTGATGTTAATGTGATGCTCTCTCTCCTACAGCAGGGTATCTGTCATCTACACCTGAACACTGTGATGTTAATGTGATGCTCTCCCTCCTACAGCAGGGTATCTGTAATCTACACCTGAACACTGTGATGTTAATGTGATGCTCTCCCTCCTACAGCAGGATATCATTAATCTACACCTGAACACTGTAATGTTAATGAGATGCTCTCCCTCCTACAGCAGGGTATCTGTAATCTACACCTGAACACTGTAATGTTAATGAGATGCTCTCCCTCCTACAGCAGGGTATCTGTAATCTACACCTGAACACTGTAATGTTAATGTGATGCTCTCCCTCCTACAGCAGGGTATCTGTAATCTACACCTGAACACTGTGATGTTAATGTGATGCTCTCCCTCCTACAGCAGGGAATCTGTAATCTACACCTGAACACTGTAATGTTAATGTGATCCTCTCCCTCCTACAGCAGGGTATCTGTAATCTACACCTGAACACTGTAATGTTAATGTGATGCTCTCCCTCCTACAGCAGGGTATCTGTAATCTCCACCTGAACACTGTAATGTTAATGTGATGCTCTCCCTCCTACAGCAGGGTATCTGTAATCTACACCTGAACACTGTAATGTTAATGTGATGCTCTCCCTCCTACAGCAGGGTATCTGTAATCTACACCTGAACACTGTAATGTTAATGTGATACCCTGCTGTAGGAGTGAGAGCATCTGTAATCTACACCTGAACACTGTAAATTGACAGTTGACTCCACAGCTTATTCCTGCCTTTTATTCTTTCGTGTGTGTTCCACTTTAGGTTGACACTAGTGTCTATTCCCGGGATTCTCTGAAGGAGGACTTCAGGAGTCTGCTGGCATGCGAAGAGGACCACCATCCCTGACAGACAGAGACTGGGCCCAAGGCGAGGCAGGTCAGGCAGTAGCCTCCAGTCTCCACAGATCTGCCCAGAAGTGGCAGAATGAGATGAATTTAAAGGTTGATGGAAAGTCTGAAGTGTAGCGAGGGAGGGAGAGTCTTGGGGGGACGTCGTCATAGCTTCCTGACATGGAGCCACGGGCCACAAACCTGTGGTGGCTTCAGACAGCCTGTCCCCACCACCTCTCTCTCCACTCAGCTCTACTCTTCTCCGCTCGGCTAAAATCAAAGCCATGCCTTTTTTGGAGACATTGTGCCGGCTGTAAACGTTCCCCATCTTCACGTGCGAGAGAGAGAGTCTTTCATGTCGACTGTGGTTTCTATTTGAAAAAAAGAGAACAGAAGGACACATGTGTAGAGTCTTTCATGTTTCCCAAAGGCGGTACCACCTCATATATCCGGTTGTATCCATTTTTATCCTTTGTACTGGAGAGGACGTGGGGCTGCAAATCGTTGTCCGTCCGTCCGTCCCCCACCCACCACTCCTAACAGAGTTGCAGCCAAGTTGTGGGTTGAAATGCTATTCTCTACCTCCCCACCTGCCAGACCTGGAGTCTCCCTGAGAGCCTGCTGAAGTACCTAAACAGTATTGTTCTTCGTCTGCTGGTGTCAATGCAGGTTTCTCTGTTTGCTCTCTGATTTCTTGTAAATACCACTGCATCTGGTTCAAAGTTGTTGTTGTTTATTACTTTGTTTTGTATTTGTTTTGCAGAATATAGTATTTGTTTTTGTTTTGAGAATGTTCAACATATTACAATACTAGAATCTATTTCTGACAAGTGAATGTCTTTTGGTCCTTTCAATGTCAGATGGAGCTCTCCTAATGTGTCATGCCCAGACTGCCTGTACTATCACAGCAATCATGTACTACCACGGTTTAAATAATGGATCAGCCTCTTTAGAGAATACCTTACAACCATGTATTCAAGGTAGAGCAGACACTTCCATTAGGACGGAAAGGTTTGAGGTTAACCTTATCATCAGGACTGAACCGTATAGGCCTAACTGCAGCATTGTTTGGCCTCCTTCCCCTTTCAATCTACCCACTTCTCAAAGCATGTTCCCCTTTAGTGTTGCTAGCAGCAACCTGAATCCTTCGCCTTCTCATGTACCCTTGATGTTTTATGGAGTAAAAGCAGGCCAATAAAACAGAATTTGTCCAAAACGGGCTCATACGACACAGAGGGAAAAGATGTTTAAAACAGATTTTTAATATTTGAATTCAACTTTTTTTTATGAGAACATAGAGCATCTGTGTTTTTAGGGTTAGGCTGCATGGGGACTGGAGGGGCATCTGTGTTTTTAGGGTTAGGCTGCATGGGGACTGGAGGAGCATCTGTGTTTTTAGGGTTAGGCTGCATGGGGACTGGAGGGGCATCTGTGTTTTTAGGGTTAGGCTGCATGGGGACTGGAGGGGCATCTGTGTTTTTAGGGTTAGGCTGCATGGGGACTGGAGGGGCATCTGTGTTTTTAGGGTTAGGCTGCATGGGGACTGGAGGGGCATCTGTGTTTTTAGGGTTAGGCTGCATGGGGACTGGAGGGGCATCTGTGTTTTTAGGGTTAGGCTGCATGGGGACTGGAGGGGCATCTGTGTTTTTAGGGTTAGGCTGCATGGGGACTGGAGGGGCATCTGTGTTTTTAGGGTTAGGCTGCATGGGGACTGGAGGAGCATCTGTGTTTTTAGGGTTAGGCTGCATGGGGACTGGAGGGGCATCTGTGTTTTTAGGGTTAGGCTGCATGGGGACTGGAGGGGCATCTGTGTTTTTAGGGTTAGGCTGCATGGGGACTGGAGGGGCATCTGTGTTTTTAGGGTTAGGCTGCATGGGGACTGGAGGGGCATCTGTGTTTTTAGGGTTAGGCTGCATGGGGACTGGAGGGGCATCTGTGTTTTTAGGGTTAGGCTGCATGGGGACTGGAGGGGCATCTGTGTTTTTAGGGTTAGGCTGCATGGGGACTGGAGGGGCATCTGTGTTTTTAGGGTTAGGCTGCATGGGGACTGGAGGGGCATCTGTGTTTTTAGGGTTAGGCTGCATGGGGACTGGAGGGGCATCTGTGTTTTTAGGGTTAGGCTGCATGGGGACTGGAGGGGCATCTGTGTTTTTAGGGTTAGGCTGCATGGGGACTGGAGGGGCATCTGTGTTTTTAGGGTTAGGCTGCATGGGGACTGGAGGAGCATCTGTGTTTTTAGGGTTAGGCTGCATGGGGACTGGAGGGGCATCTGTGTTTTTAGGGTTAGGCTGCATGGGGACTGGAGGAGCATCTGTGTTTTTAGGGTTAGGCTGCATGGGGACTGGAGGGGCATCTGTGTTTTTAGGGTTAGGCTGCATGGGGACTGGAGGAGCATCTGTGTTTTTAGGGTTAGGCTGCATGGGGACTGGAGGGGCTGCTGTGTTTTTAGGGTTAGGCTGCATGGGGACTGGAGGGGCATCTGTGTTTTTAGGGTTAGGCTGCATGGGGACTGGAGGGGCATCTGTGTTTTTAGGGTTAGGCTGCATGGGGACTGGAGGGGCATCTGTGTTTTTAGGGTTAGGCTGCATGGGGACTGGAGGGGCATCTGTGTTTTTAGGGTTAGGCTGCATGGGGACTGGAGGGGCATCTGTGTTTTTAGGGTTAGGCTGCATGGGGACTGGAGGGGCATCTGTGTTTTTAGGGTTAGGCTGCATGGGGACTGGAGGGGCATCTGTGTTTTTAGGGTTAGGCTGCATGGGGACTGGAGGGGCATCTGTGTTTTTAGGGTTAGGCTGCATGGGGACTGGAGGGGCATCTGTGTTTTTAGGGTTAGGCTGCATGGGGACTGGAGGGGCATCTGTGTTTTTAGGGTTAGGCTGCATGGGGACTGGAGGGGCATCTGTGTTTTTAGGGTTAGGCTGCATGGGGACTGGAGGGGCATCTGTGTTTTTAGGGTTAGGCTGCATGGGGACTGGAGGGGCATCTGTGTTTTTAGGGTTAGGCTGCATGGGGACTGGAGGGGCATCTGTGTTTTTAGGGTTAGGCTGCATGGGGACTGGAGGGGCATCTGTGTTTTTAGGGTTAGGCTGCATGGGGACTGGAGGGGCATCTGTATTTTTAGGGTTAGGCTGCATGGGGACTGGAGGGGCATCTGTGTTTTTAGGGTTAGGCTGCATGGGGACTGGAGGGGCATCTGTGTTTTTAGGGTTAGGCTGCATGGGGACTGGAGGGGCTGCTGTGTTTTTAGGGTTAGGCTGCATGGGGACTGGAGGGGCATCTGTGTTTTTAGGGTTAGGCTGCATGGGGACTGGAGGGGCATCTGTGTTTTTAGGGTTAGGCTGCATGGGGACTGGAGGGGCATCTGTGTTTTTAGGGTTAGGCTGCATGGGGACTGGAGGGGCATCTGTGTTTTTAGGGTTAGGCTGCATGGGGACTGGAGGGGCATCTGTGTTTTTAGGGTTAGGCTGCATGGGGACTGGAGGGGCATCTGTGTTTTTAGGGTTAGGCTGCATGGGGACTGGAGGGGCATCTGTGTTTTTAGGGTTAGGCTGCATGGGGACTGGAGGGGCATCTGTGTTTTTAGGGTTAGGCTGCATGGGGACTGGAGGGGCATCTGTGTTTTTAGGGTTAGGCTGCATGGGGACTGGAGGGGCATCTGTGTTTTTAGGGTTAGGCTGCATGGGGACTGGAGGGGCATCTGTGTTTTTAGGGTTAGGCTGCATGGGGACTGGAGGGGCTGCTGTGTTTTTAGGGTTAGGCTGCATGGGGACTGGAGGGGCATCTGTGTTTTTAGGGTTAGGCTGCATGGGGACTGGAGGGGCATCTGTGTTTTTAGGGTTAGGCTGCATGGGGACTGGAGGGGCATCTGTGTTTTTAGGGTTAGGCTGCATGGGGACTGGAGGGGCATCTGTGTTTTTAGGGTTAGGCTGCATGGGGACTGGAGGGGCATCTGTGTTTTTAGGGTTAGGCTGCATGGGGACTGGAGGGGCATCTGTGTTTTTAGGGTTAGGCTGCATGGGGACTGGAGGGGCATCTGTGTTTTTAGGGTTAGGCTGCATGGGGACTGGAGGGGCTGCTGTCTTTGTAGGGTTAGGCTGCATGGGGACTGGAGGGGCTGCTGTCTTTGTAGGGTACACTAGTGAGTACACTGGGAGCCTCAGTATGGTGACTGTATTATGTTAGGAGTAGTGAGTACACACAGAGCCCTCAGTATAGTGACTGTATTCTGTTAGTAGGAGTAGTGAGTACACACAGAGCCCTCAGTATAGTGACTATATTCTGTTAGTAGGAGTAGTGAGTACACACAGAGCCCTCAGTATAGTGACTCTATTCTTTTAGTAGGAGTAGTGAGTACACACAGAGCCCTCAGTATAGTGACTGTATTCTGTTAGTAGGAGTAGTGAGTACACACAGAGGCCTCAGTAAAGTGACTGTATTCTGTTAGTAGGAGTAGTGAGTACACACAGAGCCCTCAGTATAGTAACTGTATTCTGTTAGTAGGAATAGTGAGTACACACAGAGCCCTCATCATGGTGACTGTATTTTCTCTTGACATAATGCCTAGGGTATTGTCAAGTAGCTTGGAGATAATGACATATTTGATGCTTTGAATCCCATTCAAGTCCTAGATTGCCTATATAGGCCCCTGTTGTAAGTCCCTTGGGATTAATTTGTTTGGTGTATGTCCGATTTGTAATTTTTCAGACAAAAGTATCTATATGGTGTTCACACACATCCCCCTAAAGCAATTTACTGGACTACTGTTCTCCTACCCGTAATGAAACCTACCCTCTCATCTCCAATATTTAGCCCTGTACAGAGCAGACCATAATGCAATGTGTAACCGTCGGTATCATTCAATTAAATGGGCACCAAACACTACATGACACATCACTGCAATTTACCACTAACACGTTTTCATCTGTAAAAATGTAAATAAAAACACATTCACATGTTTAAACACTGTGAACAAATGTTGTCCTGTGGTTCTTCTCCTCCACCTGGTAGTTAACTGGTCATTTCTCTTGCTCTAACCAAAGTGTGTCAGACTGTTCACGTCGTACTCTAGCACGGTATTGTAGAGAAACAAACAGCACAGTCCGCTTAGCTTGTGGACAGTGGTAACGGTTAGATCAGTATTTCAATCAAGGCTGTTATAGCTGGTACGATTAGATCAGTATTTCAATCAAGGCTGTTATAGCTGGTACGATTAGAGCAGTATTTAAATCAAGGCTGTTATAGCTGGTACGATTAGATCAGTATTTAAATCAACGCTGTTATAGCTGGTACGATTAGATCAGTATTTCAATCAAGGCTGTTATAGCTGGTACGATTAGAGCAGTATTTAAATCAAGGCTGTTATAGCTGGTACGATTAGATCAGTATTTAAATCAACGCTGTTATAGCTGGTACGATTAGAGCAGTATTTAAATCAAGGCTGTTATAGCTGGTACGATTAGAGCAGTATTTAAATCAAGGCTGTTATAGCTGGTACGATTAGATCAGTATTTAAATCAAGGCTTTATAGCTGGTACGATTAGATCAGTATTTCAATCAAGGCTGTTATAGCTGGTACGATTAGAGCAGTATTTAAATCAAGGCTGTTATAGCTGGTACGATTAGATCAGTATTTAAATCAACGCTGTTATAGCTGGTACGATTAGAGCAGTATTTAAATCAAGGCTGTTATAGCTGGTACGATTAGATCAGTATTTAAATCAAGGCTGTTATAGCTGGTACGATTAGAGCAGTATTTAAATCAACGCTGTTATAGCTGGTACGATTAGAGCAGTATTTAAATCAAGGCTGTTATAGCTGGTACGATTAGAGCAGTATTTAAATCAAGGCTGTTATAGCTGGTACGATTAGAGCAGTATTTCAATCAAGGCTGTTATAGCTGGTACGATTAGAGCAGTATTTAAATCAAGGCTGTTATAGCTGGTACGATTAGATCAGTATTTCAATCAAGGCTGTTATAGCTGGTACGATTAGAGCAGTATTTCAATCAAGGCTGTTATAGCTGGTACGATTAGATCAGTATTTAAATCAACGCTGTTATAGCTGGTACGATTAGAGCAGTATTTAAATCAAGGCTGTTATAACTGGTACGATTAGAGCAGTATTTAAATCAAGGCTGTTAATGGTGGTAAATCAAGGCTGCTGACAATTGTACTGTTAGAGCAGTTTTTAAATCAAAGATGTTGAAAATGTTGAATTGTGCTAACATAATTAGTGAGTGGCTGGGTGCATTGGATATTGAGAAATAAGACGTTGTGTGGATGAATCCTCACATTTCACCAGAAAGTATTTGGAAACAGGTGAAATATTGTCTTTCCATATCGCTCTGAAGATTGTATAAGGTACTATTACATTTTGAACAGATGTCATTCCTCCCCTATGCAGAACAATTAGGAGATGATCTGATCATCTGACAGGATAAACAACAGTTAAGAATATGAATCACGGCATGCCTCTGATTGGACCGTTAAAATCATGGCACAGATTAGGTATAATATTGTCAAGGCTCAGCTTGTTCTGTGACTACTCTTAGAATGCCCACATCACTCCTGTGTGGTATACTAGCAAGCTAGATCTACTCTGGGTTTTATAAAGCTAGCCGGCTTCAGTTAACTTCACATCAAGGAAAACGCTATGTCTGGCGCAAACCCAACACCTCCCATCACCCCGAGAACACCCGAGAACACTATCATCAGCAGGGACTGGGAAGCTGGTCAGAATTGAAGGAATGATGAATGGTGCTAAATATAGGGAAATTCTTAAGGGAAACCTGTTTCAGTCTTCCAGAGATTTGAGACTGGGACGGAGGTTCCCCTTCCAGCAGGACAATGAACCTAAGCATACTGCTAAAGCAACACTTGAGTGGTTTAAGGGAAAACATTTAAATGTCTTGGAAGGGCCTAGTCCAGACCTCAATCCAATTGAGAATCTGTGGTGTGACTTAAAGATCGCTGTACACCAGCGGAACACGTCCAACTTGAAGGTGGTACTGACTTTGGGGGGTGAATTTTTTTTTTTTTACCATTATTTAACTAGGCAAGTCAGTTAAGAACAAATTCTTATTTTCAATGACAGCCTAGGAATAGTGGGTTAACTGCCTGTTCAGGGGCAGAACGACAGATTTGTACCTTGTCAGCTCAGGGGTTTGAACTTGCAACCTTCCGGGTACTAGTCCAACACTCTAACCACTAGGCTACCCTGCCGCCCCAATAGTTGTGCACGCTCAAGTTTTCCGTTTTATTTTCTTATTTGTTGTCTGTTTCACAATAAAAAATATTTTGCATCTTCAAAGTGGTAGACATGTTGTGTAAATCAAATGATACAACCCCCCCCAAAAAAGAAAAATCTATTTTAATTCCAGGTTGTAAGGCAACAAAATAGGGAAAATGCCAAAGGGGGTGAATACTTTCGCAAGCCATTGTTTATGTCTATGGTTGGTTGCTGCTGTCTCAAAATGAATACAGATTCAGATTTCACGAATACCGACAGTTTGTAAAGCAAGTGAGTAATTTGAGGTATTGAGGTATTTTTAACATGATATACTTTTTTACACACAAAAACACATTTCATTAATAATATATTTCATCTGTCGTCTTCCTCAAATGAAAGGGATGATGACAATCTTTGCTAGAAGGAGGGTATCTGATTTAATTGGTCGTCAACTTGTAGCTCAGACACTTCATTTAAGATAAATGGAGTTAGCCTTGAGTTAGCATGCCCCGGAACAGTTTAGTTCGTTGCCACAGAAATGTACCTGGTTAAAAGGTCAGCCACTTTCATGGTACCGGTTGAACTCAAGAGTTGACCAGAGTTACCTCACTAGCTCCTCAAACCTGATTTGTAGTACTGGGCTCTGCTTTTATGCTGGGATTAAGCATCCTTCCATTAATTAATCAATATCCCTCACTTACACCTGATTAGTTTCTATTCTGTCCTGATTGTGAACAGATAGGATTTGAAGGTATTGATAACGTAACCCTAGCTTCATGTCAACATCCCGGGTTCAACCATAACCCTAGCTTCATGTCAACATCCCGGGTTCAACCATAACCCTAGCTTCATGTCAACATCCCTGTTCAACCCTAACCCTAGCTTCATGTCAACATCCCTGTTCAACCCTAACCCTAGCATCATGTCAACATCCCTGTTCAACCCTAACCCTAGCTTCATGTCCACATCCCTGTTCAACCATAACCCTAGCTTCATGGCAACATCCCGGTTCAACCATAACCCTAGCTTCATGGCAACATCCCGGTTCAACCATAACCCTAGCTTCATGTCCACATCCCGATTCAACCATAACCCTAGCTTCATGGCAACATCCCGGTTCAACCATAACCCTAGCTTCATGTCAACATCCCGGTTCAACCATAACCCTAGCTTCATGTCAACATCCCGGTTCAACCCTAACCCTAGCTTCGTGTCCACATCCCTGTTCAACCATAACCCTAGCTTCATGTCAACATCCCTGTTCAACAATAACCCTAGCCTCAACCACAACCATAACCCTGGCTTAATTTCACATCCCTGTTCAACCCTAGCCTCAACCACAACCCTAACCCTGCCTTAATGTCACATCCCTGTTCAACCCTAGCCTCAACCACAACCTTGGCCTTAACATCTACTTCACATCCACTGTTTCTCTACCCATGACCTCTTTTCCATACACCTGTAGTCTCTTCATCCGTGCAGTCTTTATCATGCTCCTAGTGGCCATAGACTAGCAGGGCAGCCACCACAGACCCAGTTCATGTCCTCACGACGCCGTGAAGTCCATAACAATGTCGCCCGTCTCCCCTTCGCAAAATGCCACCCCACTCTTAAAGGTTTTATAGCGGAGTACATAAAACACTGAATGCATTAAACCTTTTCATTGGCCTGTTAATACACGTTGCTTTGAACAGTTGGTGTCATGTGTACTGCCTGTGTGTGTGTGTTTAGTGTAGGAGTTGTGTGTTCTGAAAGTGTGTGCGTGTAGGAGTTGTGTGTTCTGAAAGTGTGTGCGTGTAGGAGTTGTGTGATCTGAAAGTGTGTGTGTGTGTGTGTGTGTGTTTTGATTTGTACATGACTGTTGATCTAGGACTGTTTGCCTCAAAACAGCCAACTTGACACCACTTTGCCCATTTCGGTTTCGGAAAACATCCCCAACTTATGTCGGATGGAAACATTACTGACGTGTTTGTTTGTTTGCACCACCTTTCATTTAGCTAATATTCCATGTTTATTCCTTTCTGATAAGAACATAATCATCAAATCACTTTTATAGTATTTTGTTACAGTATATTTCCAGAGAGTTTTAGAAGGTGACATACTGTACAGTCTACTTTGTAGTAAGGTAACTAAGGAAGGAGACAGGCTACACAAAACCTAACCCATGAGAATCAACATTCCGTGATCTCTCTCCATGTCTTGGTGTTACATTCGGGGTTTGTTGTCACTCCCTATCCCATCCCCTCCACTTACACATACAGCCAAGTGAGAATCATTCTTTCCCTGGTAATTCGTCTTTTCTTTTTGCCACGGGTCAAAGGAAGGGGAAACGGTTCATTCCTTAATGTGTAGGTCGGTTAGTTGAGTGCATCATTGTTTCTGGAGGCCCTGAGCACATGGCTTATTCATTTGTCTTAGCCTCACAATGAAATTGACTTCCAAAGATCCAAGGTGATATCACTTTTCCTCATGTCAAAGGCTGATGCAATTTTTCAAGAAATGACTGACTCCTGCAGATAGTTTGCCTATATGATGGACGATATTATTCTGGATATTGAAATGAGAATTCACTTTATTTTTATATAAACTATTTTGAGAGATGGAAGATGGAGAGAAGGACTGCTATTTCAATTTGAAAGTAAGAACGTTTTGGTTTGGGGCATTTTGATTATCAACAAAGTGTAGCAACATTAATTTCACGCATCAGGCGAAAGCCTGGTTCTCCCATTCCGTCCTCTTGGTTCCGAGGCTGTCTGATTTTAGACTGAAACAACACCTCCAGCATGGAATGACAAACTAAAAGAAAGACAATCTCTGCTCTTGGGAAATGTGTTTATTTAAATGTTCATGTGGATATGGATAAGACACAACTGTTTCCTCATGACATCTGATATATGTCTCCATATAAGAAGACCTGTTATGTCACTGTGGCGACTGAGTGAGATGATGAATGCATATGTTGATCATCTCTCTAATGGCTTTATTATAACTGTCAAGGTCTTTGACAAAAATCTATTCGCTACATGCAATCCATCAGTTGTTAATCAGGTATTTAAAAAAAAAAAAAAAATTTAATTATGCAGTATTAACCACAGGAGGTTGGTGGAATCTTAATTGGGGAGGATGGTAATAGCGGAAGTGGAATACGTGGAATGGTATCAAATGCATCCAACACATGGTTTGATGGCGTTCCATTCGCTCCGTTCCAGCCATTATTATGAGCCGTTCTCCCCCCACAGCCTCCACTGGTGGTAACCTATGAATAATAATCACCATTTAATAGCATGCAATATCAGGCAGTTGTGAGCTATGATTTGTGAATGTTATAACATGCAAAGAGGCTGTAGAAACAGTACCATAAGATAAATTGCTTCCCAGTTAACTGTATAGTTCCTTACAGTTATTTACTGTGCCATATGCCAGTCGTTACTACTCATGCTGTGTTGCCACATTTGTTCCTAGAACACAATAAAGGAAACAGAAAATGCATCAATTCACGTAGATAAACGTATAAATAAAGAACAGTCTTTGAAGTGGCAACTTCGTTTACCACACATGGAAACTGAATTCAGCAAATCAAACCTTAACCCAAGTGTAGGCCGATCAAAGGACTTCTGCAACTGTCACAGAAACCCGGGGAGTTATTTAAAAATGTAACTCTTGAGGAAAGCAAATACATTTTTAAATAAAGGCGAGCCTCAATCTTCCATGATGCTTCAGATGAGCCCTGTCCCAGGAGAGGCAGCATTAAGGGTAGAGTAATTAGCAGAGCCCAGCTAGCGCTTATTCCACTCTTTTTACTGTAGCCATATGGACCATTGGATTTCTCTGTGACAGTGTTCCCTGACAAGAAGAAGTTACATTTTTAAAATGAAGGCGTTTTTTCTCAAGTGACAGTCATATGCTATCAATATGCTGTCATGTTCTTTAGGAGCTGAGGCTGTGTTTTATTAGCCCCTGTGGTTAGAACGTGGCATGTGTTCACAGGGACACTGTATTACTGAGGCTGTGTTTTATTGGCCCCTGTGGTTAGAACGTGGCATGTGTTCACAGGGACACTGTATTACTGAGGCTGTGTTATAATGGCCCCGGTGGTTAGAATGTGGCATGTGTTCACAGGGACACTGTATTACTGAGGCTGTGTTATAATGGCCCCGGTGGTTAGAATGTGGCATGTGTTTCACAGGGACACTGTATTACTGAGGCTGTGTTATAATGGCCCCGGTGGTTAGAATGTGGCATGTGTTCACAGGGACACTGTATTACTGAGGCTGTGTTTTATTGGCCCCTGTGGTTAGAACGTGGCATGTGTTCACAGGGACACTGTATTACTGAGGCTGTGTTATAATGGCCCCGGTGGTTAGAATGTGGCATGTGTTCACAGGGACACTGTATTACTGAGGCTGTGTTATAATGGCCCCGGTGGTTAGAATGTGGCATGTGTTTCACAGGGACACTGTATTACTGAGGCTGTGTTATAATGGCCCCGGTGGTTAGAATGTGGCATGTGTTTCACAGGGACACTGTATTACTGAGGCTGTGTTATAATGGCCCCGGTGGTTAGAATGTGGCATGTGTTTCACAGGGACACTGTATTACTGAGGCTGTGTTATAATGGCCCCGGTGGTTAGAATGTGGCATGTGTTTCACAGGGACACTGTATTACTGAGGCTGTGTTATAATGGCCCCGGTGGTTAGAATGTGGCATGTGTTCACAGGGACACTGTATTACTGAGGCTGTGTTATAATGGCCCCGGTGGTTAGAATGTGGCATGTGTTCACAGGGACACTGTATTACTGAGGCTGTGTTATAATGGCCCCGGTGGTTAGAATGTGGCATGTGTTTCACAGGGACACTGTATTACTGAGGCTGTGTTATAATGGCCCCGGTGGTTAGAATGTGGCATGTGTTTCACAGGGACACTGTATTACTGAGGCTGTGTTATAATGGCCCCGGTGGTTAGAATGTGGCATGTGTTCACAGGGACACTGTATTACTGAGGCTGTGTTTTATTGGCCCCTGTGGTTAGAACGTGGCATGTGTTCACAGGGACACTGTATTACTGAGGCTGTGTTATAATGGCCCCGGTGGTTAGAATGTGGCATGTGTTCACAGGGACACTGTATTACTGAGGCTGTGTTATAATGGCCCCGGTGGTTAGAATGTGGCATGTGTTTCACAGGGACACTGTATTACTGAGGCTGTGTTATAATGGCCCCGGTGGTTAGAATGTGGCATGTGTTCACAGGGACACTGTATTACTGAGGCTGTGTTTTATTGGCCCCTGTGGTTAGAACGTGGCATGTGTTCACAGGGACACTGTATTACTGAGGCTGTGTTATAATGGCCCCGGTGGTTAGAATGTGGCATGTGTTCACAGGGACACTGTATTACTGAGGCTGTGTTATAATGGCCCCGGTGGTTAGAATGTGGCATGTGTTTCACAGGGACACTGTATTACTGAGGCTGTGTTATAATGGCCCCGGTGGTTAGAATGTGGCATGTGTTTCACAGGGACACTGTATTACTGAGGCTGTGTTATAATGGCCCCGGTGGTTAGAATGTGGCATGTGTTTCACAGGGACACTGTATTACTGAGGCTGTGTTATAATGGCCCCGGTGGTTAGAATGTGGCATGTGTTTCACAGGGACACTGTATTACTGAGGCTGTGTTATAATGGCCCCGGTGGTTAGAATGTGGCATGTGTTCACAGGGACACTGTATTACTGAGGCTGTGTTATAATGGCCCCGGTGGTTAGAATGTGGCATGTGTTCACAGGGACACTGTATTACTGAGGCTGTGTTATAATGGCCCCGGTGGTTAGAATGTGGCATGTGTTTCACAGGGACACTGTATTACTGAGGCTGTGTTATAATGGCCCCGGTGGTTAGAATGTGGCATGTGTTTCACAGGGACACTGTATTACTGAGGCTGTGTTATAATGGCCCCGGTGGTTAGAATGTGGCATGTGTTTCACAGGGACACTGTATTACTGAGGCTGTGTTATAATGGCCCCGGTGGTTAGAATGTGGCATGTGTTTCACAGGGACACTGTATTACTGAGGCTGTGTTATAATGGCCCCGGTGGTTAGAATGTGGCATGTGTTTCACAGGGACACTGTATTACTGAGGCTGTGTTATAATGGCCCCGGTGGTTAGAATGTGGCATGTGTTTCACAGGGACACTGTATTACTGAGGCTGTGTTATAATGGCCCCGGTGGTTAGAATGTGGCATGTGTTTCACAGGGACACTGTATTACTGAGGCTGTGTTATAATGGCCCCGGTGGTTAGAATGTGGCATGTGTTTCACAGGGACACTGTATTACTGAGGCTGTGTTATAATGGCCCCGGTGGTTAGAATGTGGCATGTGTTCACAGGGACACTGTATTACTGAGGCTGTGTTATAATGGCCCCGGTGGTTAGAATGTGGCATGTGTTTCACAGGGACACTGTATTACTGAGGCTGTGTTATAATGGCCCCGGTGGTTAGAATGTGGCATGTGTTTCACAGGGACACTGTATTACTGAGGCTGTGTTATAATGGCCCCGGTGGTTAGAATGTGGCATGTGTTTCACAGGGACACTGTATTACTGAGGCTGTGTTATAATGGCCCCGGTGGTTAGAATGTGGCATGTGTTTCACAGGGACACTGTATTACTGAGGCTGTGTTATAATGGCCCCGGTGGTTAGAATGTGGCATGTGTTTCACAGGGACACTGTATTACTGAGGCTGTGTTATAATGGCCCCGGTGGTTAGAATGTGGCATGTGTTTCACAGGGACACTGTATTACTGAGGCTGTGTTATAATGGCCCCGGTGGTTAGAATGTGGCATGTGTTTCACAGGGACACTGTATTGTTTTGCCTCATCTCACTTCTTGAAGGACTTTTCTTTTTCAATGAAAGAACGCAGACGTCCGTTGCCGTGAAGCTCTTTCAAAAAGGAACAAAGAGGTGAGCTATTCCAAAACAGAATGGTTGACACAGTTATTATATGAAATCACCACACATAGAGGCTTGGCTGGGAGAAGGAAAACAAACCGCCCCCCCCCCCTGTACTGTAGTGTGACTCACATGTCGGGGATAGAGTCGGACGGAGGGATCTCCAAGCTGAAGCCAGAGTCATTCCTCTGAACCTCTCCCTTATTCACAGACCACTACCTACTGTGCATATGAATAATACTGACCTGTTCATATTTCTATAGATATGTTGCAGGTTATTTTAGAATACCCTCCATGCTCCTCGTCCTACATTTGGTCAACCCCTTTCAACAAAACAAGCTAATGGATGAAGCATTCCCACGCAGCAAAAACTCTCAGTCTCTCGGATCCAAGACCGCCTTCATGGTTTTTGTCAGAAGTTGTGTAGAGAGTGTAATGTGGCGCTGAAAGCATTGCCGGGCTCGTTTGGTCTTTGAAAGTGTCTCTGCGTGCCAGGAGGGAGGTCACCCAAATCTGGAGCTCGTTCTGTCTTTTATTCTCCGTGGAGATTTTGTGAAACACACAACCACAAAGCTAGTTTAAGTATGTCACTCTCCCAGTCGGTCTGCCAAGGCATCTGATTTAGAGAATAATAAAATGCAGAAAAATGCCTTTCCCATAATTACAGATGTTCTCTTATCTCTGCTGAGCTAAAGAGAGGAAAGAAAGTGCACATTCCATCATGGCAAAGTCTTTGCATTGGCTTTTTAAATGTATAAACAGAAAAGTGCTGTTGGGGAGTATGAAAGCAGTTGTCTGATTGGAAACTGATGTGAACGCTGCTGTACAGTTCCACACAGCTACACTTGTATCTCTGTGGATTATCTGCACATTCAGTACATGGGATATATGCTGACTGAGCAAGGCTTTCTGATAGAATACAAATCATGTTTGTGCCTCGACAAATACAATAGTTGGTTGGTGGCCTACCAGAGGATGCAATGATCTTGATTTAGCTTGGAACATTTTTGATTTGACTCGTGTTCATCAGAAAGACACCTGTGGCTGTAGCCTTCTCTTTGTCTCTTCATGCTCCTCCTCAAAGAAGCTCTACAGGGAACTGATTAGTACTTCCACAACAGATCTTCCACCCAGCCCTATGGGGAGTATGAAAGCAGTTAGGAGATCTTATTCTGAATTTGTGTTGTATTGTATTTATTTAACCTTCATTTAACTAGGCAAGTCAGTTAAGAACAAATTCTTATTTACAATGATGGCCTACTCTGAAAATGATACCTTTCTACCCGTCAAACAACTCTACTGGGTGTAGGACTTTAATTTGTCTTTTGATACAAGTTCTTCTGACATTCAAAGGGACTTTAAAGTGGCAGCTTCAGAGTGGCAACTCTTTGGACTAGTCCAGGATGTCACCATGTGGTATAGATAGTGGTATAGATAGATAATGGTGTAGATAGTTTTGTAGACAGTGCTACAGATAGATTGTGGTATAGATGGAGAGTGGTGTAGATAGTGGTATAGATGCTGGGATAGATAGTGGGATAGATGCTGGTATCGAAAGATAGTGGTATGGCTAGATAGTGGTATAGATAGATAGTGGTATAGAGAGATTGTGGTATAGATAGATAGTGGTATAGTTAAGTGGTATAGATAGGTAGTGGTATATATAGATAGTGGTATAGATAGATACTGGTGTAGATAGTGGTATAGATGCTGGTATAGATATATAGTAGTATAGATAGATAGTAGTATAGATGCTGGTATAGATAGTGGTATAGATATAGTGGTATAGATAGATAGTGGAATAGATAGATAGTGGTATAGATAGTGGCATAGATAGATAGTGGTATAGATGATGGTATAGATAGTGGAATAGCTGCTGGTATAGATACTGGTATAGATAGTGGTATAGATAGTGGTATGCTGTAGATGCTGATATACAGTGGGGCAAAAAAGTATTTAGTCAGCCAAATGTGCAAGTTCTCCCACTTAAAAAGATGAGAGAGGCCTGCAATTTTCATCATAGGTACACTTCAACTATGACAGACAAAATGAGGAAAAAAACTCCAGAAAATCACATTGTAGGATTTTTAATGAATGTATTTGCAAATTATGGTGGAAAATAAGTATTTGGTCAATAACAAAAGTTTATCTCAATACTTTGTTATATACCCTTTGTTGGCAATGACAGAGGTCAAACGAGTTCTGTAAGTCTTCACAAGGTTTTCACACACTGTTGCTGGTATTTTGGCACATTCCTCCATGCAGATCTCCTCTAGAGCAATGATGTTTTGGGGCTGTTGCTGGGCAACACAGACTTTCAACTCTCTCCAAAGATTTTCTATGGGGTTGAGATCTGGAGACTGGCTAGGCCACTCCAGGACCTTGAAATGCTTCTTACGGAGCCAATCCTTCGTTGCCCGGGCGGTGTGTTTGGTATCATTGTCATGCTGAAAGGCACAGCCACGTTTCATCTTCAATGCCCTTGCTGATGGAAGGAGGTTTTCCCTCAAAATCTCACGATACATGGCCCCATTCATTCTTTCCTTTACACGGATCAGTCGTCCTGGTCCCTTTGCAGAAAATCACCCCCAAAGCATGATGTTTCCACCACCATGCTTCACAGTAGGCATGGTGTTCTTTGGATGCAACTCAGCATTCTTTGTCCTCCAAACACGACAAGTTGAGTTTTTACCAAAAAGTTATATTTTGGTTTCATCTGACCATATGACATTCTCCCAATCTTCTTCTGGATCATCCAAATGCTCTCTAGCAAACTTCAGACGGGCCTGGACATGTACTGGCTTAAGCAGGGGGACACGTCTGGCACTGCAGGATTTGAGTCCCTGGCGGCGTAGTGTGTTACTGATGGTAGGCTTTGTTACTTTGGTCCCAGCTCTCTGCAGGTCATTCACTAGGTCCCCCCGTGTGGTTCTGGGATTTTTGCTCACCGTTCTTGTGATCATTTTGACCCCACGGGGTGAGATCTTGCGTGGAGCCCCAGATCAAGGGAGATTATCAGTGGTCTCGTATGTCTTCCATTTCCTAATAATTGCTCCCACAGTTGATTTCTTCTTCAAGCTGCTTACCTATTGCAGATTCAGTCTTCCCAGCCTGGTGCAGATCTATAATTTTGTTTCTGGTGTCCTTTGACAGCTCTTTGGTCTTGGTCATAGTGGAGTATGGAGTGTGACTGTTTGAGGTTGTGGACAGGTGTCTTTTATACTGATAACAAGTTCAAACAGGTGCCATTAATACAGGTAACGAGTGGAGGACAGAGGAGCCTCTTAAAAAGAAGTTACAGGTCTGTGAGAGCCAGAAATCTTGCTTGTTTGTAGGTGACCAAATACTTATTTTCCACCATAATTTGCAAATAAATTCATAAAAAATCCTACAATGTGATTTTCAGGATTTTTTTCTTCTCATTTTGTCTGTCATAGTTGAAGTGTAGCTATGATAAAAAATTACAGGCCTCTCTCATCTTTTTAAGTGGGAGAACTTGCACAATTGGTGGCTGACTAAATACTTTTTTGCCCCACTGTAAATAATGGTATAGATTGAGCTATAGATAGTGGTGTATATATAGTGATATACTGTAGATGCTGTTATAGAAAGCGGTATAGATGCTGATATAGATAGTGGTATACAGTTGAAGTCAGAAGTTTACATACACCTTAGCCAAATACATTTAAACTCAGTTTTTCACAATTCCTGACATTTAATCTTCATAAAAAATTCCCTGTTTTAGGTCAGTTAGAATCACCACTTTTGTTTAAGAATGTGAAATGTCAGACTAATAACAGACAGCATGATTTATTTCAGCTTTTATTTCTTTCATCACATTCCCAGTGGGTCAGAAGTTTACATACACTCAATTAGTATTTGGTAGCATTGCCTTTAAATTGTTTAACTTGGGTCAAACATTTTGGGTAGCCTTCCATAAGCTTCCCACAATACATTGGGTGAATTTTGGCCCATTCCTCCTGACAGAGCTGGTGTAACTGAGTCAGGTTTTGAAGGCCTCCTTTCTCGAGCACACTTTTTCAGTTCTGCCCACACATTTTCTATAGGATTGAGGTCAGGGCTTTATGATGGCGCTCCAATACCTTAACTTTGTTGTCCATAAGCCATTTTGCCACAACCTTGGAGTATGCTTGGGGTCATTGTCCATTTGGAAGACCCATTTGACCCACTTCCTGACTGATATCTTGAGATGTTGCTTCAATATATCCACATAATTTTCCTACCTCATGAAGCCATCTATTTTGTGAAGTGCACCAGGCCCTCTTGCAGCATAGCACCTCCACAACATGACGCTGCCACCCCCGTGCTTCACGGTTGAGATGGTGGTGTTCTTCGGCTTGCAAGCCTCTCCCTTTTTCCTCCAAACATAACGATGGTCATTATGGCCCAAACAGTTCCTTTTTTGTTTCATCAGACCAGAGGCCCTTTCTCCAAAAAGTACGATCTTTGTCCCCATGTGCAGCTGCAAAATGTAGTCTGTTTTTTTTAATGACGGTTTTGGAGCAGTGGCTTCTTCCTTGCTGAGTGGCAGAAGAACTTCCCCATTACCAGGTAAACATAGTCAGAACCTATTTCTTTCACTTACTTGCTGTTTCGTTGTTCATTTGTTCAGTCGTTTCATTCTCAACCAGGATTTCATCACACATGTCAAGCAGTGAAGTTTCAGCTCCGTCTGTAGCCTCTCTTCCTCTGTGCACACGGTCACTGTGTCCATTTCCATCTTGTCCAGCTGTGTATGTAACATTTCACGTAAACCCTGTTTCTTGTCTGCATCGAAGTAGCGGTCCTTGTACCTAGCATGGTGGCAACACAGTAAAGAGGCTCAGAGAGAATGCCTGTTAAAGAAGTAGCAGTCCTTGTACCTAGCATCTAGCATGGTGGCGACACAGTAAAGAGAGAATGCCACCGCATCGCTTGTTCACAGCCTGTGTCTGGAATTTAGTTTAGCAGGCGTTTCAATGTCATGACAGAGGGTATCACGTCTGCTGCAGGCACAATTGATGAGCTTATTTCTCGAGTCAGTTGTTCGAATGGAGCTAGCTAGTGTGTTCATGCTTCAAACATGTTCCTCAAATGCATTGAAATGTTAGCAGCGGTATGACAACCAGCACATTTATGAGCATGAATTACAACTTTCCTCAGCACGAAATCTTCGACAACCCACTGTGTTGTCAAACTCAGCCTGCTAATGGGGCTGATATTGCTGGTCCAAATGTCAGTCGTGAAGTTAATAGTGGTGTAGCTATACTGTGTAACTCCCGGTAGGGCAACATCTGAAAAATAACGCACTTGGTAGTGTGTACCGGTGCTCGACCAGTCTGTGAAAGCCAACATCACCCATGACAGAGAACAGTTGATTGTCAAGGGCAATGAATACCATTATCTTGGCATTAAAGTATTTTGCCTTTGAGTTGTCTCTCTGTGTTGCATGTGTAGCGCAGGCGTCAATACGTGATATAGGTAGCTTTGACATCGGTTTTGTGATATAGGTAGCTTTGACATCGGTTTTGTGATATAGGTAGCTTTGACATCGGTTTTGTGATATAGGTAGCTTTGACATCGGTGTTGTGATATAGGTAGCTTTGACATCGGTTTTGCACATCGGCGTAAAACTAGACATTGGGCCGATGTTGATGTTGGCATTTTTAGCTAATATCGACCAATTTCGATATTGTCACTATTATATTGTGCATCCCCACTGTAGATGCTGGTAAAAATAGTGGTGTAGATTGAGGTATAGATGGTGGTGTAGATAGTAATATACTGTAGATGGAGGTATAGATAGTGATATAGATAGTGGTGTAGATTGTGGTATAGATACTGATATACTGTAGATGCCTTTATAGATATAGCTATAGATAGTGGTATAGATAGTAATATACTGTAGATGCTTTTATAGATAATGGTATACTGTAGATGCTGGTATAGATAGTGGTATAGATAGTGGTATACTGTAGATGCTGGTATAGATAGTGGTATAGATAGTGGTATACTGTAGATGCTGGTATAGATAGTGGTATAGATAGTAATATACTGTAGATGCTGGTATAGATAGTAATATACTGTAGATGCCGATATAGATGCTGGTATAGATAGTTGTATACTTTAGATGTTGGTATAGATAGTGATATACTGTAGATGCTGGTATATATAGTGCTATACTGTAGATGTTGGTATAGATAGTGGTATAGATAGTGGCCTTTCTAGGGAGTTTTTCCTAGCCACCGTGCTTCTACACCTGCATTGCTTGCTGTTTGGGGTTTTAGGCTGGGTTTCTGTACAGCACTTTGAGATATCAGCTGATGTACGAAGGGCTATATAAATAAATTTGATTTGTATAGATAGTAATATACAGTAGATGCCGATATAGATGCTGGTATAGATCATGGTACAGGTAGTGGTATACTGTAGATGTTGGTATACATACTGGAATAGGTAGTGGTATAGAGTGCTTTCAGGAAGTATTCACACATTGTGTTGTGTTACAGCCTAAATTTAAAATGAATTCATTTGAGATTTTTGGTCACTGGCCTACACACAATACCCCATAATGTCAATTTGGTATTATGTTTTTAGACATTTTTACAAATTAATAAAAAATGAAAGCTCAAATATCTCGTAAATTCAGGAGTAAAAATGTGCTTAACATGTCACATAATAAGTTGTATGGACTCACTCTATGTGCAAGAATAGTGTTTAACATTATTTTTTTTACCCCGCGCATTATTTGAGATGAGAGATGAGGTAGTCATAAAAAAATCATGTTAAACACTATTCTTGCACATAAATATTACTAATCACTGAACCCTCTGCTCTCTGCGTCTGACTCCTACCCACCACTCCTAGTAACCTGTGACACAGTTACAGAGTTTAATGGCTGTGGTAGGAGAAAATTGACAGCAACATTGCAGTTACTCCACAATACTAACATAATTGACAGAGTTAAAAGAAGGAAGCCTGTACATAATAAAACATATTCCAAAACATGCATCCTGTTTGCAACAAAGCACTAATACTGCAAAAATGTGGCAAAGCGTTATTTTGGGGCAAATCCATTACTGAGTACCACACTCTATGTTTTCAAGCATAGTGGTGGCTGCATCATGTTATGGGTGTGCTTGTAATCGTTAAGTACTGGGGAGTATTTCAGGATAAAAAAAAATGTACGGAATGGAGCTAAGCACAGGCTAAATCCTAAAGGAAAACCTGGTTGTCTGCTTACCACTAGATACTGGGAGATGAATTCTCCTTTCAGCAGGGCAATAACCTAAAACACAAAGCCAAATCTGCACTGGAGTTATTTACAGTGAATTGGCCGAATTACAGTTTTGACTGTAATGTAGACTCTGGGAGTCAAGAAGCAGGTAGTAAGATTAATATAACAAGGAACATGTAATGATACAACATAGGAGTAGCATCTAGATATGAACAACAGAAAACAATACTGCCTGGGGAAAGAAACTAAGGGAGTGTCAGATAAAGGGGAGGTAATGGAGTCCAGGTGTGCGTAATGATGAAGTGCACGTGCGCGGGATGATGTTTCCCAGGACTGGTGGTTAGTAAACCGGCGAGGTCGAACGCCGGAGGGGAGGAGCGGGGGTAGACGTGACACTCTCCCTGCCGGTCCTGGCAGTGACTCCTCAGGAACCTCCCCAGCTCCTGGTTCCTCCTCTACACTTGCCTGTTGGACTGAGGCCTATACCCGAAAGTGAGGCTGACCATGACCCTGAGCTTCTCCATAAAGGCTCTCCATACCCGTGATGTGAATTTGGGCTCACAGTTGGAGATGATGTCCACCGGAAGGCCATAATGACTCAGCGACCTGGAGAGCAGTAGGGAGACCAGGGAGAGTGGTGAAACAACAGGATTTAGAAAATCTATCCACAACAACCAAAATGGTGGAGAAACCATCAGAGGAGGGGAGTTCAGTGGCAAAGTCAATGGATAGATGACAACAGGGACACTGAGGCATGGGCAGGAGTTTCCCTGCTGGAGTGTGCCAGGAGGATTTGGTTTCAGAACATACGGAACAGGAGTTGACGTAGCGACTAATGGCCTGCGGCAAGGTAGGCCACCAATACTTCTCAGAGATAGATTTGGTATTGTGAGAAATACCTGGATGTCCAACGATGACAGCTGTGTGCTCAGGAGGACAGTTAGTGGGTGTGTGCTTCCAGGTCAGATCCCTTATCCCCGTGAGAACGTAGATGCACTCAGGAGGACAGTTAGTGGGTGTGGGCTCCCAGGTCAGCAGCCAATCCCCGTGAGAACGTAGATGCACTCAGGAGGACAGTTAGTGGGTGTGTGCTCCCAGGTCAGATCCCTTATCCCCGTGAGAACGTAGATGCACTCAGGAGAACAGTTCGAGGGTGTGGGCTCCCAGGTCAGCAGCCAATCCCCATGAGAACGTAGACGCACTCAGGACAGTTAGATACCAAAGATACCTCTGAATCGAGCCATGAACCCCTCATACGAATCCAGCTCCTCCTCTCCTCTCTCCCAGACGGCCATGGCCCATTCCAACACCCGCCCAGTCAGCAGAGAAATAACCATATAACCACCTTGGACCTCTCGGTGGTAGGAGCTCGCATCTGGTGCGAAATGTAGAGGGAGCACTGTGGTAGGAAGCCACTGCATTTAGATGGGGTGCCGTCATATTTATCCGGGAGGGACAAATAGGCATCGCTGACCTGGGCAGGTTGATGAATGGGCTGGTGTGCTGGCTTGCTGGGACGACTGGTGGTAGAGTATCCTCCGCTATTTGAAGACAACGCCGGTATGTTAGAGACATTGAACACTGTGAATAACCTTTTCCATAGCCACCCCCAGTTGTGCCAGCTGGTCGTGGTGTTGACGAAGAAGGTATCCCTGCTCATCGACCGTCTGGGAGATGTTCTTATGTCCTTCTGCTTACATTTTGCGAGGTAGTATTCTGTAACGTAGAACAGGAGCAGGTGCTACATTGAATATGACAAGAAACATGGACCGATACAATGTAGGAGGAGCGTCTAGACATTAGAAAACAATACTGCCTGGGCAAAGAACTTAAGGGAGTGCCAGATACAGTGGCTTGTGAAAGTATTCATTCCACTTGGCATTTTTCATGTTTTGTTACCTTACAACCTGGAATTAAAATGTATTTTGGGGGGTTGGTATCATTTGATTTACACAACATGCCTACCACTTTGAAGATGCATATTTTTCATTGTGAAAGACAAGAAATAAGACAAAAAAACGGAAAACTTGAGCGTGCATTACTATTCACCCCCCAACGTTTATTTTATTTATTTATTTTATATATTTTTATTTCACCTTTATTTAACCAGATAGGATAGTTGAGAACAAGTTCTCATTTGCAACTGCGACCTGGCCAAGATAAAGCGTAGCAATTCGACACATACAACAACACAGAGTTGTACACATGGAAAAAACAAAACATACAGTCAATAATACAGTAGAACAAAAGAAAACAAAAAGTCTATATACAGTGAGTGCAAATGAGGTAAGTTAAGGAAATAAATAGGCCATGGTGGCGAAGTAATTACAATATAGCAATTAAACACTGGAATGGTAGATCGGCAGAAGATTAATGTGCAGGTAGAGATACTGGGGTGCAAAGGAGCAAAATAAATAAATACCCGTATGGGGATGAGGTAGGTAGATAGATGGTTTGTTTACAGATGGGCTATGTACAGGTGCAGTGATCTGTAAGCTGCTCTGACAGCTGGTGCTTAAAGCTAGTGAGGGAGATGTGAGTCTCCAGCTTCAGAATTTTTTTCAATTCGTTCCAGTCATGGGCAGCAGAGAACTGGAAGGAAAGACGACCAAAGAGGAATTGGCTTTGGGGGTGACTAGTGAGATATACCTGCTGGAGCAGGTGCTACGAGTGGGTGCCGCTATGGTGACCAGTGAGCGGAGATAAGGCGGGGATTTACCTAGCAGAGACTTGTAGATAACCTGTAGCCAGTGGGTTTGGCGACTAGTATGAAGCGAGGGCCAACCAACGAGAGCGTACAGGTCGCAATGGTCGGTAGTGTATGGGGCTTTGGTGACAAAACGGATGGCACTGTGATAGACTGCATCCAGTTTGTTGAGTAGAGTGTTGGAGGCTATTTTATAGATGACATCACCAAAGTCGAGGATCAGTAGGATGGTCAGTTTTACGAGGGTGTGTTTGGCAGCATGAGTGAAGGATGCTTTGCTGCGAAGTAGGAAGCCGATTCTAGATTTAATTTTGGATTGGAGATGCTTAATGTGAGTCTGGAAGGAGAGTTTACAGTCTAACCAGACACCCAGGTATTTGTAGTTGTCCACGTATTCTAAGTCAGAGCCGTCCAGAGTAGTGATGTTGGACGGGCGAGCAGGTGCGGGCAGTGATCGATTGAATAGCATGCATTTAGTTTTACTAGCGTTTAAGAGCAGTTGGAGGCCACGGAAGGAGAGTTGTATGGTATTGAAGCTCGTCTGGAGGTTAGTTAACACAGTGTCCAAGGAGGGGCCAGAAGTATACAGAATGGTGTCGTCTGCGTAGAGGTGGATCAGAGAATCACCAGCAGCAAGAGCAACATCATTGATGTATACAGAAAAGAGTCGGCCCGAGAATTGAACACTGTGGCACACCCATAGAGACTGTCAGAGGTCCGGACAACAGGCCCTCCGATATGACACACTGAACTCTATCAGAGAAGTAGTTGGTAAACCAGGCGAGGCAATCATTTGAGAAACCAAGGCTGTCGAGTCTGCCAATAAGAATGTTGTGATTGACAGAGTCGAAAGCCTTGGCCAGGTCGATGAATATGCCTGCACAGCAATTTCTCTTATCGATGGAGGTTATGATGTCATTTAGAACCTTGAGCGTGGCTGAGGTGCACCCATGACCAGCTCTGAAACCAGATTGCATAGCGGAGAAGGTATGGTGGGATTCGAAATGGTCAGTAATCTGTTTGTTAACTTGGCATTCGAAGAACTTACAAAGACAGGGTAGGATAGATATAGGTCTGTAGCAGTTTGGGTTTGGGTCTAGAGTGTCTCTAGAGGGGGATGACCGTGGCAGCTTTCCAATCTTTGGGAATCTCAGACAATACGAAAGACAGGTTGAACAGGCTAGTAATAGGGTTTGCAAAAATTTCGGCAGATCATTTTAGAAAGATAGGGTCCAGATTGTCTAGCCCGGCTGATTTGTGGGGGTCCAGATTTTGCAGCTCTTTCAGAACATCAGCTATCTGGATTTGGGTAAAGGAGAAATGGTGGGGGCTTTGGCGGGTTGCTGTGGAGGGTGCCGGGCAGTTGACCGGGGTAGGGGTAGCCATGTGGAAAGCATGGCCAGCCGTAGAGAAATTCTCAATTATAGTGGATTTTTCGGTGGTGACAGTGTTTCCTAGCCTCAGTGCAGTGGGCAGCTGGGAGGAGGTGCTCTTATTCTCCATGGAATTTACAGTGTCCCAGAACTTTTTTGAGTTAGTACTACAGGATGCAAATTTCAGTTTGAAAAAGCTTGCCTTAGAAAAGCTAACTGCCTGTGTATTTTTGATCCTAACTTCCCTGAAAAGTTGCATATCACGGGTCTATTCGATATTAATGCAGAACGCCACATAATGTTTTTGTGCTGGTCAAGGGCAGACAGGTCTGGAGTGATCCAAGGACTATATCTATTCCTAGTTCTAAATTTTTTTGAGAGGGGCATGCTTATTTAAGATGGTGAGGAAGGCACTTTTAAAGAATAGCCAGGCATCATCTACTGACGGGATGAGGTCAATGTCATTCCAGGTCGATTAGAAAGGCCTGCTCGCAGAAGTGTTTCAGGGAGCGTTTGACAGTGATGAGGGGTGGTCGTTTTGTCGCAGACCCATTACGGATGCAGGCAATGAGCCAGTGATCGCTGAGATCTTGATTGAAAACAGCAGAGGTGTATTTGGAGGGCGAATTAGTTAGTATGACATCTATGAGGGTACCCGTGTTTACTGATTTGGGGTTGTACCTGGTAGGTTCATTGATAATTTGTGTGAGATTGAGGGCATCAAGCTTAGTTTGTAGGATGGCCGGGGTGTTAAGCATGTCCCAGTTTAGGTCACCTAGTAGCATGAGCTCAGAAAATAGATGGGGGGCAATCAATTCACATATGGTATCGAGGGCACAGCTGGGGGCAGAGGGAGGTCTATAGCAAGCGGCAACAGTGAGAGACTTGTTTCTGGAAAGGTGCTTTTTTAGAAGTAGAAGGTCAAATTGTTTGGGTACAGACTTAGATAGCCTGCAGAGTTCTGTATTACTATCTTTGCAGTAGATTGCAACACCGCCCCTTTGGCAATTCTATCTTAGAGGAAAACATTATAGTTAGCAATTGAGATTTCAGGGTTTTTGGTGGTTTTCCTAAGCCAGGATTCAGACACGGCTAAGACATCTGGGTTGGCAGAGTGTGCTACAGTAGTGAGTAAAACAATCTTAGGGAGTAGGCTTCTAATGTTAACATGCATGAAACCAAGGCTTTTACGTTTACAGAAGTCAACAAATGAGAGCACCTGGGGGGGTGTGAGTGGAGCTAGGCACTGCAGGACCTGGATTAATCTCCACATCACCAGAGGAACAGAGGAGAAGTAGGATAAGGGTACAGCTAAAGACTATACGAACTGGCCGTCTAGCACGTTCAGAAAAGAGAGTAAAAGGAGCAGGTTTCTGGGCACGATAGCATAGATTCAAGCCATAGTGTACAGACAAAGGTAAGGTAGGTTGTGAGTACATTGGAGGTAAACCTAGGCATAAAGTAATGAAGAGAGATATAGACTCTAGAGATGTTTAAACCAGGTGATGTCATCACATATGTAGGAGGTGGAACAACATGGTTGGTTAAGGCATGTTGAGCAGGGCTAGAGGCTCTACAGTGAAATAAGACAGTAATCACTAACCAGGACAGTAATGGACAAGGCATATTGATATTAGAGAGAGGCATGCGTAGCAAAGTTAACATATGGGTTCAGTGAGTGGTTGGGCTGGCTGGGGACACGGCGATTCAGACAGTTAGCAGGCTAACAAGCTAACAGTTAGTAGGCTGGGGCTAAACAAGCTAGCAGCTAGTAGACCGGGACAAGCTAGCAGTTAGCAGGCCGGGTTAGCAAGCAATTAGCAGGAGCTAGCAGTTAGCAGACCGGGTTAGCAAACAAGCAGTTAGCAAGGGCTAGCAGTTAGCAGACCATTCAGGCAAGCTTGCAGTTAGCAGACCGGGCACGGTAAGCTAGCAGCTAGCAGACCGGGTTAGCAAGCAAGCAGATATCAGGGGATAGAAAGTTAGCCTTTTGGGAACGTCGCGATGGAGGTAAGTCTGTTTCTGCCTCTTCTTGCGGTGACGTCGATAGACCAGTCGTGGAATTAGTAGGGTTCCAAGTAGCTCTAGGTAGCTAGCAGGCCTAGCTGGTTAGCATAATGGGCCTTCAGCGGGTGTTGCGCCTGAGGGGCCTGTTGGAGTCCTCTGGCAGATTATGTCAGTATTCCAGTCGTAGGGGATCTGCGGGGTTCCATGCCCCGTACCCGCTGTAGAAGGGGTCCGGATATTGTAGCCCAGGAGTTTACTTCGGTGGTAGCACAGGAGCCCTGGCCAGGCTAGCTTCAAGCTAATTGGTGCTTGCTCTGGGATGGAAATGCTAGCCAGAAGTAGTCATCCGGGATTGCGGTTAGCTAGTTGTGAAGATCCAGATGAAAATGTTCAGTTTGCGGTAGGAATCTGGGGATAAAAATAACAGGTCCGTTATGCTCTGGTTAGAGTCACGTTGTTCGAACTGGCGAGAGCTTTCCGAGCTGAAGGTTAGCTGATGACTGCTGGCAATGGTTTGCTGACTGATAGCTGGCTAGCTTCAGTTGAGGGATTCAGGATCCGAAGTAAATATAAATACTTTAGGGGAAAAAGCAGATCCACGCCACATTGGGTGAGGCAGGTTGCAGGAGAGTATTTAGATATTGAGGTTTAGAAAAATATTTTAAAGGGTATGCGACGAAAAAAAATTAAAACGATATATACAAGGGACACGACAGGACAAAGATGTCTGACTGCTACGCCATCTTGGAAAACAAAGTCAATACTTTGTAGAGGCACCTTTTGCAGCAATTACAGCTGCAAATCTCTTGGGGTACAGTGGAAGTCAGAAGTTTACATAAATTAGGTTGGAGTCATTAACTCTTGTTTTTCAATCACTCCACAAATTTCTTGTTAACAAACTATAGTTTTGGCAAGTCGGTTAGGACATCTACTTTGTGCATGACACAAGTCATTTTTCCAACAATTGTTTACAGGCATATTATTTCACTTATAATTCACCTTATCACAATTCCAGTGGGTCAGAAGTTTACATACACTAAGTTTACTGTGCCTTTAAACAGCTTGGAAATTCCAGAGAATGACGTCATGGCTTTCGAAGCTTCTGATAGGCAAATTGACATCATGAGTCAATTTGCCTATGGGGAAATCAAAAGAAATCAGCCAAGACCTCAGAAAATAAATTGTAGACCTCCACAAGTCTGGTTCATCCTTGGGAGCAATTTCCAAATGCCTGAAGGTACCACGTTCATCTGTACAAACAATAGTACACAAGTATAAACACCATGGGACCAAGCAGAAGTCACACTGCTCAGAAAGGAGAAGCGTGTCTCCTAGAGATGAACGTACCTTGGTGTGAAAAGTGCAAATCAATCCCAGAACAACAGCCAAGGACCTTGTGAAGATGCTGGAGGAAACAGGTACTAAAGTATCCATATCCACAGTAAAACGAGTCCTATATCAACACAACCTGAAAGGCCACTCAGCAAGGAAGAAGCCACTGCTCCAAAACCGCTATAAAAAAGCCAGACTACGGTTTGCAACTGCACATGGGGACAAAGATCATACTTTTTGGAGAAATGTCCTCTGGTCTGATGAAACAAAAATAGAACTGTTTGGCCATAATGATCAAATCAAATCATCAAATCAAATTGATTTATATAGCCCTTCGTACATCAGCTGATATCTCAAAGTGCTGTACAGAAACCCAGCCTAAAACCCCAAACAGCAAGCAATGCAGGTGTAGAAGCACGGTGGCTAGGAAAAACTCCCTAGAAAGGCCAAAACCTAGGAAGAAACCTAGAGAGGAACCAGGCTATGTGGGGTGGCCAGTCCTCTTCTGGCTGTGCCGGGTGGAGATTATAACAGAACATGGCCAAGATGTTCAAATGTTCATAAATGACCAGCATGGTCAAATAATAATAAGACAGAAAAGTTGAAACTGGAACAGCAGCATGGCCAGGTGGACTGGGGACAGCAAGGAGTCATCATGTCAGGTAGTCCTGGGGCATGGTCCTAGGGCTCAGAATGAAAGAGAGAAGGAGAGAATTAGAGAATGCACACTTAGATTCACACAGGACACCGAATAGGACAGGAGAAGTACTCCAGATATAACAAACAGACCCTAGCCCCCGACACATAAGACACTGCAGCATAAATACTGGAGGCTGAGACAGGAGGGGTCAGGAGACACTGTGGCCCCATCCAAGGACACCCCCGGACAGGGCCAAACAGGAAGGATATAACCCCACCCACTTTGCCAAAGCACAGCCCCCACACCACTAGAGGGATATCTTCAACTACCAACTTACCATCCTGAGACAAGGCTGAGTATAGCCCACAAAGATCTCCACCATGGCACAACACAAGGGGGGGCGCCAACCCAGACAGGATGACCACATCAGTGAATCAACCCACTCAGGTGACGCACCCCTTCCAGGGACGGCATGAGAGAGCCCCAGTAAGCCAGTGACTCAGCCCCTGTAATAGAGTTAGAGTGGAAAGAGGGGAACCGGCCAGGCAGAGACAGCAAGGGCGGTTCGTTGCTCCAGAGCCTATCCGTTCACCTTCCCACTCCTGGGCCAGACTACACTCAATCATATGACCCACTGAAGAGATGAGTCTTCAGTAAAGACTTAAAGGTTGAGACCGAGTTTGCGTCTCTGACATGGGTAGGCAGACCGTTCCATAAAAATGGAGCTCTATAGGAGAAAGCCCTGCATCCAGCTGTTTGCTTAGAAATTCTAGGGACAATTAGGAGGCCTGCGTCTTGTGACCGTAGCGTACGTGTAGGTATATACGGCAGGACCAAATCAGAGAGATAGAGAGATAATGATCATCGTTATGTTTGGAGAAAAAATTGGGAGGATTGCAAGCCGAAGAACCCCATCCCAACCGTGAAGCACAGGGGTGGCAGCATCATTTTGTGTGGGTGCTTTGCTGCAGGAGGGACTGGTGCATTTCACAAAATAGATGGCATCATGAGGGAGCAAAATTATGTGGATATATTGAAGCAACATCTCAAGACATCAGTTAAAGCTTGGTCGCAAATGGGTCTTCCAAATGGACAATGACCCCAAGCATACTTCCAAAGTTGTGGCAGTTTGACGGTAGGCTTAAAATACAGCCACAGGTACACCCCCAACTGACTCAAATTATATCAATTTGCCTATCAGAAGCTTTGAAAGCCGTGACATCATTTTATGGAAATTTCCAAGCTGTTTAAAGGCAAAGTTAACTTAGTGTATGTAAACTTCTGACCCACTGGAATTGTGATACAGTGAATTATAAGTGAAACAATCTGTCTGTAAACAATTGTTGGAAAAATTACTTGTGGATGGTGGATGTCCTAACCGACTTGCCCCGACTTCAATTGTAGTTTTATAGATGCTATTATACATATATGTATAGATAGAGGTATAGATAGTGGTATGGATGCCTGTATATATGCTGGTACATATGCTTTTAAAGATGCTGGCATAGATGCTGGTATAAATAGTGGTATAGTCGCACCACCGCTAACTAGCTAGCCATTTCACATCCGTTACACTGGTATAGATAGTGGTATTGATGCTGTAAGAAGTGCTGGAGGGTGCCTGTGTATCCTTTTCCTTTGACAAATAGTCCCTCTGACAGTTGGTTTAGTACACCTGTACAGCTGCCATTCCCTGGTATAATGACAGTTGATGTAGTACCCCTGAACAGCTGCCGTTCTCTGGTATAATGACAGTTGATGTAGGACCCCTGAACAGCTGCCGTTCTCTGGTATAATGACAGTTGATGTAGGACCCCTGAACAGCTGCCGTTCTCTGGTATAATGACAGTTGATGTAGGACCCCTGGACAGCTGCCATTCCCTGGTATAATGACAATTGTTTTAGGACCACTGGACAGCTGATGTTCTCCGGTATAATGACAGTTGATGTAGGACCCCTGGACAGCTGATGTTCTCCGGTATTAATGACAGTTGATTTAGGACACCTGGACATCTGCCGTTCTCCGGTATAATGACAGTTGACAGCTGCAGTTTTGTTGTTGGTGTTGTTACTGAGTTGTCATCATACTGATATTTAGACAGGCTGAAAGATCCACAACTACAGTAAGACAACCCAAAAAACAATTTTCCTTTGGTTGCAAATCCGCATTGTCGGTAGACCTACCTGCTTGTCTCACAATGCATCTCCTGTTCGGTCTTTAAAGTAAAAAATAGCTCTCAGAGCAACAAAGCTTTGCTCCTGGAGAACACATACTGTGAGCAGACAGGGAGTATGTTTCATGTGGCCTCTAGGCGTATAATTAGGGGTGAAGCAGCTGTGCTCTGATAGAGAGATGGGGAACACCTGTGTGTGGGTGACACTGCCTTTTACTTTAGTGACCAGCAGAGGGTGCTGATTCACCCACCCTCCCTCTGGCCCAGACCAATGAAGAAGTGGTGTTGCTGACCAGCTTTGGATCAGTCTGAACCAATCAAAACAAGCCTACTGATTAAAAGCGTGAACAAAGTCTTATTTGAGATTAAAGCCTTATCATGACTCTCATCAAAGATCCAGCAATGAATTCTTCTCTTAGAATTTGAAATAAGAAATTAGAAAGTTGTTCCAAACATCAGGAGAACTACTGTACTTGTGGGCAACGATATGTGTGATGGTTTTGATATTCACACAATACAAATCACATGTATTGTGTATTGTCTCATTTATTCTGGCAGGTCCCAGTAACCTGCGCTGCACAAATATTTAAGAGAGAGTTTCAAGCACATATAATAAGGGTCTCACCGTGTACAGTATGGGGACATGTGAACTTTAAAAGGGACACATTTAAATGGCATTACACAAGTCTAGATTAGGGTGCCTGTTTTAATTGCAGCTGTGCTTTGAGAAGCAGGGCCAGATAATAGGAGCTGACAGACATATGCCATGGGTCCTGTGATCACCATTAAATTACAAATGCTGTGTCTGCTCCCCTCCCCTCTGCTGTCCCTCCCATTCATTTACACTGTGATTGACTGCTTTATGTCAGGAACAGCTCCATTAGTTATGTTTTGATGAGTGGTCGTTCGTCATAGAAAATAATTTTAAGTAATTATCTCATCATTTGTGTGTTCGTGTGTGTTTAACCCGTAAAACTGAATCTTGAAATTGGAGGAGAAAGGGAGACTTTGTGGTTTCATACAACGTATCTGATAAAACCAAACTCAGTGCTCGTATTCAAAGGCTTCTTTTTAATTTCCAAATGTGTCTGAGACAGGCTCCATTTGCACAGAATATTAAAAAAAACAAATACTCACAGACGGCTGCAGTTTGGAGTTGGTATTTAGGATGATGCTCATTCAAAGACTTGAATAAAAACAATGCATCACACAGGCACACGTATGCACAAACAACTCAACATAGCATCACTTATTGTGTGCGTACTTCTTTCATGATAACTGTGCAGTAAAAGGCAATGGACAAATCAGAGCACAAAATACAGTCCTTTACTATTATGGATTTACTAATGCAAAATTCACCAAATACAGTTTAGTTACTGGGTTCAAACTGACAGAAATAATAGTGATATAGTTAAGCAATAAGGTTCGAGGGGGTGTGGTCTATGGCCAATATACCACGGCTAAGGGCTGTTCTTATGCAACGCGGAGTGCCTGGAAACTGGCCCTATACCACAGACACTAGAGGTACCTTATTGCTATTATCAACTGGTTACCAATATAATTAGAGCAGTAAAAATACATGTTTTGTCATACCCATGGTATATGGTCTGATATTCCACAGCTGTCAGCCAATCAGCATTCAGGGCTCAAACCACCCAGTTTATAATAAAATATAAATTATATCCCATTTTTAAATGACTAACACTTTAACATAAGGTGTACATCCTCCCTATTAATAATATATTACAGTAATACTAGCAACTCGCTCCAAGCTTTAGGCACAGTAAGTCCTCTTGTCTGTTTCATCCATAGCTTTAGATGAAATGTCCCTATCACTTCTTCTGCAGGCCGAAGATCTCTGGGCTCTCAATGAGGATGAACTCCACTATCTGGTTCTGATAGACCATATTGACCGCCATGTTCCCACAGTCCAGCTCAGGCCACATGAGTGTCGGGCCAAACACAATGCTGATGCCTTGGGTCGACATGAGGTTCTTCTGCGAGCACGTCAGAATCCTGCAGAGAGAGAAGGGTTCAATTATCTGGGAAAATAAGAGTTTGAAACAATGGGATACATTCATAAAAAGTCATGAAACAAGGTTGGTTTTTCAAGTCAACATCAATGATCATCACAAAAAGAGATCTAATTTCCACTGGATGATGGTGGATAATTTCTACGTACGTTCACCAGATTTGTCAGCAATGCAAATTTTTACCCTTGAATGGCCCCTGTTGAAGGCATCTCCTATTTCAATATTGGCAACACTGTATATAATTTGTGCACCCAGCTTTGTGTATTCAAAGGTCCAGGTTCAGCCACAACTAAACCGCTCACTTCATACCACACGTTCAGCACCGGCAGTGAACTGAAGAACATCCATTGACTCTATGTATCTGAATAGGGAAAGTTTCTAAATCAATCTGGATGGAGTTTCAGTGTAGAGATGTCTGGAGAATCCTGGGTATCAGGAAGTAGGAGCCTCCAGAGTGGCACAGTGGTCTAAGGCAATGCATCTCAGTGCTAGCTGTACCACTAGAGATCCTGTTTCGATCCAGGCCCTGTCGCAGCTGGCCGCGACCTGGAGACCCATGGGGCGGCGCACAATTGGCCCAGAGTCGCCCAGATTGGCCGGCAGGGATGTTCTTGTCCCATCGCGCTCTAGCGACTCCTGTGACGGGCCAGGTACAATGCACGCTGACACGGTAGCGAGGTGTACAGTGTTTCCTCCGACACATTGGTGCGGCTGGCGTCCGGGTTAAGTGGACATTGTGTCAAGAAGCAGTGCTGCTCAGCTGGGTTGTGTTTCGGAGGACGCACGGCTCTCGACCTTTGCCTCTCCCGAGTCCGTACGGGAGTTGCAGCGATGAGACGAGACTGTAACTACCAATTGGATGCCACGGAATTAGGGAGAAAAAGGGCAAAAAAAAATAGTGAAAGGAAATCAAGAAGCATATGCAAGTCTTGTACATTATATATCACTACTTGCACATCATCATCTGATCATTTATCTCACTAATTATTCGCACTAATTATTCGCTCCTATGGCCTATTTATTGCCTACCTCCTCATGCCTTTTGCACACACTGTATATAGACTTTATTTTCTCTACTGTGTCATTGACTTGTTTGTGTTATTAGCTTGTTTATTGTTTACTCCATGTGTAACTCTGTGTTGTTGTCTGTGTCACACTGCTTTGCTTTATCTTGGCCAGGCTTCAGTTGCAAATGAGAACTTGTTCTCAACTAGCCTACCTGGTTAAATAAAGGTGTTCTCAACTAGCCTACCTGGTTAAATAAAGGTGTTCTCAACTAGCCTACCTGGTTAAATAAAGGTGTTCTCAACTAGCCTACCTGGTTAAATAAAGGTGAAATCAAATTAATTAATAAATATACATCCTGTAGGTTTCTACGCCACAATGAGGAAATTGGTTCCTCAGTGATCCCCTTTTGTTTTACTTTACAGATCGCCTTCTTCCTTTGCCATAATCCATCAGAAATATATTCCATTATCTTGATATGAGCAGTACGCTATGCAGTACGCTATGCAGTACGCTATGCAGTACGCTATGCAGTACGCTATGCAGGGTGCATATAAGGACTACATTTGGGGGGAAAGCAAAGAATACGTGATAGTATTTTTGAGAAGCATTCTCCCTGAGCTGAGGCTTGGCTGTGGGACTGAGACACCAAGTAGGCCCAGGCAGGGGGGCTCACTCCGCTCCTCTCTCTACTCCCTCCGCGGAGGAGGCTGCCACCCACAGGCCTCTGGGCCCATTATGGAGTGAGGCCTGGAATGGGATGGAAGGCCTGTGGCATGGGGCGCATCTCCAAGCTGTCTGTGGGCTCTTGACGAAGCGTTCTGAGGTGGGATGGGGTCCCTCCATGCTCAAAACGAATCCACACACGGCCTCTCAGCAGATAATTGCATCCAAAAGCTATTGTCAAAGTGCCAGGCTTAGGCTGGTCTCAGCTCTCAGCACTCTGCTGCACTGCGGCGTCTGACACTGGTCTTTAGGAAAGCCCTAAATATGTTATCTATGGCTGAAATATATATATTTTTTAATGATTAATAAATAATAAAAAACAGCCTCTATATTTTCCAACGTCACAACGGCGTACACATTTAGTGAACAGGTATTATAAAAAACATAGCATTTTTTTCCCCTTTTTTCAGTATATGAAGTTAGTATTCTTTGTGACAACTACCTTAATAGTTAATAGTTCAGTCAACATAACTTGTAGCTGTTGTAAAGGCAGATATACAGGTATGCAAGAGAGCAATCAAGATAGGCATTTCAGAAGGACTGACATTCACACTAGAGATAGTCTGTCTAAACAGCAGCTGATTTCAGTGTACAGTCTACAGTATGTCAATAAAAAGGTGAAAAGGTCAGGATCAGGCTGTACCTCACCAATGGAAAAATGCCTCTAAATCGTTAATCGTATGTGATGGTCAACATCTTGCTCTACCATATGTCATTATAATATCGACCCTGCGTGGGCACAAGCCATGCATACTTCTCAACCTCATCACGGACAGAAAGGCCTGACGATGATCCAACCTGATATCATGAATATTTATCCTCATCTCACTTTGAGTAAACAAATATATACTTGTCCATAAAATATGCTATCATGATACTGTGTCAGAGCGAATGTGTAGTGGTGTAGCCGTGTACTGTGGTAGTATATGTATGGAAGTAAGGCCATAGTAGTAACAATAGTGGTCGTAGCAGTACTGAACAGTGTCTACCAGTGCCATAATGCTATAAGTTACAAAACGCTGACGTTTTGGACTATTGTGGGAAAAGTGCCCTAATTGATTCCAGACACGAACTCTTAAGGTCACAGGTGGGAACGTAATTGCAGGAAGTAAAATTCCCTGGCACCTATTTATCAATGCTACCAAAGCATAACTACAGTACAGATTCACTCTCACCACATGCATGGGCCATCAGAATTTGTGTGAAGATCTATTTAAGGGGATGAGTGGCAAAAACAGAGTTTACTGAATGCAAATAATTGAGCATGTGGATGACAATATGATGAGTGAGGGCTTTTTAATTGACCTTGTAAATACAGTTTTAATTGACCTGGCAAATACAGTATCTATTCATGCAGTTGATATGCTGTGTGTATGTCTGTGTGTTGTGTGTCCATGTGACTAAGTGTTTTAGGGTGTGTCTCAGAGTGAAACCCGATTACAATGTGTACACACTATCATTTCCCATTTATGTCTGCAATTAAACTCAGCCCTGTGCCTGTACATCACTGTTCTCTGCCTGTCAGACCATCCACGTTTTAATATTAGAACACTGCGATGATCTAAGGATCTGGATTTTCATAGCCAATGGTTCACTAATGATCTCAAATAAGGCGAATCAATTATTTGAGTAATTCCACTGTATATTCACAGGAGGAAAAGATCATCTAGCGAAGCTCTGTATGGTCATTCTGCCACTGCACAATGGAAACTGCTATAAGTTAGTGTTGAAATGCTTACTCTAGCAAACTATACTCTTACTCTCCTCCTCCTCCTCTGACCATGCTGATTACTATACCTACTACCTCTACTACTATTACTACCACACCTACCAATACCACCACCATCACTAATCCTACTACTACTACTACTACTACTACTACTACCACTACCACTACAACTACAACTACGAATACTACAACTACCACCACTACTACCACTACAACTACTACTACAACCACTACTACCACCACAACTACTGCTACTACTACTTCCACCACCACTACTGCCACTACTACTACTACCACCACCACCACCACCACCACTACTACTACTACGACTACTAACACCACTACCACCACCACCACTACCACTACTACTACTACCACCACTACAACTATAACTACTAATACTACGACTACCACCACTACTGCTACTACTACTACCACCACCACTACTGCCACTACTACGACTACTAACACCACTACTACAACCACCACCACTACCACTACTACGACTACTACTATCACCACCACCAGCACCACCACTACTACTACCTAGTACTACCTGCTGCCACTACTACTACTACCACCACCATTACTACCACTACTACTACTACCACTGCTACCACTACTACTACCACCACCACAACCATCACTACTACTACTACTACTACTACTACTACTACTACTACTACTACTACTACTACTACTACTACTACTACTACCACCACTGTTACTACTTACACCATTACTACCACTTCTACTACTACAACCACTACCACCACCACTACTACTGCTACTAAGACTACCACCATCACCACTACTTCTACTACCACCACCATTACGACTACTACCACCACCACTACTTCTACTTTTACTACCACCACCACCTCTACTACTACTACCACCAATACTTGTACAGTACTACTATTACTACTACCACTACTACCATTACTATCCCTACTACTACCACAACCACCTCTGCTAGTACTACTACTACTACTACCACCACTATTTCTACACCTACTACTACCACCAGTACATGTACAGTACTACTACTACTACTACCACTACTACCACTGCTATTACTACTACTACTATTACTACCACCACTACCACTATTACCAAACCACTACTAAAACTTGTACTACTACTTGTACTACTACTACTACCACTACTACTACTACTACCACTACCACGACCACTACTACCTCCACTAATACTACTACTACTACTACCACTGCTACTACTACTACTACCTCTACCACCAACACTGCTACTACTACCTTCACTACTACTACTACTACTACCACTACTACTACCACCACTACTTGTACAAGTACTACTACTACTACCACCACTACTACTACTACTACCACCACTAATACCACTACTACCACTAATACCACTACTACCACTAATACCACTACTTCTACTACCATCACCACTACTACTACCACTACTACTACTACTGCTACTACTACTACCACCACCACTACTACCACCACTACTATTACTACCACCACCACCACTACTTGTACTACTACTACTACCACTAATACCACTACTTCTACTACCACCACTACTACTTCTACCACCACCACAACACCACTACTACTACTACCACCCCCACTACTACTACTACCACTACTACTACTACCACCCCCACTACTACCACTACTACTACCACCACCACAACCACCACTACTACTACTACTACCACCACCACTACTACCACTACTACTACTACTACCACCACCACTACTCTTACCACCACTACCACTGCTACTACTTCTACTACCACTACTAATACTACTACTACCACCACTACTACCACAAACCACCACTACTACTACCACCACTACTACTATTACTACTTCTCCTACCACCACTACTACCACAAACCACCACTACTACTACCACCACTACCACAAACCACCAATACTACTACTACCACTACTACCACAATCCACCACTACTACTACCACTACTACCACAAACCACCTCTACTACTACTACTACTTCTAATACTACTACCTCTAATACTACCTCTAATACTACTACCTCTAATACTACCTCTAATACTACTACTACTACTACTACTACTCTACTACTACTACTACTACTACTACTACTACTACTACTACTACTACTACTACCTCTAATACTACTACCTCTAATACTACCTCTAATACTACTACTACTACTACTACTACTACTTCTACTACTACTACTACCTCTAATACTACTACCTCTAATACTACCTCTAATACTACTACTACTACTACTACTACTACCTCTAATACTACCTCTAATAGTACTACCTCTAATACTACTACTACTACTACTACTACTACTACTACTACTACTACTACTACTACTACTACTACTACCTCTAATACTACTACCTCTAATACTACTACCTCTAATACTACCTCTAATACTACTACTACTACTACTACTACTACTACTACCTCTAATACTACTACCTCTAATACTACTACCTCTAATACTACCTCTAATACTACTACTACTACTACTACTACTACTACTACCTCTAATACTACTACCTCTAATACTACTACCTCTAATACTACTACTACTACTACTACTACTACTACTACCTCTAATACTACTACCTCTAATACTACTACCTCTACTACTACTACCTCTAATACTACTACTACTACTACTACCTCTAATACTACTACTACTACTACTACTACTACTACTACTACTACCTCTAATACTACTACCTCTAATACTACTACCTCTAATACTACTACTACTACTACTACTACTTCTACTACCTCTAATACTACCTCTAATACTACTACCTCTACTACTACTACCTCTAATACTACTACCGCTAATACTACTACCTCTAATACTACTACTACTACTACTACCTCTACTACTACTACCTCTAATACTACTACTACTACTACTACTACTACCTCTAATACTACTACCTCTAATACTACTACCTCTAATACTACTACTACTACTACTACCTCTAATACTACTACTACTACTACCTCTACTACTACTACTACTACTACTACTACTACTACTACTACTACCTCTAATACTACTACTACTACTACTACTACCTCTACTACTACTACCTCTAATACTACTACCTCTAATACTACTACCTCTAATACTACTACCTCTAATACTACTACTACTACTACTACTACTACTACCTCTAATACTACTACTACTACTACTACCTCTACTACTACTACCTCTAATACTACTACTTCTACTACTACTACTACTTCTACTACTACTACCTCTACTACTACCTCTAATACTACCTCTAATACTACTACTACTACTACCTCTAATACTACTACCTCTAATACTACTACCTCTAATACTACTACCTCTAATACTACTACCTCTAATACTACTACTACTACTACTACTACTACTACTACTACTACCTCTAATACTACCTCTAATACTACCTCTAATACTACTACTACTACTACTACCTCTAATACTACTACCTCTAATACTACTACCTCTAATACTACCTCTAATACTACTAGTCCTGCAGAAAACAAAATCAGACTTTAAATACTGCACACCCAAAAATCACAAAGACTTGTCAGTAACACTTCAACTGGCACAATGATTTCAAAATCCCATGGGGGCATGCACAGCTATCAGCAGTGTGTGTCCAGCCTACCGTACCCTGAGAGGTGACCAGAGGGCACTCATGATTTGATCTGACGAATGGTTGATATCTCCTACATAAGCTGACGTGCATGGCCCAAGATGCCAATGGTAATTAATTAGCATCACATTTCGCCAAGCGGGGCATGACAGAAAATGGGAGCTGGACCATGATGGCGTCCCTCCTACCCTCATTCCTCCTCCTAATTGGGTCAGGATCATTGACTTCTTCAGGATCATGAGACAGATAATAAATTGAGGTGAGGAGGAGATGAGAGGAGACTGGGCCTGGGAGCCGGAGGAGGTGGGGTACGGAGGAGAGGTGACAGGGGGGTGGTCTATGGCTCGGAGGTTGAAACTGTAAGTGTCAGTCTCGTAAAGTGAACAGACAGTGCCCCATCTGATCTGAACTAAAAATACCCCATGGGACCAAACATTTGTTCAAGTGTTGAAAAGTTTCCAGTGAGCATCTTCTCAGTGCACTGTGGTTACAAAACACTGCATGGGAACATGGCAGTTGAGAGCCAATCATAAGAGTTGTCCTAGACAGACCTATGCCATCCATTCTGCTCCAGTAGCACCCGTTGATTTTGTTACTCTCCTAGTCTCGGCTGTGGCTTCCTACTACCCCTAGAGACGTTACATCCAAAGGTTTGTTTTCCACTCAGCAGTAAGGTCAGCAAGAATTGAAAGACAGAAAACAGACCCATGGATTTTTTTAAAGCCCTTGTGGTAAATGGTACCATGAACAGCAGTGATTTAAAAAAAAACAGAAATAGGAGAATAAATAGAATGACTAAGTGAAGGTACCTTTTCAGAGAATATGCTTTCCTTGACCACATCATCACAATGCAAGTACACGGCTCCATATTGAAGCCAGCCCCCATGGATTGCAGAGAAAGAGGAACACTGGCTCCACACAAGCAGAGAATGAAGCCACAACAAAGCAGTGAGAAATGTTCATAGACTTTTGCATTTTCTGAAGTCACGGTCAACCCAGCCAGGACCGAAATAAAACTGCTCAGTGAAGTCTTGGATGATAAACCACTCTTAATTTTGGAACAAACGTCAATTAATGTGGGAGGCAGGGACACACACATTAACACATTCTCTCCACAGGGCCTTTTTGTAATCTCATTTGATATCTTTGATGAGGCAACATGCTGATAAGTGTTTTCCAGATTTAACTCTGTACTCACATTCTTTTCTTCTAATTGTCTTTAGAAGATTTTCTCAGTGTCTCCTCTCTTTCTCTCCTCTGGCAATCTCAGAGAAATATATTATACTATACCTGGCCATCTCTTTCTTCTGCAGCTCCTTTATGTAGTTTTGCATAATATAATATGTTGAATAATAGTCCATTGACAGATTTTATGAGAATAAGTGAAGTAAAGTTAATGATGCATTATTTTTCCCAAATGGTTTCACTGCAAGGGGATTGTGGGGACAGAGTAAATCCCAGGCAGTGCCTCCAAGTCTGTGTCCGCCACAAAATGACTTCCCCCTGTCCTCTCACCTTGAAAATTATTAAGCCAGAAGATGTCATGTGACAGAATGGCAGGGGAAGGGGTCCCTAGGGACCAGATCCAGGACTTTGGCTGCTATACCCCTACCTACTGATGTGGTTTAAATCTTATTCACCTCTTTCTCTCTCTCCCTCTCGCTCTGTACTGCTTTCACTCCCAGTCCCACTCTCTGTTGCTAGGTACGTGTGCCCAATCTAAATTACACAGCAGACCACAGTTAATTAGGATCATGTGTGATTTATTTACTTATTATTTGCCTTTTTTCTGCAAACGTCAACCCTTTATTTAGGTGTGTCATTGCTGTAAGAGAGAAAGAAAGAGAAATAACGAAAGAGAGCAAGAGAGACAGAGACAGAGATTCTTCGGGGGTATCTCTGCAGGCGATTCTGCATGGGGATATGAATGAGGGACTAATTGAGGGACCTGGCATTCGGAAGCAAACAGACAAACACACACACACACACACACACACACCCGTCCTCTGCTGCAGCCAAGGGGTATGTTCCAGTTAGGGAGGGGCTCATCAATCTAAAATGATTCATTTGGCCTCCTGTGTGGGGTGGTAAATATGGGTAAGATGGGATGGAATACCTCTCCTGGGACATGGGTTTAGCCATATGGCCCCTTTAGCCTGGCCAGGACTGTCAGAGTGGACCGAGGCCAGGCAGGCAGCACTGAGGTCATTTCCCCCTTCCCTGTACACATGGGGCCAGGATGCTTCGGTCGGGTGGGGGAAGGGGGATAGGAGGGTCATATAAACTTTCTACCAAGCTTGATGTTTTAGGCTGACCCTCTGTTGTCAATCAGATTTTTTGAAACACTAACAGATAAGATACTTTATGAGTTCTATCAGTAGCTATTGTAGTACCATTCGCCTGCTTTATTCTACAAATCAAACCCAATGTTATTGGTCACATACACATATTTAGCAAATGTTAATGTGGATGTAGTGAAATGCTTGTGTACCTAACAGTGCAGTACAATGTGTCCGAATTCTGGACATTAAAAAAACAACATGTAGTGCTCAAATGACATGAAAGGCTGTGAACTTACGTCTGCAGGTGTTTGAAGAGTACTCTCATGGTGTCCTGGTTGGGTTTAGGGAGCTGAAGTACTAGCTCCTTCATCACCTGTACCTTCTGTTTGCATTCCTTCGTCTCTGTTCAGAAGGAAGATTTTGGGGAATATCACTACAAAGATTGATAATCCAAATGTAGATGTTTGTCTGATTATACACATTCAATTCAAGAATTCGTGAGACTTTACATTGTGTGTTAATGGATGAACACTACTGTTATTACTGGAAGCCATTAGAGCCTTAGTGTTACTGAAACACAACACTTAATGGCTGACCAATTAGCTGTCCGGCTGGAATGTCCTAGTCTCCAACCCTCCAATGGGATGTCAGATGGGCCCTACCCATAATGCAAAAGCCTTAGAGAGACGGTAAACTGTTTTGCAACATTGTATCTGATTTATGACCTCTAGAAATTGGTAGAATCCATCATGTTATGATGGCTGATGGGTAACACTCCTCTCCTGATAGTGTATGCCTGCAGGACACTGTGCTTTAATAGGTTAAAAGAATACACCAATGAACTCTCTCAAACACTGTGCATGTGTTTCAATGAGAATGGTGAGACTTTATTTGATTGCAATCAAACAAAAATAGGAACGTAATACATTGGTCAGATGAGTTAGATAATCCCAGAGAGAAAATCCTTGATGATTTAGTACTCATAGGGGGGGCAGGCCAGGCGGGGATGTCAATACAACCAACCCAGAGATCAAGCTCATTTTCCACCCCAAACTAATTTAGCGTGTTAATGTGAACAGATGTTTGCTTGCTGTAATGCTATTCCATTTAGGAACAGTTGGGGAAACACATGTGAATGTGTGTGTTTCTGTAGTTAGCTAAAGAGGGAGAGAGTGAAAGAAAATAACTGAAAAACAAGAAAACCCTGAAAACTGCAACAGTCAGTAACAGATCTTACAGTCAGTAACAGATCTACAGTCAGTAACAGATCTACAGTTAGTAACAGATCTACAGTCAGTAACAGATCTACAGTCAGTAACAGTCAGTAACACATCTACAGTCAGTAACAGATCTACAGTCAGTAACAGATCTACAGTCAGTAACAGTCAGTAACACGTCTACAGTCAGTAACAGTCAGTAACAGTCAGTAACACATCTACAGTCAGTAACAGTCTGTAGATTGGGCGGGAATATATACGGCTGTGATTATAATCGAAGATAATTCCCTTGGTAGATAATGCGGTCGACATTTGATTGTCAGGTCTCAGGTGAACAGAAGGACTTGAGTTCCTGTATGTTGTTGTGATCACACCACGTCTCTTTAATCATAAGGCATACGCCTCCGCCCCTCTTCTTACCAGAAAGATGTTTGTTTCTGTCGGCGCGATGCGTGAAGAAACCAGCTGGCTGCACCGATTCCGATAGCGTCTCTCCAGTGAGCCATGTTTCCGTGAAGCAAAGAACGTTACAGTCTCTGATGTCCCTCTGGAATGCTACCCTTGCTCGGATTTCATCAATCTTGTTGTCAAGAGACTGGACATTGGCGAGTAGTATGCTAGGGAGTGGCGCTCGATGTGCCCATTTCCGGAGCCTGACCAGAAGACCTCTTCGTTTGTTGTTGTTTTGGGTCGCAGGCTGGGATCCATTCCGTTGTCCTGGGTGGAAGGCAGAACTATTCGTGGTCGTACTGATGGTGAATTGACATTGCTCTTATATTCAGTAGTTCCTCCAGACTGTATGTAATGAAACCTAAGATTACCTGGGGTACCAATGTAAGAAATAACACGTAAAAAAACTAAATACCTCATCGTTTCCGAGGAACGCGAAGCGAGGCGGCCATCTCTGTCGTAAGTTGTAATAGTCAGTAATAGTCAGTAACAGTCAATAACACATATACAGTCAGTAACAGTCAGTAACAGTCAGTAACACATCTACAGTCAGTAACAGTCAGTAACAGTCAATAACACATATACAGTCAGTAACAGTCAGTAACAGTCAGTAACAGTCAGTAACACATCTAGCGTCAGTACCAGTCAGTAACACATCCACAGTCAGTAACAGTCAGTAACACATCTACAGTCAGTAACAATCAGTAACACATCCACAGTCAGTAACAGTCAGTAACACATCTAAAGTCAGTAACAGTCAGTAACACATCTACAGTCAGTAACACATCTACAGTCAGTAACAGTCAGTAACACATCTACAGTCAGTTACACATCTACAGTCAGTAACAGTCAGTAACACATCTACCGTCAGTAACAGGCAGTAACACATCTACAGTCAGTAACAGTCAGTAACACATCCACAGTCAGTAACAGTCATTAACACATCTACAGTCAGTAACACATCTACAGTCAGTAACAGTCAACAACACATCTACAGTCAGTTACAGTCAGTAACACATCTACAGTCAGTAACAGGCAGTAACACATCTACAGTCAGTAACAGTCAGTAACACATCCACAGTCAGTAACAGTCAGTAATACATCTACAGTCAGTAACAGTCGATCCATCTGTTGGCACCTGTTACCTGGTATAGACGACAATAACCTCTTATTTCCTCTACCCTCTCTGTGCTCAACATCCTTCTCTAATCTCCAGAGGAAGCCACAGGTTAGGGGTAACACTGATGGCCTAATGGAGTCTACCCAACACTGCTTCTTCTGATTACCCCAGGTTATTAGCAGACAGACAGAGCCGCAGAGCGAGGCGAGGACAATGTTTGGCCCCCTGTCTGTTGTACCGTGGAGGCTCCCCTTGAGCACGGCCAGAGCAGATGTCTGCGTGTGCAGCGAGCTGGCACGGGCACAGGTGGCAGATGCCCGCGTCGGGTGCCAACCCCCGCCAGTTGGGCACAGATGGACAAACACGTTCTGGAAAAGAGAATAGGGCCCCTGACTTTCTGCTCTAGGTGAGCATGGCCTGAGCCATGCTCTGTTCTGTCTCTGTCACTGTCTCCGTCTTTGCTCTCTCTGCGCTGTCTGTGGGATCTTTCCCCGTCACTCTCTCTCAACAAAGTTATCCAGTTTCGTTTTTGTCCTCTGTACCAACTATGACTGGAAGTTATCACTGAGATTATCCAAAGTGACTTAAGATGAGAGTTTAGTAAACACACTGAAAGGGACCAGGTAATAAATCTGTTAATTAAGTTCACTTTCTAAGAGACGTCTGGTGCTACATAGCTAATCAATAGAAGGCCTCACCCTAAAATATTTAATCTAGTCTCCATAACTGGCACAATGGACATGATTCATTCATGACTTTGCCGTTGGTGGCTGACATATTGGAGATGTCCCTCAGCTCACCATTGTGGACAGATGGAGAGGAGAGTGTCATTAATTTAAAGCAGACTGAAATGCCCTGTTAGGATTATAGTATCTGAATGTGCTGATTCACTCCAATGTACCACACCCTGTGACATATAGCCTGACCTGTAAAGTCACACAGGGTCATGTGGCATGGTACTGATTGAGCACGGAAGCTAGTTGAATACAGGGCAGCATTTAGTGCAAAAAAACGGTGTGTAACTTTAAATGAATTGGAAACGGTGCAGTTCTGAAGGACATTTGAAAAATGGGGAGAGGTTGGGTTATGGGTTGGGGAACTCTGTCAGCATGGACGCTGCCTTTTACATACGCCACTCATTGCTTCAAGCAACACCCATCAAACAGAGCAAATGTACCTCAAAGTCTGTTAAAAAAGCATTGAAAAACGTTTTGTAGGAATGTGTCATTCAGTACAAACTGTCACGCTACATAGCAAACGTTTGATCGGACTGAACGCACCCCAGGCAATACTGCTCTTCATACAAACGTTCAAAACCTTTAGATAGTTTTCAGCCCCGTATAGATTAAGTTTTGATGATTTAATTGATGGAGCTGACTCATTGTGGTACCACACAACACTAAATGTGGTACCATTTCATGGAAGACCCAGTTTTCTTTTGTTGACGGATCCAATATTGTTATAGATTTGGCACAGACAGGAAATTAAAGTCTCTCAATGATGGGAAACATCTCAAGGGAAACAGCGTACCCCACAGAAGACTAAACAAACAGTCATGTCAACTTTAGTCCCCGGTTGCAGTGTTAGACAGATTTTGGGCACCTAGAGGGGATTAAGTCATTTATGACTAGTTATGAAAAGAGAACATTACAACTCCTCATCCAGGTATGCATTCAACACAAACACACACTGGTGGTCCAATGTAATTCAATACCGGATGTGGCGTAGCCCATGGAACTGTCACTTGATCCAGAACAAAGAATGGAAAGTGATTGAGGTGTATGGATTGGAACAAGAAGGTAAGTGCCCCCAACATGTTTTCTTTTCTATCTCTAAGTAGAGGTAATAACCTTTTTTAATTGATTATTTCATAGTTACTTTCATATTGTATCACTAAAACGATTACTTCCAACTTCCAGCACATTTTATAGACAATTACTGCGAGAGAAAAGAAGAAACCTGTACACTGCTCTTGCTAGTATCGCTGCTCTATATTAGGCTTTACGTATCGGCCTCAAGGGCTTAAAAAGCTCTGACGGACTTTACAGAGTCCGATCTGTAAAGGTTAATAAAGAACAATACTAGGAATACTAGCAAGAGCAGTTTGCAGGTTTCTTCTTTTCGTCATGTTATTCAATTGTTACCATACACCTGCAATAAGGAAAGCTCAGGTCTGCGTGTGCCTTTTGAACTTTGAATAGACAATTACTGCAGAATAGCCTTAAGTGTTTCAATCAGTGACACAGTGACTAGATACAAATTCACCATCTAAACCACTGTGTATTTAATCCCATTAACAGGGAAACATCATTTGTTTCAGGAAATCTAGTTTCAAAACAGTCGCATCTCCAGCCAGGCGTAGCATGGATCACCAGAACCCTGTCAGGGCAAATATCAGAAAGCAAATCATCCTGGAAGTTGTGATTGAGATTGTAAATGGATCGCAATTGTTTGCTTTTGGTTAATGAATAACAATAAGTCTTAGAAGATCATTGAATGACCCCATTTCATAAAAAGGTAATATATTGAATTATTTTGATCAAGGTCAAATTGAATTATGAAGAAATTTTATTCTCCAACTGAAATATTACCATATAAAGAGGTCTCAGCACAATAGAACAGAAGTGTAAATTTCGAGATAGTTTTTAATAATTTGTAAAAAAAACAAAAACATTGCATATTCATGGTAGTGCTTTGCACCACATTTCCCATTACAGAAAATACAAACATAATTAATCCTCATTATGAACACAAGATCACACGTCAAGAATCAATCTGTGATTATGATGAGTTCTCTGTATATGTCTCTCTCAATAAGTCAGATAACAGAAAGAAACCATAGACTGTCATACTAGTCTGAATAACTCCTTCGTAAAGGGCTTGTAAGGCTCTGGGCTCTCTGCTTGCCTTTCTGGGATGTGCATTTTGCATTTGAGGTAGAATAAATAATTACAGGATGTCCTAAATCTTTCTGTTAGTTTTGTTCTAGCGTAATGGTAATTATTAGCTGAACTAGGCCAGGTCAAAAGTTTGTGCAATTATTCATGTACAAATGCTGTGTCTCTTTGAAGCTTGAGAAGTGGGGCGTCACCCAAGATGACCTGGAACTAGCCCTGGGCGTTACCATTTTCCAATAAAGATCCTGATGAAATAGGCATCTGATGAGCTGACCCAATTGTAGCCTGGACCGTTTGCAGAATATAGGATATCACCATGATAACCATTTACAAACAAGTAACAAACATTAAAAAGAGGAATATGATTCTCTTAAGTTTGCCATATACTGTATATCCAGTTTTGTTGCCCTAATCGACAGTATTATCATAAATACAAAACCCTCATTGGTAAAGGTATTGCTTAAGTGGGTGGATCAAATCCTACTGAGAGAATAAATTCTCTTGATTTTCTGCGCAGAGCTGTTTTCCGCTGTGTTGTTTGTGTTTTTGTGTCACTATAGTGACTAAATCAGAGCTGTGTATTAAACTGTGCTAGCTACTTAGTGATGAGAAAGTCCCTGGCTTGATGGAGATGTGAGGCGAGGAGCAGCTTACAGACTTCTCTCCACTCCTCTCCTCCTCTGGGTTGCCCAGTTACTAACTCACATGACTCCATTTCCATGGTTACTGATGGCACAGACAAGGACCCAACAACTTGGGAAAATATGCATTTTCTTCTAATTAGACATTTTTGAATTAACAGAAGAAGATTTTAAAGGTTGCTGGTGATCAATTTCTGGGAGCAAAGAATGGAATAAAATCTGTTCATGTTAAAAGAGGTCAAATCTGTTTCAACAGATAAAACACAGACAGGCATACTGAGAGTTTCAACAGATACAACACAGACAGGCATACTGAGAGTTTCAACAGATACAACACAGACAAGCATACTGAGAGTTTCAACAGATACAACACAGACAAGCATACTGAGAGTTTCAACAGATACAACACAGACAGGCATACTGAGAGTTTCAACAGATACAACACAGACAAGCATACTGAGAGTTTCAACAGATACAACACAGACAGGCATACTGAGAGTTTCAACAGATACAACACAGACAAGCATACTGAGAGTTTCAACAGATACAACACAGACAAGCATACTGAGAGTTTCAACAGATACAACACAGACAGGCATACTGAGAGTTTCAACAGATACAACACAGACAGGCATACTGAGAGATTCAACAGATACAACACAGACAGGCATACTGAGAGTTTCAACAGATACAACACAGACAAGCATACTGAGAGTTTCAACAGATACAACACAAACAGGCATACTGAGAGTTTCAACAGATACAACACAGACAGGCATACTGAGAGTTTCAACAGATACAACACAGACAGGCATACTGAGAGTTTCAACAGATACAACACAGACAGGCATACTGAGAGTTTCAACAGACACAACACAGACAGGCATACTGAGAGTTTCAACAGATACAACACAGACAGGCATACTGAGAGTTTCAACAGATACAACACAGACAGGCATACTGAGAGTTTCAACAGATACAACACAGACAGGCATACTGAGAGTTTCAACAGATACAACACAGACAAGCATACCGAGAGTTTGCACACAGCCATGACCATGTAACATGTTAGTTTACACATTCACTGGCAACACTAACAAACGTCACCACCATCCTCTACAATCCAACCCCATGGTTTCAGTGTTCAAACATAAACTATAGACATAGTGCTCTAACAAGATCTCACTCAGTTCAACAAGATCTAACTCAATTCATAGTGTTTGCATTGATTTGCTTGCGGGAAAAAAAGGAGTGTTTGTCTGCGAGACAGGTGGCTGGAGATTCCAGATTCCCCTCTCTGATACTGAGGCCCACATGAATAATAGAACGTGGTAAGTCGGTGCCAGGATCAGGGCCTGCAAACACAGCTGCTCCCCTCAGCCTTCCAAGAATGAACAGCACACTGGGAAGGGAAACAGGGAGATAGGGCCTGCATGGGCCCCACCTGAGGACCTCAGACTGAGCAACTAATCAAACCTACAGGCTGAGAGGGAGAGGAGAGAGAGGGAGAGGAGGGAAGATAGAGAGGAGGGAAGGGAGAGAGAAGAGAGAGGGAGAGGAGGGAAGGGAGGGGGAGAGGAGAGAAGGGAGAGGGAGAGAGGAGAGAGGGAGAGGAGAGAAGGGAGAGGGAGAGAAGGGAGAGGAGAGAAGGGAGTGAAGAGAGAAGAAGAGGAGGGAAGGGACAGAGGAGAGAAGAGAGAGGGAGCGGAGGGATAAGAGGGAGAGGAAGGAAGAGATAGGGAGGGGAGAGAGGGAAGACAGTGGGAGAGGAGGGACTGGAGAGGGAGAGAGGAGGGAAGAGAGAGGGAGAGGAGGGAAGGGAGAGGGAGAGAAGAGAGATGGAGAGGAGAGAAGGGAGATTGAGAGAAGGGAGAGGAGAGAAGGGAGAGGGAGAGAAGGGAGAGGAGAGAGAAGAAGAGGAGGGAAGGGACAGAGGAGAGAAGAGAGAGGGAGAGGAGGGACGGGAGAGGAGAGAAGAGAAGAGAGAAGAGAGAGGGAGCGGACGGAAAAGAGGGAGAGGAGGGAAGAGATAGGGAGGGGAGAGAGGGAAAAGAGTGGGAGAGGAGGGATGGGAGAGGAAGAGAGGAGAGAAGAGAGAGGGAGAGGAGGGAAGGGAGAGGAGAGGAGGGAAGAGAGAGGGAGAGAAGAGACAGGGAGAGGAGAGAAGAGAAGAGAAGAGAAGAGAAGAGAAGAGAAGAGAGAAGAGAGAGGGAGAGGGAAGAGAGAGGGAGAGAAGATAGAGGGAAGGGAGAGGATGGAAGGGAGAGGATGGAAGAGAGAGGGAGAGGAAAGAGAGAGGGAGAGGGAAGAGAGAGGGAGGGAGGGAAAAGAGAGGGAAGATAGTGGGAAGAGGGAGGGAGAGGAGGGAAGGGAGAGAAGAGATAAGGAGAGGAGGGAAGGGAGAGAAGGGGGCATCTGTTTATACATAAATAGAGTGAAAACTAATGAAACAGGAGACCAGGAAGAGAAAGGAAAGAAGATGCAGGACAGGAAGATGTGATGATAAGTGTTTGTATTTAGGATATTTAGGAGATAACAATATCATATCGCTCTCCGTTATCTGTGGCTGAGACATTGATATGAAAGGACTGGACTACATACAATAATACTCCCGACATCATGTTGTAGTACACAAGCTCTTAGCCCATGACTCAGGTAACAATACAATACTGCCTGTTTCTTCCTGGAACGGTGGTTTCAATTAGAGACCTAGTGATGTGTACTCAAGGCTGCCTAATCAGCCCACCATCCATCCACACATCCATCCATCCACACAGGCCACGGGCCCATAGAATCTCTAATGTGACCCCATTACAGGGCCAGCCAGCACAGGCGATAGGACTAATGATGACAAACCAATTTCATCACCAGAAGACAATCTCACCGTGTCTCCCAATCCCAGTGTCTCCTAATCCCAGTGTCTCCAAATCCCAGTGTCTCCCAATCCCAGTGTCTCCCAATCCCAGTGTCTCCTAATCCCAGTGTCTCCCAATCCCAGTGTCTCCCAATCCCAGTGTCTCCCAATCCCAGTGTCTCCTAATCCCAGTGTCTCCTAATCCCAGTGTCTCCTAATCCCAGTGTCTCCTAATCCCATTGTCCTAAATGGGGGATGACGGCGTCAAATAGCTCTGTTTAGTAATAATGGGTTTGCTGCAGATGAGGCCTTGCTCTAATGTTCTGGATAGTTCTACCAGCTCATTATCTTGGACTACGACTAAATGACAAGGGTCAGGTGATTACCATGTGCTGATGCCAAGTTATTTCCCAGTATCTTTGCAATGTAAATGAATGGCATACCTCAATGAATGGCATACGCCTCCATATAGTTGCTAATACATCTATTTAGTTGCCCTCTCACATTAAAACTACATTAATTTAGTGGTGAATCTGTAGTGACCCTGGTCGTTTCATCTCTACGGTGTAGCAGGTTATCCTAATTACACCTCCTGCTATGAAGGGCTTTTTACACTGCTAATTAGTTGTCTAAACGCTGTCTGAGCCTCATCAGCCGTGCTCATGCTCATCTGATTAACTGGATAGAACCACCTTGAGCGTCAGAGGGAATTCTGGTCTACATTCTGGAGCATGTAAATATTTATTACCAAATTATACCACCACCTTGGGATTGTTTTCGCAATCTGTTTTCGGGGGCTTCTAGGGTTGCTAAGTGAATATTTGGCCATGGGATGGGCATTGATAACAGCAGGCACTTTAGTTAAAATGACACATACATAACAAATAGGCATTAAATAGGGGAATAATAAAAATCACATATTAAATAAAGCACATTATTCAATATCATCTCCTTATGTTTCGTCCATGGAGCTCAGGCGAGTACTTCAACCCTGAGGTGGCATTACTTGTTTACACAAGGTTAACAGTGGCATCGGTTGGACGGCAGATAGGGTGGAGGCCTGATCATTGGCATGATAGTGGTTCATTCAGAGAGAGAGACTAGACAGACAGATAGAAAAACACATGTTGCCTTTATGAGACAACTTGGTGTACTGTAAATGGAGTGAATTATAAAGTGTACATCCTGTTCAGCAATGTTCCCTCAAAGTGTTTTCATCACTGAGAAAAGGTCTGCTGGGTGCAAACTTGAGCGATGTGAACATTTACATTTGGGGCGGCAGGGTAGCCTAGTGGTTAGAGTGTTGGACTAGTAACTGGAAAGTTGCAAGTTCAAACCCCCGAGCTGACAAGGTACAAATCTGTTGTTCTGCCCCTGAACAGGCAGTTAACCCACTGTTCCTAGGCTGTCATTGAAAATAAGAATTTGTTCTTAACTGACTTGCCTAGTAAAATAAAATAAAAAACATTTACTGTGAACACTGAGGCTGAGCGATGTGAACATTTACTGTGAACACTGAGGCTGAGCGATGTGAACATTTACATTTACTGTGAACACTGAGGCTGAGCGATGTGAACATTTACATTTACTGTGAACACTGAGGCTGAGTGATGTGAACATTTACTGTGAACACTGAGGCTGAGCGATGTGAACATTTACTGTGAACACTGAGGCTGAGTGATGTGAACATTTACATTTACTGTGAACACTGAGGCTGAGCGATGTGAACATTTACATTTACTGTGAACACTGAGGCTGAGCGATGTGAACATTTACTGTGAACACTGAGGCTGAGCGATGTGAACATTTACTGTGAACACTGAGGCTGAGCGATGTGAACATTTACTGTGAACACTGAGGCTGAGCGATGTGAACATTTACTGTGAACACTGAGGCTGAGCGATGTGAACATTTACTGTGAACACTGAGGCTGAGTGATGTGAACATTTACATTTACTGTGAACACTGAGGCTGAGCGATGTGAACATTTACATTTACTGTGAACATTGAGGCCGTACAATAGCAGCCAATGTGTGGTGTTCAATGTTGGCCTACATGATATTGAAAATGAAAATGAAAATGATATTAACCTGAAAATGTTGTTGTGCTGTTTGATGCAAGAAACCACTTAACTAAATAAAATGCATCATTATTCCCATACCATTATTACAGAGAGTCAGACACATTATGCTACTCTCTGCCTATTGGCTACTTAGCTTATTCAAGCCTATCAAAATACAACACCCCTTTAAGACAAAAAAAACAAGCTCTTTACCTGACTGGCTTTAAGACAGAAAAACAAGCTCTTTACCTGACTGGCTTTTGAAAGATGTATAGAAATCTACATGTTTTGTGCTCTTGTAGGAAACAATCACTCCCCCATTTCTGACTACAAATGATCTATAACTGGACTAATAACACACTAACTAGTAAAGGAAATGAACAACATGTGCACATGTGGCTACATGCAGCTCTCACTTTGATCTGAAAACAAGCACATCTTGGTTAGGTTGCATCAGTCTGTGTAGAGTAGGACTGAGTCCTGTGTGTCAATGCAATTGAATCCTACTCCGATGCGTTCTGCTTTCAACAAAATCTCTTGCATAGTTGGTTTTGCATACTAAGTCTTGGATAGTTTGTTTTGTTTCGGTGCGTTGCATTGAAAGTAGCTAATATTTGCGTTGATTCGATCACAATTCCCACAGTAAAGGGAAACGTTGATCAAGTTATCTAAGGGGGAAAACTCTAGAAAGTTGAGTGAAGTTCAATCTCGTGCTTCTCTATTTCTTTTCCTCGGCGTTCCCGGGAGAGCTGCGCACTTAGAGGGAACAGAGCTACGCACTTAGAGGGAACAGAGCTGCGCACTTAGAGGGAACAGAGCTACGCACTTAGAGGGAACAGAGCTGCGCACTTAGAGGGAACAGAGCTGCGCACTTAGAGGGAACAGAGCTGCGCACTTAGAGGGAACAGAGCTATTCAGTGTCATCTTGATGTTCTTAGATTATGTAACCTAACGTTTGAACTCTGATGTTGTTTTGCTCTGAGCCGATACGTGGACATAGTGGAAGAGTCTCTATCCATGGCCCCCCCTCTCTCTCCACTCCCCCCCCTCTCTGAATGCCTCCCCCTCTCTCTCTTTCGCTCTCTCTCTCCCCTCTTTCTTTCTTTCTCTCTCTCTCTCTCTCTCTCTCTCTCTCTCTCTCTCGCTCTCTCTCTCTCTCTCTCTCTCTCTCCTCTCTCTCTCTCTCTCTCTCTCGCTCTCTCTCTCTCTCTCTCTCTCTCTCTCTCTCGCTCTCTCTCTCCTCTTTCTTTCTTTCACTCTCTCTCTCACTCCCCCCTTTCCCCTCTCTCTCTCTCTCTAGGGTGAAGGCCTGATTATTGGCATGATGGGGGATAATTGAGTAGTGGGTTGGTGTGGTGTGGCATGTGTAGAGGGTTGTGTCCGTGTATGTGTGGAGAGATGTGAGTGGGTGTGCGTTTGTGTTTGTGTGTGGTGGTGCGAGTGAAAGTACGACGACACATGACTTAGTGGCAGATCTGATCTTGTGATAGCTTCTGCCTGGACTGCCAGCCCTGGCTGGTTTGGCCTTTAGCCTGCGGAATTCCCCCACTTAGGACCAGGGGATTTCAGGGATGAGAGAGAGAGAGAGAGAGAGAGAGAGAGAGAGAGAGAGAGAGAGAGAGAGAGAGAGAGAGAGAGAGGAGAGAGAGAGTGGGCGAGCGAGAGAGGTAGAGAGAGAGAGAAAGAAAGTGGGGAGAGAAAGAGACAGAGAGAAAGAGAGAGGGAGAGAAAGAGAGACAGAGAGACAGAGAGAAAGAGGGAGAGCGAGAGAGAGAGAGAAAGAGAGAGAGAGAGAGAAAGAGAGAGAGAAAGAGAGAGAGAGAGAAGAGAAGAGAAAGAGAAAGAGGAAAGAGAAAGAGAAAGAGAAAGAGAAAGAGAAAGAGAAAGAGAAAGAGAGAGAGAGAGAGAGAGAGAAAGACAGAGAGAGAAAGAGAGAGAGAGACCCACATCACCTCACTGTTCAACAGCAACCGATTTCCATGTGGAAATATGGCTATTGATTTCACCTCTGTTGTTTTCCAGATAAGCGGAGGAGTTTCAACGTAGCATACCACAGCTCACTCCTCTCTCTCAATGCAATGTTCAATTTAAGTGCTTTATTGGCATGGGAAACATATGTTAACATTGTGAATCTCTCGCTCTCTCTGAATGAAATGTAGTTTAGTGCTTAACTGAGCGGCCTTGAGGACAACGTTTCTAGAGGCAAATAAAAGCATATGAAGTATAGTATAAACAGGATTAATATTAACACACCAAAGGACTGCGTGTTACTATGTAAAACCCAGGCTAGCCTACATATGTCACTGGTTACACAGTTCTGACACAAACAACCATTCATCTAGATCTAGAGATTTTCAATGCAGTCCATATTTTCACTCTTCTTGACCTTAAAATGAAGGTGACTGAGACCTGACTGCCTTGCAAATATGCTTTAAAAAGGAGCTGACACTAAAATGTATGTGCTGATGACAAACAACAGCAGCCCCAGCTGGCCTGTATACTCACTGATGGCCTCCACAAACAGCTCAAAGAATGGGAAGGGAAACAGCGGCTCTGGCAGCTCCCGAAAAAACATCTTGAGCGCCCCAGTGACAACGTGGATGTCCTCCCATTGGCTGTCGTCCAGGTTAAATTCCACCTCTGGGACATCACCAGGAAGAGATGGGGAGAGAGAGAGGGGGAGAGAGAGGGCGCGTGGAGAGAGAGAGAGAGAGACAGAGAGAGAGAGACAGAAAGAGAGAAGGGGTGTGGAGAGAGAGAGAGACAGAGAGAGAGGATGGAAGAGAAGGGGGATATGGAGAGAGAGAGAGAGTGAGAGAGCGAGAGAGAAAATGTGCAAGAGAGAAAGGAAACAGGAGAGGGGAGAGAGAAGGAACAACACAGCTTTAATTGGGATAATTGGAGAGGGCTAATTACTGTGCTAATGTTTACCTGCTAACAGCGGCGCTCACTAACAGGCTCCCAGCTACCCAGAGATCTGATGAAGCAGAATGTGTCTCTGTTTTAGACTGACAGATACCTTCTGCTGAAATTAGTTCTTTCTGAAAACCCTGGGTAGTGACAAAGACATCAGGTGGATACCTGATTCAGAGGCACCCGGCTCAATATGTCACAGGAGGGCAGCAGTAGGCCTATGATCCAAAGCCAAGATGAGAGGGCCTGAAGCTCTGAAGACAGTGGAATGGTCACATTATGGCGTATGTTGAAACCGGAAATAAGCCATAGTTTATTTCAGGCAACCTTGTCACATGATCAGAATATAGAGCCGTGGGATCTTTTAATAGAGATAATAATCTTAGAAATATTTCATTCATGTTTTGAAATGTACCTGATCAAGATGCTCCTAATCTTTCCTTCATTCCTTCATTCTTTTGGACTGTTGGACTGTTGGACTGTTGGACTGTTGGACAGTCAGACTCATAGAAAATGACAAAGCAAGTGGGTATGTCTCTCTTTCCCTTGACAATTCACTAGCAGAAAGTCCAGACTTTCAATTAGCCAGCCTCTCCAGTGTGTCCACTTGACACATCTGAGTGGATTGTTAATCAGCCCATGGTTGCCTTGTACAAAGACCCACTAGAAAAAGTGAACCTGCTGCGTTCTATATGGTCCTGAAGTACATAGTAGCCTACTACATAGTTGATGCTTTCAACCCACCTCTCACTTGAGCTTGTACTGTACTGGCTCTGTACAACTATGGGGTTTGGGAGCACATTCAGGAGACATGGAATGAGTGGGACAGAATGTAGGCACATGGTGTCACTGTGTTAGAATGCTCAGAATGTGCAGAATGTTGGTGATGTCACTCTTCCCACAATGTCCCCGCGTCACAAAGCACTTCTTTAATCTGTAGGACTGCAGGGCACAATAAAACATAATGGTGTGTCTAAAGAAGAAAGCTTTCTTCACGACATAAAAATACATTCCAGAATGATACATTAGTTTAAAGGTCAACCGGTCTATTCTTCCTTCTCAGAGCTCTGGACAACAACAGACAAACGTTCTCTTGTTGGTTTGATGGAGGAATCCCCCATCAGCCCCTCACAAGGAGACCTTGGATAATTCAGATGAAGTAGGTAGACGTGTTTCACTGGAGGCACAGATCTGACTTGAAGTCTCATGAGGGATGCTTCGTTATCCTTCCGTTTACTCTGAAAGATCCCATTCTTAAGGTATTTGGGAATCTTTTTTTGCATTTGCAAAAGACAGTCTTGTGATCACTTACTCAGTCAACAAGAATATGTCTCTACAGTTATTCATCGTTTAGCTGTAAAGTAGAATTACTCAGTAATTACTCAGAATTATCCATGATTTCAGCAGAACACAGTCATGGTTGTATACATTTTTATCACAAAGAACACCTCAATCCAATCCTGTGTGTTCATTGTATGATATCCAACAGAAACTGAACTGTATGAATCCATAATAGGGACAACTATATTAGTTTACTGGGAATGTGGCCGTAATACAAACAATTTAACATACAAACAATCACAAGTGAATCAAACAACAGAACATACCTTGGTCAACAAAGAATCAAGTGAATCAAACAACAGAACATACCTTGGTCAACCAAGAATCAAGTGAATCAAACAACAGAACATGCCTTGGTCAACCAAGAATCAAGTGAATTAAACAACAGAACATACCTTGGTCAACCAAGAATCGTAACTTCTGGATGGTGGCAAGATTACCACTCACTCTGTAGATGCCATCAGCCTCTAAACCTGGTGGATACAAGATAGACACAAGCCTGTGACATACTACACACTTTGACAAGACCAAGTTTTAATTTGGACCTAGATTAACAAAATTGACCAATTTAGAAAGAAATTCTGGGTTTTTCGATAGATCATTTTAACATTCACTGCAGTGGAATGGATAGTTTACATCATGCCTAGATTAGAGGCTTTGACTTGGACGCAATACGACTCTGTAATACAAAATCGCCAGCACATTTTGAGTCACACTGCCGCTGCCCAGAGGTAGCCGGGGCGACATGTTCCTCTGGTCTTTTCTGTCAGTTGCTCTAATGAATGTCCGTCCACATTGCTGAGCATTTGACAGTGGAAGGCGATATACTGTACCGCTGTCACTGGTGGGGTAACTAGAGGATATGGTTGATTTGAAAAAGTAAAGCAGACGTACAAGGTTTCATTCTTTGCAAGGCATTCTTGTATAATGTCATGGCTATTTTCTGCAGTTCAAATGTTAAAATGTCCAGATTAATTTGACCCCAACGTGTTGGGCCCTTTGTTTACATACAAGGCAGTCAGAAGCTGTTTGCTTGTACTTTTCCTGCTGTATCCAGAGCCTGGCCAAATGTTGCTTGCTTGTGTGTGTGGCCCTTGCCACTCTGCAGCCATAGGTGAGACCAAAAACTGCTGCTCCCACAAAACTGGAATAGTCCCAGTAAGCAAAATGACATTTAAAATACATATTTTCCAGACATTGAAGTTAGGTTCATTGTAGGTTCTGAATGAAGGGTGAAAAGGTATTTTCCGAATGTTTAAAATACGTATTTTCCAGGACATTAAAGTTAGGTTCATTGTAGGTTCTGAATGAAGGGTGAAAAGGTATTTTCCGAATATTTAAAATACATATTTTCCAGGACATTGGAAAGCCATCTTTTCCCGGAACTTGAAAAATATTTATTATCCGGACAAAGAAATCAGGATCAATTTTGGTTCTCAATGAAATTTGAAAATAATTATTTTCCTGATGTTGAAAATACGTATTTTACAGACGTTGAACATTTGTATTTTCCGGATGTTGAAATCAGGCACATTTTTGGTTCTGAATGAAAGTTAAAATATGTCATTTATAGATGTCTATCTTTGGGACAAATCAAGGCTGGTCCGGGCAAAATGTGAACCAAACATAGATGTCTATGATTGGTACAGAGTTGGTCCGGACCGGTCTGTGGATGTGGAAATCAAGGCCGTTCCAGAACTGCACCAAAAACAAGACACCCAAAAGGTGTCACCGTTGGTCCGTTCTTACTGAGGTCTAGCCTACAGTATTGTCTGAAATTGAATTTTGTGAATGCCAATCTATCTGGTAAGCCTACCGTTTGTAAAACACCAAAAAAACAAGATGTCCAAAAGACGTCAGCTCTGCTTACTGGGGTGTAACCTACCAAGTCAGCCCGCAATGGAATTGAATGAATGCCCATCCATGTGTTAGGCCCACCATTTGTAAAACAGGCCATTGCATTGGCTTTATTAGTCCTGATTCCAGTGACTAATCAATTGGTCTATTTAAGCTCTGAATATCAGCTAGCCAACATTATCAGGAGTTATCCTGAGCCTATTTGCAATGTGTTCACACAGCTGGAAATGCATTATCAGGAGTTATCCTGAGCCTATTTGCAATGTGTTCACACAGCTGGAAATGCATTATCAGGAGTTATCCTGAGCCTATTTGCAATGTGTTCACACAGCTGGAAATGCATTATCAGGAGTTATCCTGAGCCTATTTGCAATGTGTTCACACAGCTGGAAATGCATTATCAGGAGTTATCCTGAGCCTATTTGCAATGTGTTCACACAGCTGGAAATGCATTATCAGGAGTTATCCTGAGCCTATTTGCAATGTGTTCGCACAGCTGGAAATGCATTATCAGGAGTTATCCTGAGCCTATTTGCAATGTGTTCACACAGCTGGAAATGCATTATCAGGAGTTATCCTGAGCCTATTTGCAATGTGTTCACACAGCTGGAAATGCAGAAGCAATTAATTTTTTCGCTATGATCAGCTTGTAAAAATATGTGGATATAAAATTGAAATCACTGATCATGACAATGGGGTGAAACTCATGGACAAGTTGTGAATGTCCCTTCCATATTTACCTATCCTGCTTTTAGGATATGTTGTTTGTTAACATGACAGAAAATGTTTTATTCGATTGAGAACCATTTAGGCCAGGCTACTTGATCGGAGAAACCTGCATGATGTTGTCATACAATTTATCTCCAGTCTGTAGGCTACAGAAAAGGCCACACACTCTTTCTACTATGTCCTATGTCTGCTACATGATTGATGTTAAATGATTTTGTTGGAAAGATGCGTCTCTCCAACAGCACCCTGTAGAGCCAGCTGGGAATGGACAAGCATAATATTTTGCGCCCCTACCTTTGACAAAGTGCCCGTTGCTTATTAAAGGGTGGCGGCAGCGTAGCCTAGTGGTTAGAGTGTTGGACTAGTAACCGGAAGGTTGCAAGTTCAAACCCCCGAGCTGACAAGGTACAAAATCTGTCGTTCTGCCCCTGAACAGGCAGTTAACCCACTGTTCCTAGGCCGTCATTGAAAATAAGAATTTGTTCTTAACTGACTTGCCTAGTTAAATAAAGGTTAAAAAAAATAAAAAAATAAATCAGCACTCACCTAAAAATATAATTATGCCACTGGTTGAGAGGAATTGTCATTGTTTTGGGGCAGAATTAAGTGAAGCTTGATATGTTGTTGTTGGAGGTGCGTCTTGGTCAGTGTAGCTCAGAAAACGCCGCCCTCGTCAATCTTCCACCATAGGTAGTCGCCTAATCCTGCCTAATGAGCGGGCCGTCCGTGTGTGTGTCTGTGTATGTGTGTGTGTAAGTAGGTAAATTATTTCCCATACACAAAGTACTTACTTTCAACATATTTTTTCAGAAAAGTATATACCTCTTTTTTCAACGGCCTCCACACACTGCCTGACGAAATTTGGCACAGTGGTCCCTTCCCGCTCACAAAGTGCCAACAAGGGACACCCAAACACTCGATCTGTGAAGAAAAAACACATGGTTTATTCAGGAAAAAAACACCATTCCCCAGAACTACTGAATTAACGCTACAGTGTAAAAAGTATTGAAATGAGCGATAACATCAAAGAGAACAGCCTCTGCATTTAATTGGGCTGAACAGTGTTTTTTCAGATCTTAAATATACAGAGGAGGAACATGGTAGAACGGTAGAGGATCTGATTAATAGGCCATTTCCTTTCACACCTGAAACATCTCATTACTACTGTCCCTTGATCATTGTCATTAGGTTGAGGGACAGCTTATTAATTCATAGCATTTCTCTTGACTCTTACTGCCCTTGTTCTCCTCTGATGGCTGTTTCCAGAACAGTGTTGATAAGTACATAGGTTCTACGGCTACACTGGTAAAGGATAACCAATCTAATGGTTAACCACACACAGCATTTCATTGCTAAGTAAAACATTTTCCCATGAACACTGAGTCACCCAGGCAGCTTTGCTCCAATCAGACGGAGAGGGGGACCACATATTCTTTGCTCCAATCAGACGGAGAGGGGGACCACATATTCTTTGCTCCAATCAGAGGGAGAGGGGGACCACATATTCTTTGCTCCAGTCAGAGGGAGAGGGGGACCACATTATCTTTGCTCCAATCAGAGGGAGAGGGGGACCACATTATCTTTGCTCCAGTCAGAGGGAGAGGGGGACCACATATTCTTTGCTCCAGTCAGAGGGAGAGGGGGACCACATATTCTTTGCTCCAATCAGACGGAGAGGGGGACCACATATTCTTTGCTCCAATCAGAGGGAGAGGGGGACCACATATTCTTTGCTCCAGTCAGAGGGAGAGGGGGACCACATTATCTTTGCTCCAGTCAGAGGGAGAGGGGGACCACATTATCTTTGCTCCAGTCAGAGGGAGAGGGGGACCACATATTCTTTGCTCCAGTCAGAGGGAGAGGGGGACCACATTATCTTTGCTCCAATCAGACGGAGAGGGGGACCACATTATCTTTGCTCCAGTCAGAGGGAGAAGGGGACCACATTATCTTTGCTCCAGTCAGAGGGAGAGGGGGACCACATATTCTTTGCTCCAGTCAGAGGGAGAGGGGGACCACATTATCTTTGCTCCAGTCAGAGGGAGAGGGGGACCACATATTCTTTGCTCCAGTCAGAGGGAGAGGGGGACCACATTATCTTTGCTCCAGTCAGAGGGAGAGGGGGACCACATTATCTTTGCTCCAATCAGAGGGAGAGGGGGACCACATTATCTTTGCTCCAGTCAGAGGGAGAGGGGGACCACATATTCTTTGCTCCAGTCAGAGGGAGAGGGGGACCACATTATCTTTGCTCCAGTCAGAGGGAGAGGGGGACCACATTATCTTTGCTCCAGTCAGAGGGAGAGGGGGACCACATTATCTTTGCTCCAGTCAGAGGGAGAAGGGGACCATATATTCTTTGCTCCAATCAGAGGGAGAGGGGGACCACATTATCTTTGCTCCAATCAGAGGGAGAGGGGGACCACATATTCTTTGCTCCAATCAGACGGAGAGGGGGACCACATTATCTTTGCTCCAGTCAGAGGGAGAAGGGGACCATATATTCTTTGCTCCAATCAGACGGAGAGGGGGACCACATATTCTTTGCTCCAATCAGACGGAGAGGGGGACCACATATTCTTTGCTCCAATCAGACGGAGAGGGGGACCACATTATCTTTGCTCCAGTCAGAGGGAGAGGGGGACCACATATTCTTTGCTCCAATCAGAGGGAGAGGGGGACCACATTATCTTTGCTCCAATCAGAGGGAGAGGGGGACCACATATTCCATGTGTAACTCTGTGTTGTTGTTTTTGCCCGCACTGCTTTGCTTTATCTTGACCAGGTCGCAGTTGTAAATGAGAACTTGTTCTCAACTGGCCTACCTGGTTAAATAAAGGTGAAATAAATTAAATTAAATAAAAATTCCCATTGGTTCATTACTCTGCTTTTGTCCATTCAAATATACTGACCTGTCCCTACTGGCAAAATACTCAGGCGTTTGTGGTCACTAACTTTGGTCAGTTCATCTCCAGTAGACGCCATATAGGGTTAGCAAAGCATACCTCATTAAACATAGACTGGTATTCAAACTGACAGTGCACAGAGGTACACTCTTTCACTCATCAACTGGCTTATGTTACTGTACTCTGGAACAGTGCTGGGCAACATCAAAGATAACCCTCTGTTGTTTATACACTGGAGGGGAGGGTTCGATAAATACAGAAATGACTGCGAGCACCTTTGTATACAAAATCCACTTCCTGGCGCTCAGCGGATAAGCATGGGACATGATGAGGGGGAGGGGAAGGGGGCCAGAGAAATGGAGCAAAATTACCACTCCTAAAGGAATTCAAATAACCCTCGCGTTGCATGGATTTAATTTGCATTCTGAAGTACGATAGGTAAGAGGGGGAGGGAGGGAAGGGGGCCTGATTTGAGGAAACACTCTCTGAAGTGTCATTCTCTTCAGCCCTGACAAAAAGGACAGTCTGAGGGGCACCTGTCCCAAGTATTTAATTTATTCCGTCAATAATGTCCTCTCCCTTTGATCAAGGGTTTGTCCCATGGACACCACATTAAAGGGTCTCCTTGAATCTGGGGGAAATTCCAAATACTGTTACCTTCTTCTAAGGATTGCAAATGTGTTTAAATAATGCCTTAACAGTGTATTATCCTTCAACCGTGGGCTCAATAAATGAGTTCCCCCTGAGAGAAATGGATTATGTGGTTATGTGATTTATGTAGATTGGTGTGTTGTTGTTTTATTTTCAAATATAATCCATTCAGTATAATTGTATCAATCTCTGTTGTACGGGGAGAAGAGACCTTTTCAAATAAGTGTAATAACTCACTATCTTCACTAGTTATTCTATAGTTATAAATAATTATCAAGTTAAATTGTGACGTCACATCGGGGAATGCACAGCTACAGTTCAGTCTCCTCTTTCTGATTGAAGCGTAGTCCAAATTGAAAGAAGGTAGTCAAAATACATTTTGAAAGATTTATGTTCCTCACAACATGTGTTGTGTGGTGGAAAAGAATTAACGTATCCTGGCAGAATACACTCTTATACCTTTGATGATGCCTTTCTCCTGTAGAGTCTTCATAGAGGGCCGTCTTGTGATGAACTTTTTGAGTCTGTTCTTCACCCCATTCTTATCAGCACTGTCCGACATGCTGTAGGTGAGCTTGGAAGACTTGAACACTTCTCAGGAACACACAGAGAAAAAGACACACGGTTAAATGAAGTGTAAAGGAACGCTATGATGTTATGTTTGTCTATAGAAAGGCTCAGTAGGCTAATATAGGCTTTTATGGGCTCAGTAGGCTTTTAGGCTCTGTAGGCTTTTAAAAATCCACCTTTCCAGAAACAAGTCTCTCACCGTTGCCACTTGCTATAGATAACCTTCTGCCCCCAGCTGTGCCCTGGACACCATATGTGAATTGATTGCCCCCCATCTATCTTCAGCGCTTGTGTTATTAGGTGACCTTAACTGGGACATGCTTAACACCCCTGCCATCCTACAATCTAAGCTTGATGCCCTCAATCTCACACAAATGATCAATGAACCTACCAGGTACAACCACAAATCAGTAAACACAGGCACCCTCATAGATATCATCCTAACCAACCTGCCCTCCGAATGCACCTCTGCTGTCTTCAACCAGGATTTCAGCGATCACTGCCTCATTGCCTGCGTCCGTAATGGGTCTGCGGTCAAATGAACACCCCTCATCACTGTCAAATGCTCCCTAAAACACTTCAGTGAGGAGGCCTTTTAATCGACCTGGCCCAGGTATCCTGGAATGATATTGACCTCATTCCATCAGTAGAGGATGCCTGGTAATTCTTTAAAATTGCTTTCCTCACCATCTTAAATAAGCATGCCCCATTCAAAAAATGTATAACCAGGAACAGATATAGCCCATGGTTCACTCCAGACCTGACTGCCCTTGACCAGCACAAAAACATCCTGTGGTGTACTGCATTAGCATCAAATAGCCACCCTCGATATGCAACTTTTCAGGGAAGTTAGGAACCAATATTCACAGGCAGTTAGGAAAGAATAGGCTAGCTTTTTCAAGCAGAAATTTGCATCCTGTAGCACAAACTTCAAAACGTTCTAGGACACTGTAAAGTCCATGGAGAATAAGAGCACCTCCTTCCAGCTGCCCACTGCACTGAGGCTAGGAAACACTGTCACCACTGATAAATCCACAATCATTTAGAATTTCAATAAGCATTTTTCTACGGCTGGCCATGCTTTCCACCTGGCTACCCCTACCACAGTCAACAGCCCTGCGCCCCCCACAGCAACATGGCCAAGCCTTCCCCACTTCTCCGTCACCCAAATCCCGATAGCTGAAGTTCTGAAAGAGATGCAAAATCTGGACCCCTATAAACCAGCCAGGCTAGACAATCTGGACCCTCTCCTTCTAAAATTATCAGACAAAATTGTTGCAACCCCTGTTACTAGCCTGTTCAACCTCTCTTTCGTATCGTCTGAGATTCCCATAGATTGGAAAGCTGCCGCTGTCATCCCCCTCTTCAAAGGGGGAGACACTCTAGACCCAAACTGCTAAACACCTATATCTATCCTACCCTGCCTTTCTTAGGTCTTTGAAAGTCAAGTTAACAAACAGATCAATGACCATTTTGAATCTCACCGTACCTTCTCCGCTATGCAATCTGGTTTCCGAGCTGATAATGGGTGCACCTCAGCCACGCTCAAAGTCCTAAACGATATCATAACTGCCATCGATAAGAGACAATACTATGTAGCTCTATTCATTGACCTGGCCAAGGCTTTCGACTCTGTCGAACACCACATTCTTATCGGCAGACTCAACATCCTTGGTTTCTCAAATGACTGCCTCGCCTGGTTCACCAACTACTTCTCAGACAGAGTTCAGTGTGTCAAATCAGAGGGCCTGTTCTCCAGACCTCTGGCAGTCTCTATGGGGATGCCACAGGGTTCAATTCTCAGGCCGACTCTTTTCTCTGTGTACATCAATGATGTTGCTCTTGCTGCTGGTGATTCTGTGATTCACCTCTACACAGACGACACCATTCTGTATACTTCTGGCCCTTCTTTGGACACTGTGTTAAGTAACCCCCAGACGAGCTTCAATGCCATACAACTCTCCATCCATGGGACGCAAACTGCTCTGAAATACAAATAAAACTAAAAGCATGCTCTTCAACCGACCACTGCCCGCCCGTGCAGCATCACTACTCTGGACGGTTTTGACTTAGAATATGTGGACATCTACAAATACCTAGGTGTCTGGTTGGACTGTAAACTCTCCTTCCAGACTCACATTAGGCATCTCTAATACAAAATTGCATCTAGAATCGGCTTCCTACTTCGCAACAAAGCATCCTTCACTCATGCTGCCAAACATACCCTCGTAAAACTGACTATCCTACCGATCCTTGACTTCGGCGATGTCGTTCACAAAATAGCCTCCAACACTCTACTCAGCAAATTGGATGCAGTCTATCACAACGCCATCCATTTTGCCATATACTACCCACCACTGCGACCTGTATGCTCTCGTTGGCTGGCCCTCGCTTCATATTTGTTACCAAACCCACTGGCTCCAGGTCATCTATAAGTCTTTGCTATGTAAAGCCCTGCCTTATCTCAGCTCACTGGTCACCATAGCAGCACCCATTGCACACGCTCCAGCAGGTATATTTCACTGATCACCATAGCAGCACCCATTGCACACGCTCCAGCAGGTATATTTCACTGGTCACTCCCAAAGCCTCCTTTGGTCGTCTTCCCTTCCAGTTCTCTGTTGCCAATGACTGGAACGAATTGCAAAAATCACTGAAGCAGGAGACTCATATCTCCCTCACTAACTTTAAACACCAGCTGTCAGTGCAGCTCACAGATCACTGCACCTGTACATAGCTCATCTGTAAATAGCCCATCCAACTACCTCATCCCCATATTGTTATTTATAAAAATAAACAAATTGCACCCCAGTATCTCTACTTGCACATTCATCTTCTGCACATCTATCACTCCAGTGTTTAATTGCTAAATTGTAATAATTTCACCACGATGGCCTATTTATTGCCTTACCTCCCTTGTCTTACCTCATTTGCACACACTGTATATATATTTTTTCTAACTTTGTCTATGGACTAACTTTGTCTATGGACTAGCTTTGTCTATGGACTAGCTTTGTCTATGGACTAACTTTGTCTATGGACTAACTTTGTCTATGGACTAACTTTGTCTATGGACTAACTTTGTCTATGGACTAGCTTTGTCTATGGACTAACTTTGTCTATGGACTAACTTTGTCTATGGACTAACTTTGTCTATGGACTAACTTTGTCTATGGACTCGTTTGTCATCCAAGAAACACGTTTGAGATATGTATTATAGTACATTTTGGAGTACACAGAGATGCAAAGCAAAATATATTGTTGTCAAGTGATTATTTCATATTTGATGGTTACTGATAATGGGCCTCTTTACACCTATGTGGATATTCCATAATAAATCTGCATAGTCATTTACAACATTAACAATGTCTACACTGTATTTCTGATTAATTTGATGTTATTTTAATGGACAAAAAATGTGCTTTCAAAGTTTTCTTTAAAAAACAAGAACATTTCTAAGTGACCCCAAACTTTTGAACGGTAGTGTATATTATGCAAATGTGCGAGCAACCACTTCCTTAGAAAAAGTTATTCTGAGTCATTGAATGCCTGCAGTAGCACAGAGAAGAGACAACTTTTAATCAGCATACTTTTGTGAGTTCAAGCTTGTACCCCACATGAAGAACTGTTTTGAATAAGCAACTGTAGTAGAACTAGCTAGTCATTGGAGACAACTTACTGAGTGAGCGTCTGTGTTCAGGTTTGGGTTCCTTTGTGCAGAGGGACTCAGGTGCAGGTCTTGGCAGTGACAGTGTCTTGCTCGGCAACCCATGTCTAGGTAGGTACTCTGTGCTGTTTGCCCTTCGTATGCCAGGCTTATCAGAGGCCTTCCCAGCAGCTCCTTTAGACTAGAACAGAAAGGAGGTTAAAACATTTCAGTCCAAAGGTCACTGGCTTCACATCTCTTTATTATCACTCATTATTCATTATAAACTGGGTGGTTCGAGTCCTGAATGTTGATTGGCTGACAGCTCTATTACGTTGGTAACCAGTTTAATAATAGCAATGAGGCACCTCTGGGGTTTGTGGTATATGGCATCTTTGTGGTATATACCACGACTAAGGGCTGTATCCAGGCACTCCACGTTGTGTCGTACCTAAGGAACTGCCCTTAGCCATACCCTGTACCACACTCACTCGTGTATTATTGCTTAAGTATAGCATGTCAAATGTGATTATTTGCACTATGTGGAACATAAAATCATACGTTTGACCTGGAGTCAATGATTTAGGGAATTGTTTTACTTTCATTTTGGTTAGCATGGTATGACTAAACGACGTTCTGAATGCTTTATAGTCATCGTTTCAATGTCCGAAATCATAAAGACTTCAGAAATGTCATAACTTCAGTCTATAAGTCTATAAGAAACAGCAAACTGCTTACCAAATAGTCAGCTGTCCTTTTAATAGCGTCATGCCATTTAGAAATAGTGTGGTAATTGTCAGCCTGGAGAAGGAACTCACTGCCGGAGCTGGTTGTTATCTGGAACAAAGGTTCAAATTGACTTAAATAAAAAGGTACAACAAATAACAGGTCTTGTTCTAATGTATTCCCATGAAGTGGAGCATAACGCAAACCGAATGGCATACGTTCAAATTCGTAATACCCTAAACTAACAATAAGTATTTACATTTGAATTACATTTAGATGACACCCACTTATCTACGTGATTTGGTAAGAATGTGCTCACTCCAGCATCAGCAGCCCTTGATACTCATTCCTTTGGTCTGCTGAGAGTCTTATCAGTGACGTGCCTGTTAATGTATCTGTGTCTGTGTGACAACAAGCTCACGTTGTGCATGGTGTGTGTGTGTGTGTGTGTGTGTGTGTGTGTGTGTGTGTGTGTGTGTGTGTGTGTGTGTGTGTGTGTGTGTGTGTGTGTGCCACAAGAAGAGACAAATGCAGACTGTCTTCTCAGAGGGGAAAACATAATTAGCGTGATACTTGTCATCTTAATATCGGGTCTGTTCTGCATTTCTCCAACAGTGCAGTAACAGTATTTGGCGCCGTCAAACTGAATAACTGTAATGTTAGTAAAAGTATTTGAAAAACCATGACGACATCAAGTGGTTTTGAACTTAAAAAAAAATGTTTGCTCATCTTTTGCAACTGACATGGTCAAATGAGCAGATATGGTATCTCATACCATACAAAATGATGAAACTGTTATCTTTGCAGTTATCTTCCTAAATTAACCATTCATGTTCACAATGGAAATATCCTTTAGTGCATATGTTCTCTAAGCTTGTTGATGGCCAAATTTGACAACATGTTTTAAATGGGTCAAAGCGTTTGTCTACAATGGGAGTTTTTGATATTGTACTACAGTATATTCTTTAGTCTTTAGACACATGGGGGTTACTGTTTTTAAACACATTTCATAAATCAAGTCCTGTGAAAACATGTTCAAATTCTTTATATACGTTGTGTACGCACAAAATGTGCCCCAAGGCATGTGTGCACCAGTTGTCATGCACCAGTTGTCATACACCAGTTGTCATGCACAGTTGTCATGCACCAGTTGTCATGCACCAGTTGTCATGCACCAGTTGTCATACACCAGTTGTCATGCACCAGTTGTCATACACCAGTTGTCATGCACCAGTTGTCATGCACCAGTTGTCATGCAGAGTTGTCATGCACCAGTTGTCATGCACCAGTTGTCATGCACCAATGTGCCCCAAGGCATGTGTGCACCAGTTGTCATGCACCAGTTGTCATACACCAGTTGTCTTGCACAGTTGTCATGCACCAGTTGTCATGCACCAGTTGTCATGCACCAGTTGTCATACACCAGTTGTCATGCACCAGTTGTCATACACCAGTTGTCATGCACCAGTTGTCATGCACCAGTTGTCATGCAGAGTTGTCATGCACCAGTTGTCATGCACCAGTTGTCATGCACCAGTTGTCATGCACAGTTGTCATGCACCAGTTGTCATGCACCAGTTGTCATACACCAGTTGGCATGCACCAGTTGGCATGCACCAGTTGTCATGCAGAGTTGTCATGCACCAGTTGTCATGCACCAGTTGTCATGCACCAGTTGTCATGCACAGTTGTCATGCACCAGTTGTCCTGCACCAGTTGTCATGCAGAGTTGTCATGCACCAGTTGTCATGCACCAGTTGTCATGCACCAGTTGTCATGCACAGTTGTCATGCACCAGTTGTCATGCACCAGTTGTCATGCACCAGTTGTCATACACCAGTTGGCATGCACCAGTTGGCATGCACCAGTTGTCATGCAGAGTTGTCATGCACCAGTTGTCATGCACCAGTTGTCATGCACCAGTTGTCATGCACAGTTGTCATGCACCAGTTGTCATGCACCAGTTGTCATGCACCAGTTGTCATGCACAGTTGTCATGCACCAGTTGGCATGCACCAGTTGGCATGCACAGTTGTTATGCACCAGTTGTCATGCACCAGTTGTCATGCACAGTTGTCCTGCACCAGTTGTCATGCACCAGTTGTCCTGCACCAGTTGTCATGCACAGTTGTCATGCACAGTTGTCATGCACCAGTTGTCATGCACCAGTTGGCTTTTACCAAAAACGGAACTTTTTTTTTTGCACCAGTACAACCCACAGTTGAGCTCAGCTCAACACTGATTGGCTAATTATTTATTTTTTTATGAAAGGAGGCCAAATGCCTGTTGGTATTAATCAATCAACATTTTATACTCTTTCGCTTCAGACAGCATCAGATACATGGGCTACACATACTGAGACAGAGGAGAGCTGTTTCCCTCGCTCTGATGATTTCTCAGGTGAGATTCAGCTACTGGCAAATTTACATAAAATTATGAAAACATATTTGGGGAAGCCTGGCTAGTATCCTAGTATCCTAGTAGACGACAGGGTGTGCGGTTTATACCATACAGTAGAATTGAACAGGCGAACAGAACATAGTTTGCATTGAAGTGTGTAGGATACCTCTGTAAGTAATGCTACTGTAGTTTTCATCAGAGTAGATCATGTTTCAGAATTTGTGGGTTTAGGGTCGCGAAAAAGTGAATGCAAAACATTATTGCATTCAAACAATCTGTTGAGGTGTCACTGTTTTTGTCTTTCAGAAACTTTCAGAAACAGCAAATGTTCCGGCAAAAGAAAACCTTCTGCCAACACCTCCAAAGACATTTGATGAAGTTCCCCATTGCTATTTTCTTTAGAAACTGCCTAGTTCCAATACTTACATAGTATACAGCAAATAAGGTTGTTATTGTCACTTCACACACACACACACACACACACACATACACACCCTGAGAACAGCAAATTCAATGGAGTCATTTTTTCAGCTTCTTTACTCTTTCTCAAATCTTAATAATTGTCTGGACCAATATATACATATAAAAAGAATATTTAAATGAATCCACTCACACACTCCTACAGTATATTAAACAGCATACACAATAAGCAACTCCAATGTAAGGCAATGGAGATGGCCTGCTACAACATTCTCCCTCTTTCTCTCCCTCTCGCACAGGCACACGTGTGAAAAACATAACACAGACATCAATGCATGTGTGTGTGTGTGTGTGTGTGTGTGTGTGTATGTCTGTGGTATGTGTGTGCAGATAGGTTGTTATTCTACATGGACCTTCAAAGTTTGGGACTATTGTGGAGCTGACTTTTCTGACTTCATTACAAAGCGTCAAGAACTGTTAAGCAGCATTACTTTGGGATGCCAGATAAAAGCGGGGAAATGGTTACGGGCCCAATCCTTGTCAGAGTGAGTTTGCCACCCCTCTCTTCTTGGGTTACAAGCATCTGAACAAGCATGTTTGCTCTGGAACAGTGTTTTTCCTGGAGGCGGCCCCACGATGTGTCAGTAATAGCCTCTGCAATCACACTGCTGCATTGTGGGGAATGGGTTACGGAGAGGCTTACTGGTGAATCTGAAAGTTCTTTCAAAACAACCAAACACACAAACCAACAAGTCTCTGAGCATATTGTTTTCTGTTCTCTAACGTAACTTATTTGTAATCAGATACACAATACATGTATTTATATCCTAGAAATAACAGCACTGGTCTGTGGTGTTTTATCACCTCTTCTCCCCATGATTAACAGGATCATAATGGACTTGGATAGGTGGTTTCATAACCTCAGTTTGATGTCTTTGCATGAATGTTGCATTAGTTACAGTCTGTTCCTCTTATAAATGTTATATGGTGGACAACACACTGAGCTCCCTCTCTTTTCCCACAGGGGAAAGAGCTAGCTAGGACTTAATATATTTATGTTTCATTTTGCCATTCACAGCTCCTCATAATTGTAAAATGATGGTAGAAAGGATGTACATCAGTATGTCAAAGCTCTGGGACTTCCAATCACGAATCGAACCAGGGTCTGTAGTGACACCTCTAGCACTGAGATGCAGTGCCGTAGACCGCTGAACCAGGGTCTGTAGTGACGCTTATAGCACTGAGATGCAGCGCCTTAGACCTCTGAACCAGGGTCTCCAGTGACGCCTCTAGCACTGAGATGCAGTGCCGTAGACCACTGAACCAGGGTCTGTAGTGACGCCTCTAATACTGAGATGCAGCGCCTTAGACCACTGAGCCAGGGTCTGTAGTGACGCTTATAGCACTGATATGCAGCGCCTTAGACCTCTGAACCAGGGTCTGCAGTGACACCTCTAGCACTGAGATGCAGTGTCTTAGACCGCTGAACCAGGGTCTGTAGTGACGCCTCAATCACTGAGATGCAGTGCCTTAGACCGCTGAACCAGGGTCTGTAGTGACGCCTCAATCACTGAGATGCAGTGCCTTAGACCGCTGCACCGCTCGGGAGCCCCTAAAATACACTATTGTGTTCTCTACTCTCCACCTTTCACGTACAGTGCATTGCAAAAGTATTCATCCCCTTGCCATTTTTCCTATTATGTTGCATTATGTCACAACCTGTAATTGAAATGGATTTTTATTCGGATTTCATGTAATGGACATACAGAAGGTTGTCCAAATTGGTGAAGTGAAATGAAACAATAACGTGTCTCAAAAAATGAAAAATAAAAAAACTGAAAAGTGGTGAGTGTATATGTATTCACCCGCTTTGATATGAAGCCCCTAAATAAGATCTGGTGCGACCAATTACCTTTAGAAGTTACATAATTAGTTAAATAAAGTCCACCTGTGTGCAATCTAAGTGTCACATGATCTGTCACATGATCACAGTATATATACACCTGTTCTGAAAGGCCCCAGAGTCTGCCACACCACTAAGCAAGGGGCACCACCAAGCAAGCGACACCATGAAGACCAAGGAGCACTCCAAACAGGTCAGGGACAAAGTTGTGGAGAAGTACAGATCAGGGTTGGGTTATAAAAAAAGATCTGAAACTTTGAACATCCCACGGAGCACCATTAAATCCATTATTAAAAAAATTGAAATAATATGGCACCACCACAAACCTGCCAAGAGAGGGCTGCCCACCAAAACTCATGGACCAGGCAAGGAGGGAATTATTCAGAGAGGCAACAAAGAAACCAAAGATAACCCTGAAGGAGCTGCAAAGCTCCACAGCGGAGATTGGAGAATCTGTCCATAGGACCATTTTAAGCCGTACACCCCACAGAGCTGGGCTTTATGGAGGAGTGGCCAGAAAAAACCATTGCTTAAAGAAAAAAATAAGCATATACGTTTGGTGTTTGCCAAAGGGCATGTGGGAGACTCCCCAAACATATGTAAGAAGGTACTCTGGTCAGATGAGAATAAAATTGAGCTTTTTGACCATCAAGGAAAAAGCTATGTCTGGTGCAAACTTAACACCTCTCATCACCCCGAGAACACCATCCCCACAGCATGATGCTGGCACCACCATGCTTCACTGTGGGGATGTTTTTCATCTGCAGGGACTGGGAAACTGGTCCGAATTGAAGGAATGATGGGTGGTGCTAAATACAGGGAAATTCTTGAGGGAAACCTGTTTGTGTTGCAGAGATTTAAGCTGGGACGGAGGTTCACCTTCCAGCAGGACAATGATTCTAAGCATACTGCTAAAGCAACACTCGAGTGGTTTAAGGAGAAACATTTAAATGTCTTGGAATGGCCTAGTCAAAGCCCAGACCTAAATCCAATTGAGAATCTGTACACCAGCAGAACCCAACCAACTTGAAGAAGCTGGAGCAGTTTTGCCTTGAAATATGGGCAAAAATCCCAGTGGCTAGATGTGCCAAGCTTATAGAGACATACCCCAAGAGTCTTGCAGCTGTAATTGCTGCATAAGGTGGCTATACAAAGTATTGACTTTGGGAGAGGTGAATAGTTATGCACGCTCAAGTTTTCTGTATTTTTGTCTTATTTCTTGTTTGTTTCACACAAAAAAAATTGCATCTTCAAAGTGGTAGGCATGTTGTGTAAATCAAATGATAGAAACACCCCAAAAATCGATTTTAATTCCAGGTTGTAAGGCAACAAAATAGGAAAAATGCCAAGAGGGGGTGAATACTTTCGCAAGCCACTATAAATCATTGATTTCGTAGGGAGATTTGGACAGATTTTTTGAATTATGTGCATGGATGTCAAATTAAAATCCTAGGCCTAAAAGCCTAGGCCTTGAAAGAGGAAACCAATATTAGTGAACGTTTACTAACTGGTCCCTCCAACTTGTAATCTCTGATGAAGTCCAATGAGTCCATATCATGGTGACGCTAGCCTACAATCCTCTTCGTATTGGGGTTTAAGACTCAGGATTTTACATGTAGTCTGTGGGATCCTCATACAGAAAAGCATCCTGAACATTATTATTTCTTCTGTCATCTTAGAAACGGAAGCCTTCTATTGAAATGTCTGGCTTACACCAAAGTCTATCTGACTTCCTGATAAGACAGACTCTTCCCTCTGAAGTTTAATCAAAAAGGGAGAGTAAACTGGTTAAAAATATATCAAACACATTTTTTTTTTAGGAGCTGCACGGTCAAAGATGCATGAAAGATTATCTGAAGCAGCGAGGAGACATGACGGCAGACGCTCCCTGTCTATTCCTTCTGTTCATGAAAAATTGAGATAAGCTCCTTTAACTAAACAGGGCTCTGTCCAGCCTCCATGTTCACACGTCAGCTGTCCTGATCTGAGACGACACAAAGGTACAGTAGGGCACCACCTCTCTGTCATCAGGCTCATATTGAGCTGTAGGTTCGCTGGGACGCAAACTCATTAATACGCCTTGATATTATTTTAATCCTGGCGTGCGCCAGGGCTCCTGAACTAAGGGTTTGGAGATTTTAATTATCATGGTCTTTTTATTGTCAAGCAAATGTTTTACAGGAGATGCTAATCTACATGAAAGCAGATCCCCCAACAGCTCCTTATATCAATGTGCCAGCTAGAGAACACTACAGACTGTGTTGGAGGTGCAGGCTAGAGAACACTACAGACTGTGTTGGAGGTGCCTGCTAGAGAACACTACAGACTGTGTTGGAGGTGCAGGCTAGAGAACACTACAGACTGTGTTGGAGGTGCAGGCTAGAGAACACTACAGACTGTGTTGGAGGTGCAGGCTAGAGAACACTACAGACTGTGTTGGAGGTGCAGGCTAGAGAACACTACAGACTGTGTTGGAGGTGCAGGCTAGAGAACACTACAGACTGTGTTGGAGGTGCAGGCTAGAGAACACTACAGACTGTGTTGGAGGTGCAGGCTAGAGAACACTACAGACTGTGTTGGAGGTGCCTGCTAGAGAACACTACAGACAGTGTTGGAGGTGTAGGCTAGAGAACACTACAGACAGTGTTGGAGGTGCCTGCTAGAGAACACTACAGACAGTGTTGGAGGTGCCTGCTAGAGAGCACTACAGACAGTGTTGGAGGTGCCTGCTAGAGAACACTACAGACAGTGTTGGAGGTGGCAGCTAATGAAACATTTAGGTATCCACAGTCAAACAAAACCATTGGCAAACATATTCATTGGTAAATAACAGACTACGGCAAATAAAAGATTAATTGTATAGTTTATGCCCGCCAAATAACAATGATCTTCATAACAAACAGACCAATAGTTTCATTTGACTGCATAACTGTTATTAAAATGTGAGGTATTATAGTAGATAATCAGTTTTGACAATGCAATGGAAAACTGAGCCAATGATGTTCATATCACAGTACAATAACTGCATATAAAGAGTATGACTTCTATTCAGAGAATATATTATATATAGAATATATTCAGCTCCTTGTAACTATACAAAACAAGTCAAAGCTTTCCTGTGTATTTTGACTAAGTGAAATGTAGTGCAATGTAATGTTTTACTTTTAGAAATGAAAAAGAATAGGAAATACATGTTTATTTTTGATCACATTTCTTAATAAAGAGGGTGTTGAATGTCTGGGCTTTCTTTCGACTGGAGCCATTAATATTTAAATATGTACAGCGGAGGAGAGAGGAGACTGCCATTTGTGCCTTTACATTTGCATGTGGCTCTTAAATTAAACATTAATTATGGCCCCTCATAAAGGAACAATGCAACTTTGAAGCATTCTATTTTGCCAAGTTAATTATTTCCAATTTGCAACAAAATATTTGTAGATGTGTCAAAACTGCAACGATATAGTTCACAGAAAGATAAGTTCTTACAATAACAGAGGAAATGGTGTGAAATAAAATAATCTCTGTGTTGCTACTTCTTCTTCAGGGCTGACCTGAGCAGAATGTTAATGCCGTAATGTACTGCTGAGTTATTGAAGGCCAAGGTGACAGTTGTGATGAGGATGTTCCATCATTTGCTAGAAATTGTAATTAATCCCCACAATTCATCACCCACAAATGGCTCTGTTCACTTCTCTTTGCTCCATGACCTGAACTTATTGCGATGCTTCATCTCTCCACAAAGGAAAGGTATAACATTGTGTGATGTATGTCTGGCTAGAATTAAGTCCTATGGTTTAACTGAACTGACGTTTATTTCTAAATTGAATCTCCAAGGCAATCTGCTGTTGGAGGTTTAAATCCTTCCACCGTTCTGGCGCTTAACACACACTATACTTTCACTGTTTCTCTGAAAAAACAAATTAATGCCCACTTCAATGTAAGCAGCTTTGAGGATGAAGGGCCACACCACAAGAGAACTCCCAGAGAGAAACTGTCATTTCAACAGATTAAGTCCCCAGAGACTCACTTCAAAAGGAACATTACGAAGGTAACAACAGCACAGTCACCTAAAAGCAATGCTGATGCAATACTTTTATTTCATTTATTTAACTAGGTATGTCAGTTAGGAACACATTCTTATTTGGGGGGGGGGGGGGGGGGGGGGGGGGCGACGACCAGATGATGGACTGACATGGTGAACCTGACCATGTCTTGTAGCGGTCAAGACTCAGATGACAGCTAGTGTTTCAATGTTAATCTGGGACTGTTGTGATTCTGTTGTCATAAAGTATTTGTGTTTAAGGGTTACATGGAAAAAAATTATAAGGCAGTCATCATTTTTATTTATTTAATTTACATGGTTTGTGGGTAAAATTTTTCAGGGATGAATAAAAATCAAGAGACTAGATATACAGATCGCAGTACCACTTCACTTCAGAGCATTATTATTATGTATTATTTGAATAGATTGATGTACAATAATACCACTTCCCTACTTAAAGCCTTAAAGAGTTAGCCATCCTCCGAGACCATTAACCATAACACTAATCACAAAGTCACTCCCAAGCATATCAACCCCTGTGCAGTGTGTGAAACGCTGCTTACTGTATGATAACACTGTTCAACAGCTCCAGACTCCCACAGCTCTGACACCGCGGAGACCTGCATCGCTACAATATGGTGAATGTCTCTGCCCTCCAGCCGGAAGCACAAGAGAACAAGAGGGGGGTGGATGAAGGAATATGAGAGGTGAATGAAATGGTCTGGATATTGCTATTTTCCCCCGACTAACTTTCCCATTAACATTCTAGTATAGGCTGTATTTTTTTAAATAAATGACTAGTTGTTGGCTGATGCCCACTATCATCAACACTATGGAAGGTAGGAGCTTCCTATTGGGTTTAACCACAGGTCATAGGTCCTAGACCTCACTAAAGTAGTGTTGGCTAGTAGAAGCACAGTCTGTGTCTGAGAGGATCTCTCTATCTGTGTGTGATGCGATGTCCATTTTGGGAGTGAACCACTCCTATTCACAACCGAGGAAATCGAGGCTGGTCATCTGGAAGCAATCAGGCACTGTGAGCTTAAGACAGAAGGGTATTAAACTAGTCAGGTCAGCAGATTTGTACGATTACATCCCAGGATCAGCGGACCAGTAGACACCGGACTACGACTACTAAAAATACTACAAACTAAACATCTACTGCGCTGATCTTTCACTTTTTTAAAGTAGTGAATATATTCATTGATCTGTGTAATCAATCCAGCTATTCTTATCTACTCCACATACATCTCCTTCACCTCAGGGTTGTTTGGTCTTTCTGTGTTGGTGTAACAAGAGTCAAGACAGTTGTCAGTCTGACTGAACTCTAGAAAGGTTGAGGCTCATTCAGAAAACCGAAGATCATAAATTGTGCTAACCTCAACGCAGTCACCCACCCTCTTCCTCACAGTATGATTCACCTTCGACACTCAGAAGGATGCTTCATACTTCTCGGACGTGATTACGAGTCTTTCGCAATAATATTAAACTTTCCTGTTGATTAGTCAAGACAAGCAATGTTTTTTGGGGCGGTGGCAGGTTAAAGCTCCTCCACTGAAATGGACTCATTATTTTCTAGCCCCGGGCTCTATTTCATCCTCCCAGTTGTTTCTGTCCTCTCTCCATGGATGTTTTTGGAGTTTGTTTTTCCACATTATGACTATGAGAACCATGCTTGTCAGACAAGATAGGGTACAGGAGGCTCATAGCGAGAGTCGCCCAAACCTCCAAAGAATCAATTATTAATGAGAGAAGGATGCTGCTGTCGACGACTCCGTAGAAGCGGCCCGTGGATAAAACCAGACGCCTTTGACACTACCCTACTGCTTGTCTCTCTACTAGAGGATTTGATGCAATTTTGGACTTTTCTGCTCCTTTTGTTATTTGCTTTTAACTCACTCAAGCCAGACTCAAACACTTAGATATGCAGAAAAGCATGAAAAATGCATGACCACTTATTCAAAGTTGTGCTCCTTTTTATTTGTTGAGCAACGTCAGAGATATGTCTGGCTTTATTAGCCTCGCGGGAGACACTTTGAGTCGTTAGTCCTTTTCAAACAGACAGTCTGCTTTCATCAATGCTGACGATAGTTATTAAAAAAAATATGGGTTGAAATTCTTATCAATTGCTTATAAAGACAGTGTGCAGCTATTTTCATTCTTGGTCTCCAGACATTTTGAAATATTATTTTCAGTATGACACCACTCAAGAATTCACATAAGTTAGCTCAACACTCCAGTTTAGAATACAGAGCTCAGCTCATTGTATCTGGCTTTGATCGGACAGTGTTAGCCTGATAGGTGGTCTGGTTTGGGGTTCCCCAAGCTTTTTCTGTTCCCTCTTACATCTCTGCCTCTTCAAATGGTTTTGTTTTTGCCACTGTACAAAGAGTGAAGTTCAAACAATCTGTGTTCTTCAGTGAACGCAGTACAAAAAAGTTTAAGAAAACGTATGCCCTCACTACTGTAAGTCGCTCTGGATAAGAGCGTCTGATAAATGACAAAACAAAACAACCTTTGTTTATATTTTTCCAATATTTGGATAATTCTGCTATCATACGTATCATACGTATCATACGGCGGCTTTGTGACGAACAATGACTTATCAATGACTTATCAATGATTTATCAATGACTTATCTCATCATGCAGTCTGATATGTGTATGTCTTGTCCTATGACTTATCTCATAATGCAGTCTGATATGTATATGTCTTGTCCTATGACTTATCTCATCATGCAGTCTGATATGTGTATGTCTTGTCCTATGACTTATCTCATAATGCAGTCTGATATGTATATGTCTTGTCCTATGACTTATCTCATCATGCAGTCTGATATGTGTATGTCTTGTCCTATGACTTATCTCATAATGCAGTCTGATATGTATATGTCTTGTCCAATGACTTATCTCATAATGCAGTCTGATATGTGTATGTCTTGTCCTATGACTTATCTCATAATGCAGTCTGATATGTGTATGTCTTGTCCTATGACTTATCTCATAATGCAGTCTGATATGTGTATGTCTTGTCCAATGACTTATCTCATAATGCAGTCTGATATGTGTATGTCTTGTCCAATGACTTATCTCATAATGCAGTCTGATATGTGTATGTCTTGTCCAATGACTTATCTCATAATCCAGTCTGATATGTGTATGTCTTGTCCAATGACTTATCTCATAATGCAGTCTGATATGTGTATGTCTTGTCCAATGACTTATCTCATAATGCAGTCTGATATGTGTATGTCTTGTCCAATGACTTATCTCATAATGCAGTCTGATATGTGTATGTCTTGTCCAATGACTTATCTCATAATGCAGTCTGATATGTGTATGTCTTGTCCAATGACTTATCCCATAATGCAGTCTGATATGTGTATGTCTTGTCCAATGACTTATCTCATAATGCAGTCTGATATGTGTATGTCTTGTCCAATGACTTATCTCATAATGCAGTCTGATATGTGTATGTCTTGTCCAATGACTTATCTCATAATGCAGTCTGATATGTGTATGTCTTGTCCAATGACTTATCTCATAATGCAGTCTGATATGTGTATGTCTTGTCCAATGACTTATCTCATAATGCAGTCTGATATGTGTATGTCTTGTCCAATGACTTATCTCATAATGCAGTCTGATATGTGTATGTCTTGTCCAATGACTTATCTCATAATGCAGTCTGATATGTGTATGTCTTGTCCAATGACTTATCTCATAATGCAGTCTGATATGTGTATGTCTTGTCCAATGACTTATCTCATAATGCAGTCTGATATGTGTATGTCTTGTCCAATGACTTATCTCATAATGCAGTCTGATATGTGTATGTCTTGTCCAATGACTTATCTCATAATGCAGTCTGATATGTGTATGTCTTGTCCAATGACTTATCTCATAATGCAGTCTGATATGTGTATGTCTTGTCCTATGACTTATCTCATAATGCAGTCTGATATGTATATGTCTTGTCCTATGACTTATCTCATCATGCAGTCTGATATGTGTATGTCTTGTCCTATGACTTATCTCATAATGCAGTCTGATATGTATATGTCTTGTCCTATGACTTATCTCATCATGCAGTCTGATATGTGTATGTCTTGTCCTATGACTTATCTCATAATGCAGTCTGATATGTATATGTCTTGTCCAATGACTTATCTCATAATGCAGTCTGATATGTGTATGTCTTGTCCTATGACTTATCTCATAATGCAGTCTGATATGTGTATGTCTTGTCCTATGACTTATCTCATAATGCAGTCTGATATGTGTATGTCTTGTCCAATGACTTATCTCATAATGCAGTCTGATATGTGTATGTCTTGTCCAATGACTTATCTCATAATGCAGTCTGATATGTGTATGTCTTGTCCAATGACTTATCTCATAATCCAGTCTGATATGTGTATGTCTTGTCCAATGACTTATCTCATAATGCAGTCTGATATGTGTATGTCTTGTCCAATGACTTATCTCATAATGCAGTCTGATATGTGTATGTCTTGTCCAATGACTTATCTCATAATGCAGTCTGATATGTGTATGTCTTGTCCAATGACTTATCTCATAATGCAGTCTGATATGTGTATGTCTTGTCCAATGACTTATCCCATAATGCAGTCTGATATGTGTATGTCTTGTCCAATGACTTATCTCATAATGCAGTCTGATATGTGTATGTCTTGTCCAATGACTTATCTCATAATGCAGTCTGATATGTGTATGTCTTGTCCAATGACTTATCTCATAATGCAGTCTGATATGTGTATGTCTTGTCCAATGACTTATCTCATAATGCAGTCTGATATGTGTATGTCTTGTCCAATGACTTATCTCATAATGCAGTCTGATATGTGTATGTCTTGTCCAATGACTTATCTCATAATGCAGTCTGATATGTGTATGTCTTGTCCAATGACTTATCTCATAATGCAGTCTGATATGTGTATGTCTTGTCCAATGACTTATCTCATAATGCAGTCTGATATGTGTATGTCTTGTCCAATGACTTATCTCATAATGCAGTCTGATATGTGTATGTCTTGTCCAATGACTTATCTCATAATGCAGTCTGATATGTGTATGTCTTGTCCAATGACTTATCTCATAATGCAGTCTGATATGTGTATGTCTTGTCCAATGACTTATCTCATAATGCAGTCTGATATGTGTATGTCTTGTAAAATGACTTATCTCATAATGCAGTCTGATATGTATATGTCTTGTCCAATGACTTATCTCATAATGCAGTCTGATATGTGTATGTCTTGTCCAATGACTTATCTCATAATGCAGTCTGATATGTGTATGTCTTGTCCAATGACTTATCTCATAATGCAGTCTGATATGTGTATGTCTTGTCCAATGACTTATCTCATAATGCAGTCTGATATGTGTATGTCTTGTCCAATGACTTATCTCATAATGCAGTCTGATATGTGTATGTCTTGTCCAATGACTTATCTCATAATGCAGTCTGATATGTGTATGTCTTGTCCAATGACTTATCTCATAATGCAGTCTGATATGTGTATTTCTTGTCCAATGACTTATCTCATAATGCAGTCTGATATGTGTATTACTTGTCCAATGACTTATCTCATAATGCAGTCTGATATGTGTATTTCTTGTCCAATGACTTATCTCATAATGCAGTCTGATATGTGTATGTCTTGTCCAATGACTTATCTCATAATGCAGTCTGATATGTGTATGTCTTGTCCAATGACTTATCTCATAATGCAGTCTGATATGTGTATTTCTTGTCCAATGACTTATCTCATAATGCAGTCTGATATGTGTATTACTTGTCCAATGACTTATCTCATAATGCAGTCTGATATGTGTATTTCTTGTCCAATGACTTATCTCATAATGCAGTCTGATATGTGTATGTCTTGTCCAATGACTTATCTCATAATGCAGTCTGATATGTGTATGTCTTGTCCAATGACTTATCTCATAATGCAGTCTGATATGTGTATGTCTTGTCTATCCTCATGTGATTTCACAAGAAGTGACAACAGTCTGGAACTGTGTTCTTTCAGTGTGTATGACACGAGATACGGGGCTCCCTCAGGTGTCCAAGTACAAAGATCAGAGCTCCCCTCTCTGTGTTTCTGCAAGGTTACTTTTCACTTAGTCAACGCTGTGTTAGTGATAATGCTGACGGGAACCTTGGTATTATTTTAAAAATCTCATATGTAGAGACCATGTGAGGGTTATTTACCAAGTGTGTCACTAAGCTGGAGTGGGGAGTAACCAGTGTCCCTCCTTCCTAAAGCTCCTGAAATTGCAATAGTGAATCACGAAGAACAATATCCATCTATTCATAAACACAGATGATGATTTTGATGAGTGAGGAGTTGAAGGGAACACTGAGGAACATCTGTCCCTGCAAAGGACCCGGCAGCTGAATAAATACTTTGGATGACAATGGCCTCAATAACACCCTCCTCCATTCCCATCCTCTTTCCTTTCCTTGTGGAATGTGAAAGACCTGTGTGCCACCAACTGTCTTTCAACAATGATAAAGATAATAAAGAAAAAAAGAAAGAAAAACATGAAGAAAAAGGGGATAAACTGGGTAGATAAATAACATGAACACCTACAGTGGGTCAAAAAAGTATTTAGTCAGCCACCAATTGTGCAAGTTCTCCCACTTAAAAAGATGAGAGAGGCCTGTAATTTTTTATCATAGCTACACTTCAACTATGACAGACAAAATCACATTGTAGGATTTTTTATGAATTTATTTTGCAAATTATGGTGGAAAATAAGTATTTGGTCAATAACAAACAAGCAAGATTTTTGGCTCTCACAGACCTGTAACTTCTTCTTTAAAAGGTTCCTCTGTCCTCCACTCGTTACCTGTATTAATGGCACCTGTTTGAACTTGTTATCAGTATAAAAGACACCTGTCCACAACCTCAAACAGTCACACTCCAAACTCTACTATGGCCAAGACCAAAGAGCTGTCAAAAGACACCAGAAACAAAATTGTAGACCTGCACCAGGCTGGGAAGACTGAATCTGCAATAGGTAAGCAGATTGGATTGAAGAAATCAACTGTGGGTAACAAAGCCTACCATCAGTAACACACTACGCCGCCAGGGACTCAAAACCTGCAGTGCCAGACGTGTCCCCCTGCTTAAGCCAGTACATGTCCAGGCCCGTCTGAAGTTTGCTAGAGAGCATTTGGATGATCCAGAAGAAGATTGGGAGAATGTCATATGGTCAGATGAAACCAAAATATAACTTTTTGGTAAAAACTCAACTCGTCGTGTTTGGAGGACAAAGAATGCTGAGTTGCATCCAAAGAACACCATACCTACTGTGACGCATGGGGGTGAAAACATCATGCTTTGGGGCTGTTTTTCTGCAAAGGGACCAGGACGACTGATCAGTGTAAAGGAAAGAATGAATGGGGCCATGCATCGTGAGATTTTGAGTGAAAACCTCCTATCAGCAAGGTTGAAGATGAAACGTGGCTGGGTCGTTCAGCATGACAATGATCCCAAACACACCGGCTGGGCAACGAAGGAGTGGCATCGTAAAAAGCATTTCAAGGTCCTGGAGTGGCCTAGCCAGTCTCCAGATCTCAACCCCATAGAAAATCTTTGGAGGGAGTTGAAAGTCCGTGTTGCCCAGCAACAGCCCCAAAACATCACTGCTCTAGAGGAGATCTGCATGGAGGAATGGGCCAAAATACCAGAAACAGTGTGTGAAAACCTTGTGAAGACTTACAGAAAACGTTTGACCTCTGTCATTGCCAACAAAGGGTACATAACAAAGTATTGAGATAAACTTTTGTTATTGACCAAATACTTATTTTCCACCATCATTTGCAAATAAATTCATTAAAAATCCTACAATGTGATTTTCTGGATTTTGTTCCCTCATTTTGTCTGTCATTGTTGAAGTGTACCTATGATGAAAATTACAGGCCTCTCTCATCTTTTTAAGTGGGAGAACTTGCACAATTGGTGGCTGACTAAATACTTTTTTGCCCCACTGTATTTCCAAACGATTACTTTTCCTTCAGCTGCCCTCGAGCCAAACCAGAGCTTCTTCTTCTTCTTCTAACCATGATCATCCTCTTGCAGGACCGCCATAGAGTTGTTGAACCACTTCCTCAGTTGATCACACATTCACTAAACTTTCAACTTTAGATAGAAGAAAATATCAAGCAGGCGTTGCCTTGAGGAAGTGGTTCCCAAGCTGTGGGGAGCCTTTTTTGTTGTTGTTAAGGAACTCAGTCCGGCTTTCAACTTACTTTTGAAAGTTGTAAAAGTACAATACACAAGGTGTTTTCCTCTTGTCATATCAGTCATTACATACCATAAGGGACTATTTATAACTTGTCAGAAATGTCCAGATCAACTAGCCCATGTCAGCATGGTTTTTTTGCCCATAGATTTGGTTGTAATGTTTGATTTACTCAAATATCACATGAATACACATTAGACATGTATAGAACATTTATAGAATTGCAAGAAAATTAGCTAAAATACTGCAATATTTTCTCTGAAACCCTGCATTGCATTGCTCGCTGTTTGGGGTTTTAGACTGGGTTTCTGTATAGCACTTTGTGACATCGGCTGATGTAAAAAGGGCTTTATAAATACATTTGATTGATTGATCGATGACAAAATGTGTAGAATTGCAGGAAATAAGCCTTAAACCTGCGCAACATTTTCTCTCCGCTCAGAAGAGGGGTGTGAACAGATTGTGTCATGAACAATGCTTGTGGATGTAGAACGTTGGGGGCGAGATGTTGAAAGGGGAGGCCTGAGTGACAACGTTTGGGAACCCCTGCCTTAAAGGATCCGTTCCAGCTCTCCTCTATCGTTTTACCCATAACTTCCTCTAGGAAGAACAGGTTTTCCGGCAGTCATGTCGCTGATCTGAAACACTACTGCGGAGGAAAACAGATGGTGCCATTGAGGTCTTAGGAAAGTGAACTCTGACTGACTGAGAGGCACAACATTTCTCAGGTTCGTGACCCTGTGATCTTTGGCTGGGTAGCCTGTGGATATCAACACTATCCAGGGAGGACACTTCCTTACTGGGTGGTTCACAGAGAATAAAAGTGAGAGATAGCAGAGTGCTGGGTGAAAAATAAGAATGCTTCATGTACTCTGCTCAAAAAAATAAAGGGAACACTTAAACAACACAGTGTAACTCCACGTCAATCACACTTCTGTGAAATCAAACTGTCCACTTAGGAAGCAACACTGAATGACAATACATTTCACATGCTGTTGTGCAAATGGAATAGACAACAGGTGGAAATTATAGGCAATTAGCAAGACACCCCCAATAAAGTATTGGTTGTGCAGGTGGTGACCATAGACCACTTCTCAGTTCCTGTGCTTCCTGGCTGATGTTTTGGTCACTTTTGAACGCTGGCGGTGCTTTCACTCTGGTGGTAGCATGAGACGGAGTCTACAACCCACACAAGTGGCTCAGGTAGTGCAGCTCATCCAGAATGGCACATCAATGTGAGCTGTGGCAAGAAGGTTTGCTGTGTCTGTCAGCGTAGTGTCCAGAGAATGGAGGTGCTACCAGGAGACAGGCCAGTACATCAGGAGATGTGGAGGAGGCCGTAGGAGGGCAAGGAGGAGCAGGAGGAGCACTGCCAGAGCTCTGCAAAATGACCTCCAGCAGGCCACAAATGTGCATGTGTCTGCTCAAACGGTCAGAAACAGACTCCATGAGGGTGGTATGAGGGCCCGACGTCCACAGGTGGGGGTTGTGCTTACAGCCCAACACCGCGCAGGACGTTTGGCATTTGCCAGACAACACCAAGATTGGCAAATTCGCCACTGGCGCCCTGTGCTCTTCACAGATGAAAGCAGGTTCACACAGAGCACATGTGACAGACGTGACAGAGTCTGGAGACGCCGTGGAGAACGTTCTGCTGCCTGCAACATCCTCCAGCATGACCGGTTTGGCGGTGAGTCAGTCATGGTGTGGGGTGGCATTTCTTTGGGGGGCCGCAAAGCCCTCCATGTGCTCGCCAGAGGTAGCCGGACTGCCATTAGGTACAGAGATGAGATCCTTAGACCCCTTGTGAGACCATATGCTGGTGCGGATGGCCCTGAGTTCCTCCTAATGCAAGACAATGCTAGACCTCATGTGGCTGGAGTGTGTCAGCAGTTCCTGCAAGAGGAAGGCATTGATGCTATGGACTGGCCCGCCCGTTCCCCAGACCTGAATCCAATTGAGCACATCTGGGACATCATGTCTTGCTCCATCCACCAACGCCACGTTGTACCACAGACTGTCCAGGAGTTGGCGGATGCTTTAGTCCAGGTCTGGGAGGAGAGACCATCCCTCAGGAGACCATCCGCCACCTCATCAGGAGCATGCCCAGGCGTTGTAGGGAGGTCATACAGGCACGTGGAGGCCACACACACTACTGAGCCTCATTTTGACTTGTTTTAAGGACATTACATCAAAGTTGGATCAGCCTGTAGTGTGGTTTTCCACTTTAATTTTGAGTGTGATTCCAAATCCAGACCTCCATGGGTTGATACATTTGATTTCCATTGATAATTTTTGTGTGATTTTGTTGTCAGCACATTCAACTATGTAAAGAAAAAAGTTTTTAATAAGAATATTTCATTCATTCAGATCTAGGATGTGTTATTTTAGTGTTCCCTTTATTTTTTTCAGCAGTGTATATTTGATTACAGTATCCATTGAGCTGAGACTCATTGTCATATTTGGACTTTTGATTGGAAGCACATTCGATCTATATATTTAGTGCATTTGATACTTTGGACTTCTCAGAAGTGAAAGCAATATATCCTGATGTCACCAATCAAGGTTTAAAGTTGAGAGTCACGTCTGTGTCGTCAACCACTGGGTACTTTGCAGGAACATTAAATTACTCAATATCAAATCTACATGAAGTGAATGGCCTTTTGAGATCACCATATGGAATAGTGCCAAACTCATCAAGTCCGTAAACTGGCCCTTAGCTTACGTGGTTCAAACGAGCAGTTATGATGTCATAGTCCATGAAATATCTTAGAAATAGGAATCTCTCTGGGAGACAGGGATACAGGGAGCAGAGACATAGGTGAAAAAAAATATTTATATTCTAGCATCTACCCATCTGACAGGCACATCTTTGTGAGGTATTTCTTAGATTGTAAATCAGTGTCTTGATTGGTGCAAAATTAACAGTAACTTTCCATGCTAATTTTAACTTTAATCCTAGAGTTGATTGACAATGTTGTCAGCACTTGGATTACTTAAGATTATGCTGTAATTCCCATTTTAATCTTCACCGCATTAAGATTTTGGGGCTGAAATACTGTGCAGCAGAGTAGCGACCAGCAGCGATGAAGTATCTTAAGCAATCTGCTCTTCCTTTTCTCCCGTAATCAGTGAATTTCCCTCTGCTTTTTCCCCCCCATGAAAACTTACCCTGCCACTGCCAATGAATCGATCATCAGTTTGCTTTACTGCCTTAAGCCTTTATCAAAAGATCATCTTCAAAAGGCAAGAAGAAGATAGTACTGTGACATTTTAAGAGTCTAATTTACTCATCTAAAGGCCATTTGTTTTGAGGAGATGTAAGACGCCGGCCTGACATCACCTTCAAATGCAATCTGACTAAATGCAAATGTCTTTTCTGAACAGGTGGTTGACTCAAAGATTCATGAAAATGTATCAAATGTCTTAAGAAGTTGAGTCTATTATCTGTAGGAATCATCAGGGAACGAGTGCACTCAATAACATCCCATCCTCAAAAACCAAAGCAGACAATCTGCAGGCTGCTCAGTCTTATTGTAAACTACTGATCCTCTTCACACATAAACCAAATGTCCATACCTGAAGCACGTTCTTCCGGCTGGACTTCTCCGTTGTCCATTCAGCCACAGCCCCACAGAGATCCATCCCATCAGGACTGCATCCAGGTTTCTACAGAGGGATAAGTGGTGGTTAGTAATACGTTGTTTCACTGCTGTGTTATGAATGGGATAAAGGCATGTTTTCAAACAGGGTACAGCTATCACTATCTTGGCCAGATATTTGTTATGAATCACGATTAATGAACAAATGGAAGCAATCTGCCCAAGAGCAGAGACAGATCTTCTGATTCCTGTTTGTTATTAGCACTTTTTTGTCATCATGCTGTAAGATGAGAATGTGCATGTGTTGCATTTTCTCTAGTATTAGGTTGCACTTGAGAAGAAAATGTCCTGACTTAAATCTCCGTCATACTTCTTCTTCTTCGTCTGCACGTTACTCCTCTTACAACGTTTAATCTAGAAATTCCATTCAAACTTTAAAATGTGCAGACTGGTCTGGAATAGAACGCTTGCATTCAACTTTTATTCATACTTTTTAAACTATAAAACATTATGTATTTATTTTTCATTCACATTAATGAGATATCATTACTTCCAACTTCCATTCACTGTAAATGCAACAATGCAACTTTTGACACAAATCAGATACTGTAATTTCACCACTTTGACAAACTTCCTCTACTTCTGTGCTATTCAAATCTGAAATAACAACATCATTATCTGGTACCAATCAAATGTTACAGCTGTTTCAGGGACTGTATCAACATTTTCTGTAACTTTTTAAAACAGCTGCCGTTTTGACCACTTTTCCCAACAACGTAGACAAAGATTTAGAGGGCATGACACCTTGGTATACTTCTCTGCTATTACTTATGGCTGGGGGCAGTATTGAGTAGCTTGGATGAATAAGGTGCCCAAAGTAAACGGCCTGCTCCTCAGTCTCAGTTGCTAATATATGCATATTATTATTAGTATTGGATAGAAAACACTCTGGCGTTCCTAAAACTGTTTGAATGATGTCTGTGAGTATAACAGAACTCATATGGCAGGCAAAAACCTGAGGAGAAATCAAAACAGGAAGTGAGAAATCTGAGGTTGGTATGTACTCAACACAGTTCCCATTGAAATCCCCTTGAGATATTAATGATGTTGCACTCCCTAGGGCTTCCACTAGATGTCAACCATCTATAGAAATTTGAATGAGGCTTCTACTGTGTTGTGGGACTGAATTACAGCAGAATGAATCAGGTGTCTGGCAGTCAGCCATTGTCTGGTCATGTGCATTTCACTTGATAGCGACCTGTGTTCCATGGCTCCTGAAGACACGAAGGAATACTCCGGTTGGAACCTTATTGAAGATTAATAATAAAAACATCCTACTGATTGATTCTGTACTTAGTTTGAAATGTTTCTTCGACCTGTAATATAGATTTTTGAAGTTTTTGTCCGACGTAACGCTGACCAGAATGAGCGTTTGGATATGTATACCAAACGCGCAAACAAAAGTAGCTAATTGGACATAAATAACGGACATTATCGAACAGATCAAGCATTTATTGTGGACCTGGGATTCCTTGGAGTGCATTCTGATGAAGATCATCAAAGGAAAGGGAATATTTAGCATGTCATTTATGGTTTATGTTGACTACAACATGGTGGCTATTTTGACTTGATTGTTCTGAGCGCCGTCTCAGATTATTGTATGGTTTACTTTTTCCATCAAGTTTAAAAAAAAATCAGACACAGCAGTTGCATTAAGGACAGGTATTTCTATAATTCCATGTGTATAACTTGTATTTCTGTTGAATCAATGTGACTATGCAAAATCACTGGATGTTTTTGGAAATAGTGAATGTAACGCGCCAATGTAAACTCAGATGTTTTTATAGAAATATGAACTTCATCAAACAAAACATACATGTATTGTGTAACATGAAGTCCTATGAGTGTCATCTGATGAAGATCATCAAAGGTTAGTGATTCATTTTATCTCTATTTGTGCTTTTTGTGACTCTTCTCTTTGGCTGGGAAAATGGCTGTGTTTTTCTGTGGCTTGGTGGTGACCTAACATAATCATTTGTGGTGCTTTCGCCATGAATCCTATTTGAAATCGGACACAGTGGTGGGATTAACAACAAGACTACCTTTAAAACGGTATAAGATACATGTATGTTTGAGGAATTTTAATTATGAGATTTATGTTGTTTTGAATTTGGCGCCCTGCACTTTCACTGGCTGTTGTCATATCATTTATTGGGATTCCAGCCCACAGAAATATCTACTACCAATCATGAGGTAGAGCTATTTTAGTAACAACATCAACTAATTTAGCTTACTTCCCACAGTTTAATTAACTGCCGTGGAACTTTTCAGAACTTTCAAATTATAACAATGTGGGGATTCTAAGCATGAGACAATGAGTAAACATTGGGACTTTTGATACTAATCAGCTACCTTAGCCACTTTTCTCAACAACGAAGGATCCGCCCCACTTTGTAAATGTTTGCCTAAAATGACATACCCAAATCTAACTGCCTGTAGCTCAGGACCTGAAGCAAGGATATGCATATTCTTGATACCATTTCAAAGGAAACACGTTGAAGTTTGTGGAAATGTGAAATGAATGTAGGAGTATATAACACATTAGATCTGGTAAAAGATAATACCAGCATCTTTGAAATGCAAGAGAAAGGCCATAATGTATTATTTCAGCCCAGGCGCAATTTAGATTTTGAACACCAGATGGCAGCAGTGTATGTGCAGTGTATGATTCATTTGACTAATCAAATGAATCATTGCATTTCTGTTCAACATGTTTAATCAAGACTGCCCAAATGTGCATTTTACACATACATTTTCAAGTTCATAACTGTGCACTCTCCTCAAACAATAGCATGGAATAATTTTATTGTAATAGCTACTGTAAATTGACAGTGCAGTTAGATTAACAATAAGTTAAGCTTTATGCCAATATCAGATAGGGCTATGTCCTGGGAAATGTTCTTGTTACTTACAACCTCATGCTAATCACATTAGCCTACGTTAGCTCAACAGTCCCGCGGGGGACCCACCAATCCTGTAGAGGTTGGCACCTTGATCAACTTCTCTTCTATTCAAATCTGAATATCAGAGAATATCACACACACCATCCACCCCTTCAACCATACATTCATTCCTTTACCATACCAATCAGTCCAACATAACCTTGTTTTATCCCTTCATCTCTCCATCCATTTGTTCTTCCGTCTTTATCTATCCATTTACTCACCTTTCCTATTTATTTATCTATCCATTTATTCACCTGTCCTATTTATTTATCTATCCAGTCATAACTTTCTTTTAACAGCTGTATCCTTCGATTAAGAAATTCATGTACAGTTGAAGTAAGGGATAAACGCTTGGGATGAAATAACGTTTTTTAAATTGATTTTAAACTTCAACAATGCCTCTTTGTCTTCTGTATTCTATTACTACAGTTGTCATTATACTGTGGTATTGTATTAGGAGACTGAATAAAAGTGTAGTATGCTAGTCTGAGTGTAGTTATTTGTGATAAAATATGTGATCTAACTGCCCCACAATCCAAAGTAATAAGGTTGATAGTGTAGTTTATCAAAGTAAACAGAGAAATTATTTTACAAAATTTAATTTGGACTATATTTAACTTCTTGGCTAGTTGGATGATTTGAGCGTTCTAGTTTCTAGTCAATAAATAACTCTTCTTACAGAACTATGTACACGCTGCTGGTGAGATCATATCCTGAGTTCATATGATGATGATGACATCGTGTATATTCAGACCCAAACCTAAATACTGTCGACAGCGACCAAATGATAACACAAGAGATTAACAAACTGTTTATTCTACTCTAAAACAAAGACTAACAAATTACAAAATTGTACTTCTTCATAACATCACCCAGCCCTCCACTGTAACCACTATTTCAGTGAGATGTCAATATATGTGGAAATGCCTCCATTGCCCATAATGAACTATTGGACAGGGAGAGTCTGACAGACCGTTGCCCTGGTGGGGCTCAGTAATAGAGAGGGCTAGAGAAGTCCTCTGAGCTTCATCAAAAAGCATGGCAAGCTCATTTTAGAATCCCACCACCCAAAAGCCCCCTCTCTCTCTTACCTCTCTCTCTCTCTCTCTCTCTCTCTCTTACCTCTCTCTCTCTCTCTCTCTCTCTCTCTCTCTCTCTCTTACCTCTCTCTCTCTCTCTCTCACTCTTACCTCTCTCTCTCTCGCTCCTACCTCTCTCTCTCTCTCTCTCTCTCTCTCTCTCTCTCTCTCTCTCTCTCTCTCTCTCTCTCTCTCTCTCTCTCTCTCTCTCTCTCTCTCTCGCTCCTACCTCTCTCTCTCTCTCTGGATTAAAGTCACATACTACACACATAGACAGACACAGACTGTATATGTACACACACACACACACACACACACACACAATATGCAGTCCTCTTCACAAGGGGGTAAATAAACAGTTGCTCATTGCATTTTCATTGGGTGAGTTCTACGCCATGGGATCAAAGCTAAAGTAAATTAGCCAGTTTAAGAAATAAAACAATTAAATGAAAATGTAAATGTTCACTCAACATTGGTACTCATAATGCTTATTGGCAATCCCTTAGAAAGCTGATTTGTGGCTGTAATTGAACATTGATCCCTCGTATTCAGATGGTTAAAACACAACCTAATGTCGTCACTTTGTACTTTACTGAACCATCCCTTTTTACTTTACTTTACTGAACCATCCCTCTGTACTTTACTAAACCATCACTTTTTACTTTACTTACAGCCCAGCTGTAAATAGCCCATCCAACTACAATTTTTTTCTTCTCCTTTGCACCCCAGTATCTCTACTTGCACATTCATCTTTTGCACATCTATCACTCCAGTGTTTAATAGCTAAATTGTAATTATTTCGCCACTATGGCCTATTTATTGCCTTACCTCCCTTATCTTACCTCATTTGCACACACTGTATATAGACTTTTTTCTATTGTGTTATTGACTGTATGTTTGGTTATTCCATGTGTAACTCTGTGTTGTTGTTTGTGTCGCACTGCTGTGCTTTATCCAGGTTGCAGTTGTAAATGAGAACTTGTTCTCAACTGGCCTACCTGGTTAAATAAAGGTGAAATAAATCAAATAAAAAATCACTTTGTACTTTACTGAACCATCACTTTGTACTTCACTGAACCAACACATTGTACTTTACTGAACCATCACTTTGTACTTTACTGAACCATCACTTTGTACTTTACTGAACCATCACTTTGTACTTTACTGAACCATCACTTTGTACTTTACTGAACCATCACATTGTACTTTACTGAACCATCACTTTGTACTTTACTGAACCATCACTTTGTACTTTACTGAACCATCACTTTTTACTTTCCTGAACCTTCACCTTGTACTTCACTGAACCATCACTTTGTACTTTACTGAACCATCACTTTGTACTTCACTGAACCATCACTTTGTACTTTACTGTGTTTGTGTAAGAGAGAAAGAGAGAAAGAGTGAGAGAGTAAGAGAAAAAGAAAGAGAGAGAGAGAGTATGAGTAAGGGTGTGAGGATCTTGCAAAAACCTACCAAATTTGTCAGGGCTTCTTGCTTTCTGTCTTTATAAAACAGAAGTTTATCCGTGTCCAGGACTACCCAAGTTGAAGTCCAATTCTTCCTCAGTTTTTTGCCTCCTTCGGATATTTTGGCTTTATTCAAATATTCACCATTCAAAACAACCTGAAATACATGTAACATTTATCCTTGAAGAGATATTATCAATCAATGTCACAGAAATATTCCAATCAGACACATTCTAATTTATAAGTATCAACCAAATAAACATACTTATTTGAAGTAAAATAGGCCAGCTGAATGAAAAGTGCAGAAACATATTTATAGTGAACAATATTTAGTGTCGTATAATAGCTAATAACAGCCATATAGTAACCCAAACTGATTTCTGCCCATCCTGACAGTTCTTTATGGTGGCCTGTCATACTCACAGGAGTCTCTACGGCTTCACCAACGTTATGCTGAGACTGGTTCCTCCGGTGGCGAGAGATCTACAGAGAGAAAAGCAGAGAAGAAGAGCTGACTTTCCTGATGGTTTCAAATCACAACTGTTGCTTGATTGTGGCCTCATTGTCTTTGCTGGTTTTTTATTTTACCTTTATTTAACCAGGCAAGTCAGTTAAGAACAAATTCTTATTTTCAATGACGGCCTAGGAACAGTGGGTTAACTGCCTGTTCAGGGGCAGAATGACAGATTTGTACCTTGTCAGCTCGGGATATGAACTTGCAACCTTTTGGTTACTAGTCCAAAACACTAACCACTAGGCTACCCTGCCGCTACCCTGGTAAAAATGGGTTCGGTGAAAATAAAACAATGCAGCTCATGTGAAGAGTCCATGTCTGTATTTAACAGCTTTAAAGATGATGCAATATAATGCCAAAAAGAGTATGGTGACACGTGTGAATGTCTCATCACTGCGTTAACCTATTTAAAGTCTATATCATAAATGCCTATAGAGTCTCTGACAGTAGTATGTGTGGGAACGCAGTGTGGTTGATGACATGAGACCTCACACTGCGACAACAGATAAACAACTCACACAACCCAGTGCTAATCACAATCAGACCATGATAGTTCACGTCATTATAACAGCAACGGAAACACTCATTGCAAAAGACAAAACATGGACATGAATACAGCACGGTTATTGATTAATGAGAGATGTGTTAAACCCTGTAGTAAATTAGTAGTAGTAGTAGTAATATTTGTAGTTGCAGTAAAGGTAGATCAGAAAAGGTTGAGCATATACATAGTTGAACCAGTGTTCCGGGTTGCTATAGAAACACAGTATGTACCGTTTGGTATTCAGTTTTTATCCTTCAGCACTGTGCTGCCCTGCCCTCTACTGGTCAAATGCCTGTCTTATAGGAATTCCAATAAGGATAGGCCTACCCTCGCAGTCCAAACCCCTAGTGAGTCCTTTATTCACTACAACTGGGGTCCAGCTATTTTGGGTTGTTATATTTAAGCAATAAGGCCTGAGAGGGTGTGGCATATGGCCAATATACCATGGCTGTTCTTAAGCACAACGCAACACGGAGTGCCTGGATACAGCTCTTAGCTGTGGTATATGGCCATATTCGACAAATCCCCAAGGTGCCTTATTGCTATTATAAACCGGTTACCAATGTAATTAGAGCAGTAAAATTAAGTTTTGTCCCGTGGTATACGGTCTGATATACCTGTCAGCCAATTATCATGCAGGGCTGGAACCACCCAGTTCATAATCTCTCATTACTCACAGTGTAGGAGGGTAGAGCAGGATACAGTCCAGCTAGGGTTTAACACGTATGGCAATACGTTGGAGGAGGTCAAGAAACAATTACCCTGCTCCCTAGAAACACACACTAATACATGTGTCATTTTTATGTTTGCTACATGTGATCCTCTGTGTAATGAATGTAATGAAAACTAGGACAGCTGTAATCACAACAACATTCTACACTAGAACACTGGAACACTGATGTAACGTTAGGGCAACGCTGTAACGTTCTGTGTTCTGTTTGTTGGGAGATAGTGAATATGTTTGTAGTCCATAAGATCTGGTTCATTATCTCCAGTAGCCTTTGTACCTCTACTCTGCCCTCTGGACAAACTGTGTTATTGCAGTATGAGGCGTCTCCCAAACAAGTATCTTCTGCATAATTAGCAAACAAGCAACACAACAAACCATGAAGACGTGGCCTCACGGCTGTGATCATCAGAGTAATTCAGGTTGCTGTCAATTATTAATAAACTCTATGAAGGTTTGTAATACATGTTAGATACTGAGACAGACTGAATGTTACTATGGCTTGTTTTAAAGTACATGTGCTGCTGTATTACTCCAGCCAATACATAGACAGATGTATTGCATGATATGGTCATGAACCACTATGATACGGTCGTGGACCACTATGATATGGTCATGAACCACTATGATACGGTCATGAACCACTATGATACGGTCATGAACCACTATGATACGGTCGTGGACCACTATGATACGGTCATGAACCACTATGATACGGTCATGAACCACTATGATACGGTCATGAACCACTATGATACGGTCATGAACCACTATGATACGGTCGTGGACCACTATGATACGGTCATGAACCACTATGATACGGTCGTGGACCACTATGATACGGTCGTGGACCACTATGATACGGTCGTGGACCACTATGATACGGTCGTGGACCACTATGATACGGTCGTGGACCACTATGATACAGTCATGAACCACTGTGATACGGTAATGAACCACTATGATACGGTCGTGAACCAGTATGATACGGTCGTGGACCACTATGATACGGTCGTGAACCACTGTGATACGGTAATGAACCACTATGATACGGTCGTGAACCAGTATGATACGGTCGTGGACCACTATGATATGGTCGTGAACCACTGTGATACAGTCATGAACCACTATGATACAGTCATGAACCACTGCGATACGGTAATGAACCACTATGATACGGTCGTGAACCACAATGATACGGTCGTGAACCACTAAGATAAGGTCATGGACCACTATGATACAGACGTGGACCACTATGATACAGTCATGGACCACTATGATACGGTTGTGAACCACTATGATACGGTCGTGAACCACTGTGATACGGTAATGAACCACTATGATACGGTTGTGAACCACTTTGATACGGTCGTGAACCACTATGATACGGTCGTGAACCACTATGCTGAATGGAGGTGTCAACTGACCACGTAGCCACTTACGAGAAAGATGAAATGGTTGGGGTTATGTCCAGTTCATTGTCAACATGGTAGCTACATTATTCCAAATATGCTGCATCAGATTGCTCATTTTGTAAATGCATCATCTGTTTTATCTTTACCCTGATATTCCCATAGGGAAGTGCTCAGTCAAACAGAGATCAGCGCAATTAAGCAAATGATAATCACCTAATGTGATACAACGGTTTATAAATGCTATAATCATAATTACTGGAATTTATGTAAACACAGTTCACCAAATGACAAACAACATTCAATGAGCAGATTCAAATCTGCTTTAACATTGTGTAATACGAGAGCAGTGTGTGTGTGTGTGTGTGTGTGTGTGTGTGTGTGTGTGTGTGTGTGTGTGTGTGTGTGTGTGAGTGTGTATGCGTGTGTGTGTGTGTGTGTGTGTATGTGTGTGTGTGTGTGTGTGTGTGTGTATATATATATATATGTGTGTGTGTGTGTGTGTGCGCGCGCGCGTGTGTGTGTGTGTGTGTGTGTGTGTATGTGTGTGTGTGTGTGTGTGTGTGTGTGTGTGTGTGTGTGTGTGTGTGTGTGTATATATATGTGTGTGTGTGTGTATATGTGTGTTTGTATTTGTGTGTATGCATCTCTTTGTGCACATGTCCTATACTTACAGGTCTGGGAGGCAAGTCAGGGTCCTGCAGGACCATGGACTTGGTTTGACTCAGGCGATCCCCGCTGATCTGAGAGGTCTTGATACGCATCTGGACCGTACCTGGTGCCGCTCCGGTCACCTGGTGGGGAAGAATCAGAGTCGGCTGATTCCCTGCGCTCTGAAGATTGGTGATTCTGGTCAAAAGGAGGAGAAACACAAGTGGGATGTTCAGATTAAAATATTGTTCAAAAATAACTATTATCCGATTGATACGATTTCTAATGAATCAATGGATGTAAAATGCTTTACAGAAGGCTGTTAAAGCGCTGTTTTTAGGAACATTTAAGGGCAGACACGGCGAGAAGTGTATTCTAAGCTTGAGGACTTTAGCCTTTCTTTCCGTAGTGGTTGTCTCATCGTCTGCTCAAGTTTGGGATTCTTGCTAACAATAAACAATCTACCCACTGAAAAAAGTAGAATTCGATCTAAGTACCAAGGCTCATTCAGCAAGGTCACATAGTAGTTCAGTGTTGGGTTTTAACCTAATGTGCGTTTTTTTTGAGACATTGCACAAAGTGTCTCACAACAGGAAGCAAATCTCAACCTCCACACCCAAAATAAGTGAACAGATTAAGACGTCAACAGCTGTGTATACTGATGGTTTGCATAGACCCTAACATCTCTCCGCATCGTTGATTACAACACAAACAATTGTGTAAACATGACCATGGTTATACAAATTGTGATATTGTTATGAGGCTTATGTTGTAAAGACGTACAGTGCAGAAATGTCAATTGAAAGTCAGTATAGTGGATGCAGTTGTATTGATATCACAGATTTGTAGATTGTGAGTTTAACAAGTTAGAAAAATCCTAAACTTCAGAAAAGAAAAGAAAAAAAAGAGACAAAAAACTTACATTTGGGTGAAATTCAAACATTTTGAACCACCAATTCTACTTCTCTCCTGTTTTAACTGCATGTAGAACACCATCTACTATGTTATAACAATTCAGGACTATAATACTCAAGAATAACACACGTATCAACAACTTTCCACCAACTAACTGCATATAGTAAGTAAGGGCCCAGGCACCTGATGCCATTGCCTAGGCGTTACATCTCTATAAATTACCAATGACCCCCCCATTAAAACTCCCAAAACTTTTAAGAATGATTCAACCAAAATGACAGCATCCTTCATTTTTCAAAACCACTCCATCCACACACTAGAATTCTGTCTTTCTTACCTCGTCCCCGCCATCTTTCTATCAAATCAATCAGCCTCAGATCACAAAAAGAAAAGAGATAGAGAGAAAGAGTGCAAGTTTTACATTTAGAGGAAGTAGGTTTCATCACATGGTGTAGTCAAACCACCATGTCTTTCACTACTGCTCCACAGTTGATGTGAACGTGTGTTACGCGTCGCAGGCCCGGGTCCCCACTTCCTGAAAGATGTCACTTGCACAGAATTAGTCTGACTGAAACTTCAACTTCAGAACTGAATAGACATTGATAACAGGCGTAGATGTGAGATCTGTCCATCACACAATCTGAGAACAAGGTAGATCAGAGTGTTGGTGTACGAGTAGGTTTTTCAGCATGTTTTTAGTAACAGCTTGTTCCAAAACATATCCCTTGCCAAAAGTGCAATTTGAAAGATAATGGTACATGTCTGAGTTTCACTACAGTTAATGTTGTCTTAATTTAAATTCCTATTGTGTTCCAGTGATCTTTTACAGATTGTTTTCACAAGGGAGCAGCATTCTTCCATACACAATATGAATGGTTTATACTTTACATCAAGATTTTTCCCAAAAGACGTAAAATAACTTGGTAACATTATCAAAAGAGTTACTGGGCCCCAAAACAATTGTTTGTTGATGAAATTGGTTGAATCAGGAAATGACATCATTAGGGTTTTCTTGTGGTCTGGGTGATTCACCCCTGAGAGACTTTTTTAATGAACAAAAACTAGCTATTTTACTGAACAATTCAAACTGTGGTGTTCATGGCTACCATCCTTGGTTCAGTGTTAGCACAACAACCTGTAAAGGTTTATATGGGATATAGAGTGGGGAGTAGACCGTGAGTAAAGTGTACAATCGTCAAAGAGCAATGAATTTCCCATTTACCTCCAGCAGATGGGGCAATTGCAATTTCAGAATCGCAATCCCATTGGCCTTCAATCCAGGAAGTGTTTGTCATAACTCATGTGAAAGCCTTGTTGCCTTGTATGGAGCTGAGAAACGGTGGAGACTGAGAAGGCAAAATCTAAGGTATAGAATCACATGAAGGGAACAAACGGCTCCACCTACATAAGTCTTTGAGATCCACCAACAGTCCAAGGGAGCCATTGACAGCACGAGCTCCACTTGTTTTGTGTGTTCTGCAATTCTACACAAGACATTCATACCTTAACATCCTGTAACATTGTGCCTCCCTGAATTGACCATGAATGGTTCAGTGACTCACATATGGGACAGTGTATCCTTATCTCATCTTAACAGCCTGTAACGTTGTGCCTCCATGAATGGTTCAGTGACTCACATATGGGACAGTGTATCCTTATCTCATCTTAACAGCCTGTAACGTTGTGCCTCCATGAATGGTTCAGTGACTCACATATGGGACAGTGTATCCTTATCTCATCTTAACAGCCTGTAACGTTGTGCCTCCATGATTGGTTCAGTGACTCACATATGGGACAGTGTATCCTTATCTCATCTTAACAGCCTGTAACGTTGTGCCTCCATGAATGGTTCAGTGACTCACATATGGGACAGTGTATCCTTATCTCATCTTAACAGCCTGTAACGTTGTGCCTCCATGATTGGTTCAGTGACTCACATATGGGACAGTGTATCCTTATCTCATCTTAACAGCCTGTAACGTTGTGCCTCCATGATTGGTTCAGTGACTCACATATGGGACAGTGTATCCTTATCTCATCTTAACAGCCTGTAACGTTGTGCCTCCATGATTGGTTCAGTGACTCACATATGGGACAGTGTATCCTTATCTCATCTTAACAGCCTGTAACGTTGTGCCTCCATGATTGGTTCAGTGACTCACATATGGGACAGTGTATCCTTATCTCATCTTAACAGCCTGTAACGTTGTGCCTCCATGATTGGTTCAGTGACTCACATATGGGACAGTGTATCCTTATCTCATCTTAACAGCCTGTAACGTTGTGCCTCCATGAATGGTTCAGTGACTCACATATGGGACAGTGTATCCTTATCTCATCTTAACAGCCTGTAACGTTGTGCCTCCATGAATGGTTCAGTGACTCACATATGGGACAGTGTATCCTTATCTCATCTTAACAGCCTGTAACGTTGTGCCTCCATGAATGGTTCAGTGACTCACATATGGGACAGTGTATCCTTATCTCATCTTAACAGCCTGTAACGTTGTGCCTCCATGAATGGTTCAGTGACTCACATATGGGACAGTGTATCCTTATCTCATCTTAACAGCCTGTAACGTTGTGCCTCCATGAATGGTTCAGTGACTCACATATGGGACAGTGTATCCTTATCTCATCTTAACAGCCTGTAACGTTGTGCCTCCATGAATGGTTCAGTGACTCACATATGGGACAGTGTATCCTTATCTCATCTTAACAGCCTAAAAGGTATTGTGATGTTTTTTCTTTATTTTAAATGTAAATGCATTTTTTTTCTCCATCCAAAGCAACATTCAATTAGTCAATGATCTAATGCAATCTTTAACAGAAGTAATTAAACACCACCACCACCACTACAACCGTCATTCCAACCAGATCTCAACATTTCAGAGGAGGTTCCCCTGGAACAGAGGTGCTGAGTGGAGCAGGAGACATTTGGGTGGAAGAGCAGCAGGTTCAGTGCATTCAGAAAATATTCCAACCCCTTGAATATTTCCACATTTTGTTACGTTACAGCCTTTTTCTAAAATTGATTAACTCAATATAAATCCTCAACAATCTAAACACAATACCCAATAAAGACAAAGCAAAAACAGATTTTTTTGAAAAACAGAAATAACCTATTTACATAAGTATTCAGACCCTTTGCTATGAGACACGAGGTTGAGGTCAGGTGCATCCTGTTTCCATTGATCATCATTGAGATGTTTCTTTAACTTGATTGGAGTCCACCTGTGGTAAATTCAATTGATTGGACATGATTTAGAAAGGCACACACCTGTCTATATAAGGTCCCACAGTTGACAGTGCATGTCAGAGCAAAAACCAAGCCATGAGGTCGAAGGAATTGTCACAAGGATTGTGTCGAGGCACAGATCTGGGGAAGGGTACCAAAAAATGTGTGCAGCATTTAAGGTCCCCAAGAACACAGTGGCCTCCATCATTCTTAAATGGAAGAAGTTTGGAACCACCAAGACTCTCCCTAGAGCTGGCTGCCCAGCCAAACTGAGCAATTGGGGGAGAAGGGCCTTGGTCAGGGAGGTGACCAAGAACCCGATGTTCACTCTGACAGATCTCTGGAGATCCTCTGTGGAGATGGGAGAAACTTCCAGACTGACACCATCTCTGCAGCACTCTACCAATCAGGCCTTTATGGTAGAGTGGCCAGATGGAAGCCACTCCTCAATAAAAGGCACATGACAGGCCACTTGGATTTTTCCAAAAGGCACCTAAAGACTCCCAGACCATAAGCAACAAGATTATCTGGTCTGATAAAACCAAGAACTCTTTGGCCTAAATGCCAAGGGTAACGTCTGGAGGAAACCTGGCACCATCCCTACGGTGAACAATGGTGGTGGAAGCATCATGCTGTGGGGATGTTTTTCAGCAGCAGGGACTGGGAGATTAGTCAGGAACGAGGCAAAGATGAACGGAGCAAAGTACAGAGAAATCCTTGATGAAAACCTGCTCCAGAGCACTCAGGACCTCAGACTGGGGTGAAGGTTCACCTTTCAACAGGACAATGAAACTAAGCACACAGCCAAGACAACGCAGGAGTGGCTTCAGGACCAGTCTCTGAATATCCTTGAGTGGCCCAGCCAGAGTCCGGACTTAAACCTGATCGAACATCTCTGGAGAGACCTGAAAATAGCTGTGCAGCAATGCTCCCCATCCAACCTGACAGAGCTTGAGAGGATGTGCAGAGAAGGATTAGAGAAACTCCCCAAATACAGGTGTGCCAAGCTTGTAGCATCATACCCAAGAAAACTCAACAAAGTACTGAGTAAAGGGTCTGAATACTTATGTAAATGTGATATTTCAGTTTTTTATTTTTAACATATTTGCTAAAATGTTGAACAATCTTTTTGCTTTGTCTTTATGGGGTATTTTATGTAGATTGATAAGGGGGAAAAAAACAATTGAATCAATTTTAGGAGAAGGCTGTGACCTAATAAAATTTGAAAAAAAGTCAAGGGTCTGATTACCTTCCAAAGGCACTGTAGAGAGTCATAAATGCACTGTGTTTTTACTGTTGTGTGTCATGTCTTGTTGTCACAATGTAAACAGGACACCCAAAGGAGTGTCAATGCTTCTGCACGCTGGGGCACGGCACACTTAAACAAACATGTTGATCTCCCTTAAATGCAAGAATTATACTCTCTCTCCTCTTTATTGACAGCGTTGCCAGGCGCATATTGAGAACTGAGAGGGGCATTAAATGATTCCTTCTGCAGGAAGGGTGGAGGGTGTGGGGCAGCCGTGAGGGCCATGTGTATTGGCCTGCACTTGAGTTGGAGCACAGTCTGACCCACCACCACCCCACAGGCCTAATGTGACATATTCCCATGAGATTGTCCCGTTTGTTTACACAACATTTTCTAACTACCAGGGACTACTTTGGGACTCAGTGGAGAGCCTATTTGGAAAAGAGAGGCATACAGAATGGGAAGAGCAAACCCCAGTTCCCAGAGCGCGACAGAGTGAAGGACAGGTAGTGTTTCTATAGGGAGGTTAGCTTCAATGGTGCCAGTGGGCACAATGCTCCTCCCTCCTAAAGGCAGGCGACTCCTGGGTGGACTTGGCCAATCACGGCTTCTTCCACGGTGGGAACAGCGACTCCACTTCAGTGATCGCTGCTGCCTGGTGGGGCGCGCTGTTTGGCTTCAGAGGGGTGCCAGAGAGCAAATATCATAGACTGGAGTACCGTGACAGGCTAGCCAGGCTTGGGCAGCAGCTGTATGAGCTCAGGTGAAACCCTCTTTGTACTGAGAAAGAGTGATGCAAAGTAAACCAATAGATGGTCAACTCCATTAGATTTCCTGCAGTTGATTAGTAATTTCAGCAACTTAAAAAAAAAAATGTAATGCTTATATTTTTTCATCCCTTTATTTTATTTTATTTGTTTTAAAGAATATGACTGGATGTGTAAATGTTAGTAAGAGAACAGTGATTTATCTCAAGCGGCAGTCCAACTACTGACCACATATAGAGCCATTAGCATCTACAGAATTTGCTCAAACATTTTCACTTATGGCAATAAACAAACACATTTCCAGCCTAGAATCAATCCTTCACTAACATACATAATGCTACAGTTGCTGTGCTAATGTTGTAGTATTTAAGATATGACAGAGTGTAAAAAGGGATTGTTTGATTTCAGATTAGACTGATGTTTTTGTGTACATCTTCAACATGAAGACTGCAAGTACAGTGATGACCAGAGGGTGGCAGTGTGACTAAACAAATCTCTCTCTCTCTCAAAGTATATTTCCACACTATGAGGTTGGAATGTTACTGTGAAATTGAGAAAATTATGATAATGCCCTTTTAATGTAAGTGCAGTTTGTAAAGACCACCTGAAATGTCAGCCTTTATTGGTGGGATGGAGTTTTGTCCTGCTAGTTTTCAGTTTTCCCATCCATTTCAGTTTTCCAATTGATCTTTGTTAAGAAGCATTTTTTTGGTTTATTCTTGACCATTGTAATTGAAAACAATCACAGTAGGGTATTTAATTGTTACCCAGAAAGTATTTGCTATTGAGGGGAAAATGGCTGCTTTGGACCATGAAGTATGTTTTCCTGTCTGCTGATAACTGAAGAGTAGCCTATGTCCTATGTCCTATGTCCTATGTCCAGTGGCGTCCTGGATGCCAAGGGAACCCAGGCTTCCCATTTATTATTATATATATATTTTTAAATACATAAAATAATGTATCTTTCATCTCTGTGTTTCATAATTTTCTTTCAATTTGCCACAGACTAAATGTATCTCACAGGAGAAAGCATCCGAGCGAGCAAAACAGCGGCCCTCTGTCTCTGGTTGTGTAGGCCATCTATCTGATGCTGTCTGGTCAAAAAGAGAATGTCATTGTTGCTGCCCGTAGCATTGAATTCAAGGGAAGCCAGTGAGCATTTGGGCTCCCTTGATAAAAAAAAGTATAAAATATTAGCCAATCAGCATTGAGCTTAAACTGAGTGAGCTCAACTGTGAATGGTCCTGACACACCAAAGAGAAGTGTCAAGTGAAGACAGCTTGTAGAGCAAACAATGCAATTATCAGAACACATAGGTTGTAATAAGACTTTTTTTCTGGCTTCCCCAGTGATTTCACCCACACACCACTACTACCAATGTAATGGAAAAATGAGAATCATTGTTAAGGTGTTAGTCTTCTTTTTGAAGACAAACTGGATAGACAACCTGAAAGATGTTCCACCGAATTCCATGTCAAAACACACACCTTACCATTATGGGTTAATTCGTAGAGTATTTTGTCATTTTTGACGTAGACACACAAACATGTAGACACACACACACACACACACACACGTAGACACACACACACACCACACACACACGTAGACACACGTAGACACACACACACACGTAGACACACGTACACACACACACGTAGACACACGTACACACACACACACACACACACACACACACACACACACACACACACACACACACACACACACACATCCTCCCAACACCTCCACCACCTCCCCCTAGCTTGGCAGGCTGTGTTTAACCCAACATGTCTGGAGCTGCCTGTTCACATTCCAGTGATGGTTGTGGGCTGTGTGAGTCCTGCTGGCTGCTGTAATTGGAAGCTCTTTCACCTCCAGCTCTGTTTAATGGACAGAACACACAGAACACACAGGAGACATACTCCTCAACTCACAACAGGGAGGAGACGAACGACAGCCTCGCAGTAAATATGAGGAGTTTTGTTTCATGTACTACTGTTTCTGACACTGCAGAGGTAGTAAGCTCTGGTCGATTGTCTTTAGGTTATGAAGATGTGGTGTGTCATAATCACCTGCTATTGGCGGTATTCAGGTGAACAATAAAGAGCAAACTCCATAAAGGAGGTCAAAGGGTGACTAACAAGTAGCAACAAGCTCTGCAGGACAAGCTGTCAACAACTGCTGGGGATAAGGCAGACCATACACAACATCAAACAGCCATCACCATCAGTGCAGAGTAACAGAGTTAGAAGCAGTGTTCTCAGTCTGATTTAAACTTTCATATTTATCAGATTTCCCTAAATGGTGTGTGAAGAAAAAAAAATCACCAGTGAAGCTCCTGACTGAATCTGTGGGTAGATTGGTAGTTGGAGTGTATTTGCGCTGAGTGAAATCATAACACCAACAGGGAACGTGTCAGTTAAGAGATAGTGAGGAGCCATGTATGTCAACAGCAACACGTGTTTCCTAGAGCTCTGTGCCTTAGTCTTCCTCCTGATTGGTTGTAACACAACACAGCACTACTAGTCTTTATCAGTCACCACAGCGTCAGGCCCTCTATTAGCCGACACATTCCCCAGTAGAGTATGTCATTCTGACTCCTCTCCCACTGTCAAACTTGTATCTCTAACCCGCAACTTACAGTTTGGCCTACGCACAAGTTACAGTTTGGCCTACCCGCAAGTTAGAGTTTGGCCTACCTGCAAGTTACAGTTTGGCCTAGCCGCAAGTTACAGTTTGGCCTACGCACAAGTTACAGTTTGGCCTAGCCGCAAGTTATAGTTTGGCCTAGCCGCAAGTTACAGTGTGGCCTACCTGCAAGTTAGAGTTTGGCCTACGCACAAGTTACAGTTTGGCCTAGCCGCAAGTTATAGTTTGGCCTAGCCGCAAGTTACAGTGTGGCCTACCTGCAAGTTAGAGTTTGGCCTACCTGCAAGTTACAGTTTGGCCTAGCCGCAAGTTACAGTTTGGCCTAGCCGCAAGTTACAGTGTGGCCTACCTGCAAGTTACAGTGTGGCCTACCTGCAAGTTACAGTTTGGCCTACCCGCAAGTTACAGTTTGGCCTAGCCGCAAGTTACAGTTTGGCCTAGCCGCAAGTTACAGTTTGGCCTAGCCGCAAGTTACAGTGTGGCCTACCTGCAAGTTACAGTTTGGCCTACCCGCAAGTTACAGTTTGGCCTACCTGCAAGTTACAGTTTGGCCTACCTGCAAGTTACAGTTTGGCCTACCTGCAAGTTACAGTTTGGCCTACCTGCAAGTTACAGTTTGGCCTACCTGCAAGTTACAGTTTGGCCTACCTGCAAGTTACAGTTTGGCCTACCCACAAGTTACAGTTTGGCCTACCCGCAAGTTACAGTTTGGCCTACCCACAAGTTACAGTTTGGCCTACCTGCAAGTTACAGTTTGGCCTAGCCGCAAGTTACAGTTTGGCCTACCCACAAGTTACAGTTTGGCCTACCCGCAAGTTACAGTTTGGCCTACCCGCAAGTTACAGTTTGGCCTACCCGCAAGTTACAGTTTGGCCTACCCACAAGTTACAGTTTGGCCTACCCGCAAGTTACAATTTGGCCTACTCAAAAGTTATAGTTAGTTCTACTCAGAAGTTACAGTTTGGCCTACAGTATATCAGAGATTGAAGAAGTTGTCTTTCTCTCTGTATATGACCATGGTTGGTAATGCAAATACAAATTGGTCAGAAGGCCTATAGATGCTGGCTTACAGAGATGGGATGTAAGGGAATGTCAGTGAGGCAGAGTGGAAATGATTGCCACCATATCATTTTTATCATGACATTTGCAATCACCACTCTCCAACAAAAAAAGTAATTGCCTGTCCCAGATCAAACAGTAGGAACATATTTGGATCGTAGTATGATTCAGCAGATACTGTAATGTTTCCACAATATCGAGTGACTTAACATGCTGGATAGTTATGTGTTTTACTGTTGGCATAGTTCAGCCTATTTCAAAATGTTTACTCCACTAGCAACAACAAATATAATGTTTATTTGGTTGCTTTAGAAAACGGTCAGACAATAGATACCATCACATCATCGATACAGTGCAGGCCATAAAAGACCTTTGGTTTATCATTATCAGTGTAGGACTAGTAACATAGCGAGTGTTTCTGTGTATTGTAATTAAACCAGAAGAAGACAAATGACCGCAAAAGTTAACTATTATGTAAATGTTACTACAATTTGAATGCCCTGATTTAACAGAAGAAGAAACAACGCTGTTTCCATTATTATGAAGCAGTTGGACTGACTGACATCTGATGTGATTGATGTGGATGGTTCATTACCATGGAACCTACACTACCCCTTGATCATTTCAACAGATAATGTAGATAGTAAGTTAGCCATTATCACGTACCCACGAGCCCAACCTCCTCACCACCTCGGTCTTATAGTCCAGTACCAACTACAAAAACTGACATAACTTCTTATTCATATAGGGCAGGGCAGGGATTTGAGGAGCAGAGCGAGGACCAATGGGAGTAGGTTTACCCTCTGTAACAGCTCGGCTGAGGATCACTATGGTTTATTCATGTCCAGGGACTCTCCTAGGGACGGACACAAACCCTATCACCTCTGCCTCAGATCACACCTGACATCACTCAGGGTTGGGACGGCCCTTCCTAGCTTTGTCCTCCTAAATCAAAGATTCGACGCAAGCGTAACGTCTGCAGTTATTGGGTTTGCTTGATTTGTTTCACTACTAAGAACACTGAACCCTCCCTAGCTAACAACTAACACTATGTACTTTGATGAAAATATGTTTCCAATGATTTACTATACTCTTTTGCCCTCAGCACAGCCTCAATCTATCTCTGCATGGGCTTCACAAGATGTTGAAAGTGTTCCACAGGGATGCTGGCCCATGTTGACTCCAACACTTCCCACAGTTATGTCAAGTTGGCTGGATGTCCTTTGGGTGGTGGACCATTCTTGATACACACGGGAAACTGTTGAGTGTGAAAAACCCAGCACCGTTGCAATTCTTGACACAAACCGGTGCGCCTGGCTCCCTGTTCAAAAGCACTTAAATATTTTGTGTTGCCCCACAGCATGATGCTGCCACCACCATGCTTCACCGTAGGGATGTGTTCACACTCTGAATGGCACACATACATGTTACATGTTTACTTTGTATCAAGGATTAAAAATCTTTCTTTAACCTGTCTCCTCCCCTTCATCTACACTGATTTGAAGTGCAATACATAAGGATCATAGTTTTCACCTGGTCAGTCTATGTCATAGAAAGAGCAGGTGTTCATAATGTTTTGTACACTCAGTGTAAATTAAATTGGTGTTTTTTCCTGTGTCAATGTACTTCTGAAGCCTTTTAATATTTGGTCAAGTGGCCTTGTCCCCCTAAACAGCCTGTTAGCTCTGGACCATGTCACCTGAAAGCTTCTCCATGGTTAATTGTGGAAAGGTAATGTTTTCCAGAGGAACCAACATTATCAGCTCTCCATTTGTTTGCTGACTTCTGCCCTGTCCTTAACCCTCCCCCAAAAACAGCAGAGTCTCCCTCCCCTCCTTTCCTCTGAGTCACAGGCCCTGGACGGGAAGAGAGGGGTAAGGGAAGTGGAACGAAAACTAATCACCTCGTCCAGAGGAGTTCAAAGCCAGAGGAGGGAAAAGGATTATAATTTTGGTCAGCCAGTGAGAAGTACAGAAGTACTAAACTAAACTTCCTGTGGATGCAGACACGCAAACAGAGACACGCAAACAGAGCATAACCCTGCCTTTATGTTCATATATAAACTTAATGCTGATAGGCTGAAAGCTGTGGTATATCAGTCCGTATACCATGATATATGGATATGACAAAACATTTATTTTTAATGCTCTAATTACATTGGTAACCAGTTTATAATAGCAATAAGGCACCTCGGGGTTTGTGGTATATGCTTCGTCCATAAGAACAGCCCTCAATTATCTCCTACCCCTACCCCTGCACAATGATCAGTGAAAAGTTTGAACCCACCTACTCATTCAAGGGTTTTATTTTATTTTGACTAATTTCTATATTGTAGAACAATAGTGAAGACATCAAAACTATGAAATAACACATGGAATCATGTAGTAACCAAAAAAGTGTTAAAGAAATCAAAATATATTTGAGTTTTGAGATTTTTCAAAGTTGCCATCCTTTTCCTTGATGACAGCTTTGCACACTCTTGGCATTCTCTCAACCAGCTTCACGAGGTCGTCACCTGGAATGCATGTCAATTATCAGGTGTGTCTTGTTAATAGTTAAATAGTGGAATTTCTTTCCTTCTTAATGCGTTTGAGCCAATCAGTTGTGTTGTGACAAGGTAGGGGTGGTATACAGAAGATAGCCCTATTTGTTAAATACCAAGTCCATATTATGGCAAGAACAGCTCATATAAGCAAAGAGAAACGACAGTCCATCATTACTTTAAGACATGAAGGTTAGTCAATCCATCAAGTGCTATGATGAAACTGTCTCTCATGAGGACCGCCACAGGAAAGGAAGAGCCTGAGTTACCTCTGCTACAGAGGATAAGTTCATTAGAGTTACCAGCCTCACTAATTGCAGCCCAAATAAATGCTTCATAGAGTTCAAGTAACAGACGCACCTCAACATCAGCTCTTCAGAGGAGAGTGAGTAAATCAGGCCTTCATGTTCCAAGTGCTGAAAAGAAATCACTACTAAAGGACACCAATAAGAAGATACTTGTATGGGCCTAGAAACACCAGCAATTGACATTATACTGGTGGAAATAGGGCCTTTGATGAGTCCAATTTTGAGATTTTTGGTTCCATTCTCCGTGTCTTTTTGAGAAACAGAGTAGCTGAACGAACGGATAATCTCTGCATATGTGGTTCCCACCGTGAAGCATGGAGGTGGAGGTGTGATTATGTGGCGGTACTTTGCTGGTGACACCATCAATGGGCTCCTGAGTGGCGCAGCAGTCTAATGCACTGCATCTCAATGCTAGAGGTGTCACTACAGACCCTGGTTTGATTTCAGGCTGTATCACAACTGGCCGTGATTGGGAGTCCCATGGGCGGCGCACAATTGTCCCAGTGTATTAACTGAGTTGCCTAGTTAAATAAAGGATATAAAACATATGTATATATATTTATATATATGTATTTAGAATTCAAGACACACTTAACCAGCATAACTACCACAGCATTCTGCAGCAATACCTGCAGGGCCTATCTGTGTAAGAAAATTTAAATCATGTCCATTCTAGTATTAGAATTCCTTATTCTGTGTTGTAGCCTATCTGTGATGAAAGTAAATTTGACAACATTTAAAGCTCTTTGGGAGGGAACAGCATTTACATGAACCAACAGTGGAGGACAAAACGTAATCTAAGAGAAACGACTGTGTGTCACACACTGATCAACAAACAGAGGTCAGGAGGTCAACAGAAACTCTCCTGAACTAGGCTCCTAGCTGCCTTAAGGTGTTTTGTTAGGCACTTAAATGTCTAGTAGTCATTGGTGGCTGTACCCTTCGTACTCTGTCATGTGAGGACAGAGGAGTAGCATGTTTAGTGGGGCTATCTGAAAATGTAATCTCTAGGTAATTTGAAAAATGTTCTCATTTGGGAGAGTTGGTGTTGTGACCTTGGCCTCGACAACGCTTAGATCAAAACCCAGATAATATGTTGATAGTCCTTAGGGGAATTTATTTGTAGATTGAACATTCAGATAAACAGATGAAATGTTCCGTTTTTTTATTAAGGGAGACCATAAAACCACTATATGAAAGACATGATTCCTGGACTTGCATAATACTCCGCTTCATGCTAGTAATGATGGCAGATTCTGTATAGCCCTATATCCTTATGCCAAGATCCTCCAGGCTTGTTTTTGTTTACAATGTTTTCTACTTTCAAGCTTTCCAAACCTAATAAAACATCAATGGTAGTAGTTTAAGACCAATATGTCTAAAAGTATAGACCTTCTTTCTGCTTTATTCAGCTTGGGTTTTTTGTGTGTGATGAAAACAAGTGTCTCCATGGACTCACTCCTCTTCTGTCAGACCCAGCCAGCTAATGATGCCTTGAATCGTAAATGGTAGCTGGGCCGTCAGAAACAGCAGGCAATGCCAATTATAATCCACCCTGCTGGGGCGGGGGTAACTTCAAGATGCCATTGTACACACTGGTTAGCTACGCACACAGACTACCCACCACCCAAACCCAAAGCAGGTCTCAGAGTTTAATCAGACTCTTAAACTTCCTCTTTAAAACTTCTTCCTGAGAACTGCAAGGTAAAGTGGGGCCAAGTTGTAAGTCATTTGCAGCAGGGCTAGGCTAGACTTCCTCTCGCTATTTGGGAATCTGGAAGATCTGGAACCCTCCGTGCACTTTGCACAAGCGTCACGTTAGCAGTTTTCAAGTACATTAGTATCATTGTCCTTCACTAACATATCAGTGTGTGAGTACACCAACCTGTCTAAGAGAAATAGAATAGAAACCTGCGACTGCAATAGCTACCATCGGCCAAACAACAGTAACGTTTCAGACCTAGAGTATGTTAATGCGAACATGATTTTAGTAAATCACATTCTGTAAGAGGGGCATGCCTTTTCTTTGGTCAACTTTGTCCTGAGACTGCACCCATTTCATTCCAATGGAGAATTCCCACAACTTAGAACAACAGAAGGGAGCCCGATTAAGAGATTATGAGTGACACACACAACAGAGACACATCAAGTTTGTGACTTCAGTCGAGGTCAGCCGGAGACCACGTCTGCCATGGTTGGACCAGAGCTTGGTCTGAAGTGGAAACGTTAGGGAAGAAGGATGTTTTCAGAGCAATAAAGCCTGACATGAAACTTCCTCTTGGAGTATTTCCCAACAATAAAGCTCATACACATCCCAGTTCACAAGATTATACTTTATGTATGTACTGTATGTATGTACTCATTTTACTTGCCTCACCTCTTTCCTCTCACTCTCCACACACACACACACACACACACACACACACACACACACACACACACACACACACACACACACACACACACACACACACACACACACACACACACACACACACACACACACACACACACACACTAACGATCCAGGATCCATGTGTTATTTTCTGAAATGAAATGTAGGTCAGAAATAGAGAGCGTTTGCGCTTGATGTCACCCCTGTGTGTTAGCTCGTCAGACAAAGCAGGGGTACAGCACCTGCATAAATATGCCATCTCTTTAATCTCACTTATAGGCAAGGAGGCAGAGAGCACATCTCTTACACAGAGACATGAGAAGAGCTCACAGAGGGAAGAGAGGAGACGCGTGAAAGCTTGGGAGCTTTTGCAAAGTTTTTTGTGGTGCTTGGGAATCTTGACAAAAGCAGGTGTTTTTTATAGCATATTATTATTCAGTGAAAATCAGTCACACCCCAATAACAGAAGGACAACAACATTTTCCACATGTTCACACTAGCATGGATTTAAAGCATCTCTTCTCTCCAGCGCTGCTTCCTCCCTCGTTTCCTAAAAAAAATATATATTTGTGTCATTTTGGCAAAGCCAAGCCCTAGTATTCTCCATGACATGTTCTCTCCCCTACAGGGCACAAACAACCATGGCAACAAGCAGTGTCAAAAGGGGAATGGATGGCTTTATCAGTGACTCGACAGCGCGCGGCTCATCCCATTGGCTAGCTAAACCCCACAAAGTGCGCTGGGGCTCGTGAACGTAAGCGTTCATAGGGATTCATCCAAATGTGCAGGGACATATCGTGTCCAAAGGGGATTCCCACTGCTTTCAGCTTATCACCTCAACAGGATAACGTGCATTGAGCTGAGCTGAGCAGTCCCCAAATCGCTGCTTATAACTCATTGACCTACTGTCCTTTGATGGCACAGTGACCTCATGCCCTCCCCATGTGCATGTAGTGTTTACTTAACATCCATTAGCAATGTGTGTGCACTTTTTATAACCTCCCACACTTGGCTTACTCCTTTGAACTCCAAAACATTCAGAAAGCCAATTTGATACATTCTCTGTGATGCCTGGATGTAAAGCCATGCGATCTGTCCTTTCATTTCCCTGTTTTAAAGACACACAATGTGGCTTGGCAGAGAGACTAGCGTCCTGGAGCAGTGAGCACCACGGCCCTTTGATCACAGAGAGAGAGGGGGGAGCCCCCACGCTCCAATTGGACTCGCTGCAATCAGAAAGACAGGAGGATGAGGCAATCCTGGAGAATGAGGAGAAAAAACATCAGGAGCAAAAAGCAGGAGAGAGAGTTGAAAAAAGGAAGAGAGAGCTGGAGAGAGTGATAGAGAGATTGAGACACATAGATGGAAAGAGAGAGAGAGAGGGAGATGGAGAGCGAGAGATAGAGCGATGTAGAAAGGGAGAGAGAGAGAGAGAGCAAGAGTTATAGTGGCTTGCGAAAGTATTCACCCCCTTTGGCATTTTTCCTATTTTGTTGCCTTACAACCTGGAATTAAAATATATATTTTTTAAGGGGTTTGTATCATTTGATTTACACAACATGCCTACCACTTTGAAGATGCAATTTTATTTATTTATTGTGAAACAGAAAACATATAAGACAAAAAAAAAACTTGAGCATGCATAACTATTCCCCACCCCAAAGTCAATACTTTGTAGAGCCACCTTTTGCAGCAATTACAGCTGCAAGTCTATTGGGGTAGGTCTCTATAAGCTTGGCACATCTAACGTTCCCAAAGCATGATGCTGCCACCACCATGCTTCACTGGGTGGATGGTGTTTTCAGGGTGATGAGAGGTGTTGGGTTTACGCCAGACATAGCGTTTTCCTTGATGGCCAAAAAGCTCAATTTTATTCTCATCTGACCAGAGCACCTTCTTTCATATGTTTGGGGAGTCTCCCACATGCCTGTTGTCAAACACCAAACATGTTTGCTTATTTTTTCCTTTAAGCAATGGCTTTTTTTCTGGTCACTCTTCCGTAAAGCCCAGCTCTGTGGCGTGTACGGCTTGAAATTACCCTATGGACAGATACTCCAATCTCCGCTGTGGAGCTTTGCAGGTCCTTCAGGGTTATCTTTGGTCTCTTTCTTGCCTCTCTGATTAATGTCCTCCTTGCCTGGTCCGTGAGTTTTGGTGGGTGGCCCTCTCTTGGCAGGTTTGTGGTGGTGCCATATTCTTTCCATTTTTTAATAATGGTGCTCCATGAGATGTTCAAAGTTTCTGATATTTTTTTATAACCTAATCCTGATCTGTACTTCTCCAAAACTTTGTCCCTGACCTGTTTGGAGAGCTACTTGGTCTTCAAGGTGCCGCTTGCTTGGTGGTGCCACTTGTTAAGTGGTGTTGCAGACTCTGGGACCTTTCAGAACAGGTGTATATATACTGAGATCATGTGACAGATCATGTGACACTTAGATTGAACACAGGTGGACCTCATTTAACTAATTAAAGATAATTTAACTTCTGAAGATAATTGGTTGCACCAGATCTTATTTAGGGGCTTCATAGCAAAGGTGGTGAATACATATGCACACACCGCTTTTCAGTTTTAATTATTTAATTTTTTTAATTAACAAGTTATTTATTTATATGTCCATTACATTAAATACAAATCCATTTAAATTACAGGTTGTAATGCAACAAAATAGGGAATACTTTTGCAAGGCACTCCCATGTAGAATGGGAGAGAGATAGAGAGAGCAAGAGTGAGAAAAAAAGAGAGAGAAAGAGGGAGAGATGGATATCGAGAGTTGATGGGGAGTGAGAGAGAGTGAGAGCAAGCTAGAGAGAGAGAGAGAGAGAGAGAGAGAGAGAGAGAGTGAGAGCAAGCTAGAGAGAGAGAGAGAGAGAGAGAGAGAGAGAGAGAGAGAGAGAGAGCAAGCTAGAGAGAGTGCGAGAGATGGAGAGATGGAGAATGGTAGAGAGAGATGGAGAATGTGAGAGAGAGAGAGCGAGAGAGAGATTGAGAGTGAGAGATAGAGAATAGGAGAAAGAGGAAGAGAGCTAGCGAGAGAGAGAGCGAGATGGAGAATGATAGAGAGATAGATGGAGAATGGGGGAGAGAGAGAGAGAAAGAGAGATAGATGGAGAATGGGGGAAAGAGAGAGAGAAAGAGAGAGATAGATGGAGAATGGGGGAGAGAGAGAGAAAGAGAGAGATGTGGAGAATGGGGGAGAGAGAGAGAGAAAGAGAGAGAGATGGAGAATGGGGGAGAGAGAGAGAGAAAGAGAGAGATAGATGGAGAATGCGGGAAAGAGAGAGAGAAAGAGAGAGAGAGATGGAGAATGGGGGAGAGAGAGAGAGAAAGAGAGAGATAGATGGAGAATGCGGGAAAGAGAGAAAGAAAGAGAGAGAGATGGAGAATGGGGGAGAGAGAGAGAGAAAGAGAGAGATAGATGGAGAATGGGGGAGAGAGAGAGAGAAAGAGAGAGAGATGGAGAATGGGGGAGAGAGAGAGAGAAAGAGAGAGAGATGGAGAATGGGGGAGAGAGAGAGAGAAAGAGAGAGAGAGACAGAGAGATGGAGAATGTTAGAGAGAAACAGAGAAATACAGCATAATAACAATGCAACTAGTCTCCAGCAATAAACTCTGGGGACTCTCCTCTGTCGCTGTGGGTGTAGTGCATAGGGTGTGGTCTGGAGGGTGGGGACTCTCCTCTGTCACTGTGGGTGTAGTGCATAGAGTGTGGTCTGGAGGGTGGGGACTCTCCTCTGTCACTGTGGGTGTAGTGCATAGGGTGTGGTCTGGAGGGTGGGGACTCATCTATGTCACTGTGGGTGTAGTGCATAGGGTGTGGTCTGGAGGGTGGGGACTCTCCTCTGTCGCTGTGGGTGTAGTGCATAGGGTGTGGTCTAGAGGGTGGGGACTCATCTATGTCACTGTGGGTGTAGTGCATAGGGTGTGGTCTGGAGGGTGGGGACTCTCCTCTGTCACTGTGGGTGTAGTGCATAGGGTGTGGTCTGGAGGGTGGGGACTCATCTATGTCACTGTGGGTGTAGTGCATAGGGTGTGGTCTGGAGGGTGGGGACTCTCCTCTGTCGCTGTGGGTGTAGTGCATAGGGTGTGGTCTGGAGGGTGGGGACTCTCCTCTGTCACTGTGGGTGTAGTGCATAGGGTGTGGTCTGGAGGGTGGGGACTCATCTATGTCACTGTGGGTGTAGTGCATAGGGTGTGGTCTGGAGGGTGGGGACTCTCCTCTGTCACTGTGGGTGTAGAGTAGAGGACCTGATTCAGCAGAAAGGACCTGATTCTGTTTCAGCCACCACAGACACATCTCTACATCTCTACACTTCAGGATGTAGTCATGACCCCCAATGAGGAGAATCAGGGGGAGGGAGTGTGATCTGGAACCAGAGGGGCTCATACGGTTTTGAAGTAGTCCTGTTTGGCACACCGTGCAGTCATACAAACAGACTCATCAGAAAAGCAGTCCAAGCAGGGATCAAAGAACCCACAAAAATCTGATCGGGAATAAAAAACTGAGTGATAACAAAGTTGTGAATCGTGCCATAGAAACATTTTGAATCATTCATGGAAAATTGTTGTAGGATGTTTTATTGTTAATGGTTCTAAGGCAGTGACACTGCAGTGGAAATGTAATTTCCCCTAGTATTTATTTGCTATTGATTCCTGATGCGCTGCTAGATACAAGCATTAACACCACCACCCATTACTGCAGGTCTATTTCTCATAGGAGCATTAGATAACTGAGCCAGAAGGGGACCATGGGACTCCCATAATACATCTGATCCGGAAATGGACCCACATAACTCAGGAGTATATCACTCATTTGGGAGAAGGCGGCAGTCATAGGTAGCCCAGCAGGGGTATACAGATTCATAGCAAGGGGTCTCGTTAAACACTGACCCAGAATCAGACTGTGATTGAAGCTGTGTGTGGAGGCCTTGATGTACGTTGATATGGACAGGACCTGGCTCCTACCCGACTGCAGTGTCTGCTTCAGAGATCAAAAGCTCTGTAGAAATAGCTGAGGCCAGTGTGCCCAGATTCAAAGCACACCTTGTGTCTTAAATGCACATGGTTTCATAGGGTTCCTAGTTTCACCAGGGGTCCGCGGTTTTATGAGTCAGCATTAAACCTTTGATTCACCAGGGTTCCTAGATTTTATGAGTCAGCATTAAATCTTTGATCCACCAGGGTTCCTAGATTTTATGAGTCAGAACTAAACCTTTGATCCACCAGAGTTCATAGATTTTATGAGTCAGCATTAACCAAAGGACAGATTTCCACCGGTCTAATGTCCATTGCTCGTGTTTCTTGGCCCAAGCAAGTCTCTTCTTCTTATTGGTGTCCTAGTCGTGGTTTCTGTGCAGCAATCGGACCATGAAGGCCTAATTCACAAAGTTTCCTCTGAACAGTTGATGTTGAGATGTGTCTGTTACTTGAACTCTGTGAAGCATTTATTTGGGCTGCAATTTCTGTGGCTGGTAACTCTAATGAACTAATCCTCTGCAGCAGAGGTACAGTAAATCTGGGTCTTGCTTTCCTGTGGCGGTCCTCATGAAATGTTCCATATTGACTGACCTTCTGTCATGCCCTGACCTTAGAGAGACATTTTATTTCTCTATTTGGTTATGTCAGGGTGTGATTTGGGTGGGCATTCTATGTTTTCTATTTCTTTGTTTTTGGCCGTGTATGGTTCCCAATCAGAGGCAGCTGTCTATCGTTGTCTCTGATTGGGAATCATACTTAGTCAGCCTTTTCCTACCTAATGTTGTGGGTAATTATTTATTTTCTGTGTGTGTTTGTGTGTGCCAAGCTTCGGTTTCTGTTTATCTGTTTTTTTTTGTGAAAGTTTCACTTTATTAAAAGATGTGGAATTACATGCACGCTGCGCCTTGGCTGTGACAGGTGTGTGAAGACAGGGATCGTGAAGACAGGGATCGTGACACCTTCATGTCTTAAAGTGATGATGGATTGTCGTTTCTCTTTGCTTATTTGAGCTGTTCTTGCCATAATATAGACTTGGTCTTTTACCAAATAGGTCTATCTCCTGTATACTACACCTACCTTGTCACAACACAATTGATTGTCTCAAACGCATTAAGAAGGAAATCAATTCCACAAATTAACTTAACAAGGCACATCTGTTAATTGAAATCCATTCCAGGTGACTACCTCATGAAGCTGGTTGAGAGAATGCCAAGGGTGTGCAAAGCTGTCATCAAGGAAAATGGTGGCTACTTTAAAGAATCTCAAATATAAAATTTATTCTGATTTGTTTAACACTTTTTTGGTTACCACATGTTTCTATATGTGTTATTTCATAGTTTTGATGTCTTCACTATTATTCTACAATGTAGAAATTAGTAAAAAATAAAGAGAAACCCTTGAATGAGTAGGTGTGTCCAATCTTTTGACTGGTACTGTATAATGAATATGTGGACTGTATCTCCATCTCTTGGAATCATGTACAGTATGTGTGGACTGTATCTCTCAAGATCCTTTCAACTAACCCAATTTTTTTGATAGATAAATGGCTTGTCTTTTTATGGCAGGACTGAAGACAGAACTGAGAAAATTATAAGCCCTGTACGTAGCTGTGAGCTCTGTGCTCTGTTATGGAATGACTCCAATAATATCATGTGATGTAATACTGTCTCTCCTCATAGGCAGGTCATTGGAGTCTATTTGATCCTGTACTGAAGGTGTTTAAACCAACTAGCTAATATCCTCAATGGGAAAACACATTTGTTCCTGACCATATCATGAGCTGTGAAAACAGATGGAACACAGCTCTCTCTCTCACAGTCTAATTTCTGGCCTCCAAAGTCACGTTTAGGACATTCCGCAGAGTATGGAAAGGACATGAGGGGGGTAGTAAAACCACAGCGTATGGACAGGACAGGACAGAAGGGGGGGTAGACAAATGGAAGGAGAGCTACGTGTCTGCCTTTGGGGTAACTGTGGCTCCCAGGAGAGCATTTCCTGTTTGATGGGCCGAAAAAGTGCCAGAAGCTATAGAACCACACTGAGCCACGCTTAACACTAAACTGGCCTTCCATCAAGGTCACCTTGTTGGTGGTGCAGGCATCTGTGAGCTCCATATATTCCAATCAAAATAAGTAGTAGGTTAAACGTATTCACATGTGTGGAAAGAATGTGGTCATTTTTCCTGTTCTGATCAGTGGTGTGCATCCTCAAGTCCTCAATGTAGCCAATGCCTTCAGGTTTGGAGACAGGTCATCTGTTTCCATAATGCTTGGTGTTCTGTATTACAATCTAACAACAGACGACCCTTAAACAGACTCCTCTCTCATTGGCCATCTCTGTTAAGTGTGCAGCACCCATCACTGTTGGCTCAATAACCCACATTTTTTCAATATTCCACTTCATACAGACGGGGATAGTAGTGATCTTAATCATTATCGACCCCATTTCAAGGTTTTCTTGCCTAGCTCAGATTCTTGAATCCTTTGAACTTTGCTCTTTTTATGTGAGAATTATTTTTGAATGTAAACCAGTTTAGGCCTGGGCAGAGCACTATTACAGCAACTACTTTAGTTGTTAATGATCTTGTTAATGCTGTAGACACTAAAATAAACATGTGCTGCTTTGTTTGTGGACCTGTCCAAAGCTTTTGATACTGTTTATCAGGCAATTTTATTGAATACGTTTTTCTCGATAGGGCTGAGCTCTGACGCCTGTACATAGTTTCATGATTATCTTAGTGACAGAACTCAGGACATCGTGATGGATGGGGTTCAGTCTGAAGTACATAAAGGTGTACCACAGGGGTTGATTTTGGGACCTATTCTCTTCACTAATTATATATAAAAAATAAAATAAGTGGATGATAGTATTATGTATGCTACTTCCCCGACTGTTGATCTGGCTGTGTCAGAACTATAATGCAGGAATCCCTTGCTGATTTAAAACAAAATACATGAGAATGTTTCAGATTAACTACATGTTCAGTCATTAGATGGTTCTCTAACCGAACGTGTTCCTGCATATAAATACTTAGGCATTTGGATTGATATGGTTTTGATGTTTAAAAAACATATAGATGAGCTGGTTAAGAAGCTAAGATTTAGAGTTGGCTTTTTCTACAGAAACAGATTGTGTCTTTCTCTAAGCAGTAGGAGGCAGATTATTCAGTAAAACATGTATCTGTTGTTGATTTTGGTGATATTATTTATGCAGCTGGTCCTCCTCTTAAACCTTTGGATGCCATCTACCATAGTGGCCTTCGTTTAGTTTCAATCATCACCGCATCCTGTATCAAAATGTTGTCTGGACTTCACTAAAGACCCTCAGATCTCTACATGACTTCCTTTTAGTTTACAAGGCCCTACTTCATAAACCTCTATCTTATCTAACTTTGCTACTGAAGTATAGACACCGGAGATGCCTAACCCGTTCACAGGATTGGTTAACTGTGAAGGTTTCCTATGGTCTCCACAGAGTTGGGTAAATTTGCTTTTAGTTTTAATGCAATGTATTGCTTCATCTTGATGTTCTGGTGCCGTTCAGGCAATTTAAAGTATTGATTAGGGACTTATTGGTGGAGGAACGTAACTGATTATCTGGGTGATTTGTGCTGTTTTATCTGTGCTTCCCATGACTGTGTTTAACTCGCTACTGTATATAGCCCCTCTACTGTATATAGCCCCTCTACTGTATATAGCCCCTCTACTGTATATAGCCTGTCTACTGTATATAGCCTGTCTACTGTATATAGCCTCTCTACTGTATATAGCCTCTCTACTGTATATAGCCCCTCTACTGTATATAGCCTGTCTACTGTATATAGCCTCTCTACTGTATATAGCCTCTCTACTGTATATAGCCCCTCTACTGTATATAGCCTCTCTACTGTATATAGCCCCTCTACTGTATATAGCCCCTCTACTGTATATAGCCCCTCTACTGTATATAGCCTCACTACTGTATATAGCCTGTCTTTTTACTGTTGTTTTATTTCTTTACTTACCTATTGTTCACCTAACACCTTTTTTGCACTATTGGTTAGAGCCTGTAAGTAAGCATTTCACTGTAAGGTCTACACCTGTTGTATTCGGCGCACGTGACAAATACACTTTGATTTGATTTTGTATTTTAATGTGTATACACTGCCTAGAAGGCCAGCATACTGGAGCCGCCTCTTCACTATTGACGTTGAGACTGGTGTTTTGCGGGTACTATTTAGTAAAGCTGCCAGTTGAGGACTTGTGAGGCATCTGTTTCTCAAACTAGACACTCTAATGTACTTGTCCTCTTGCTCAGTTGTGCACCGGGGCTTCCCACTCCTCTTTCTATCCTGGTTAGCTCCAGTTTGCGCTGTTCTGTGAAGGGAGCAGTACACAGTGTTGTACGAAATTTCTTGGCAATTTCTCGCATGGAATTGCCTTCATTTCTCAGAACAAGAATTGACTGACGAGTTTCTGAAGAAAGTTATTTGTTTCTGGACATTTTGAGCCTGTAATCGAACCCACATATCAAATCAAATCAAATTTTATTTGTCACATACACATGGTTAGCAGATGTTAGTGCGAGTGTAGCGAAATGCTTGTGCTTCTAGTTCCGACAATGCAGTAATAACCAACAAGTAATCTAGCTAACAATTCCAAAACTACTACCTTATAGACACAAGTGTAAGGGGATAAAGAATATCTACATAAAGATATATGAATGAGTGATGGTACAGAGCGGCATAGGCAAGATACAGTAGATGGTATTGAGTGCAGTATATACATATGAGAAGAGTATGTAAACAAAGTGGCATAGTTAAAGTGCTAGTGATACATGTATTACATAAGGATGCAGTAGATGATATAGAGTATAGTATATACGTATACATATGAGATGAATAATGTAGGGTATGTAAACATTATATTAGGTAGCATTGTTTAAAGTGGCTAGTGATATATTTTACATCAATTCCCATCAATTTCCATTATTAAAGTGGCTGGAGCTGAGTCAGTGTGTTGGCAGCAGATGCTCAATGTTAGTGGTGGCTGTTTAACAGTCTGATGGCCTTGAGATAGAAGCTATTTTTCAGTCTCTGTCCCAGCTTTGATGCACCTGTACTGACCTCGCCTTCTGGATGATAGCGGGGTGAACAGGCAGTGGCTCGGGTGGTTGCTGTCCTTGATGATCTTTATGGCCTTCCTGTGACATCGGGTGGTGTAGGTGTCCTGGAGGGCAGGTAGTTTGCCCCCGGTGATGTGTTGTGCAGACCTCACTACCCTCTGGAGAGCCTTACGGTTGTGGGCGGAGCAGTTGCCGTACCAGGCGGTGATACAGCCCGACAGGATGCTCTCGATTGTGCATCTGTAGAAGTTTGTGAGTGCTTTTGGTGACAAGCCGAATTTCTTCAGCCTCCTGAGGTTGAAGAGGCGCTGCTGCGCCTTCTTCACGATGCTGTCTGTGTGGGTGGACCAATTCAGTTTGTCTGTGATGTGTATGCCGAGGAACTTAAAACTTACTACCCTCTCCACTACTGTTCCATCGATGTGGATAGGGGGGTGTTCCCTCTGCTGTTTCCTGAAGTCCACAATCATCTCCTTAGTTTTGTTGACGTTGAGTGTGAGGTTATTTTCCTGACACCACACTCCGAGGGCCCTCACCTCCTCCCTGTAGGCCGTCTCGTCGTTGTTGGTAATCAAGCCTACCACTGTTGTGTCGTCCGCAAACTTGATGATTGAGTTGGAGGCGTGCGTGGCCACGCAGTCGTGGGTGAACAGGGAGTACAGGAGAGGGCTCAGAACGCACCCTTGTGGGGCCCCAGCGTTGAGGATCAGCGGGATGGAGATGTTGGTGCCTACCCTCACCACCTGGGGGCGGCCCGTCAGGAAGTCCAGTACCCAGTTGCACAGGGCGGGGTCGAGACCCAGGGTCTCGAGCTTGATGACGAGCTTGGAGGGCACTATGGTGTTAAATGCCGAGCTGTAGTCGATGAACAGCATTCTCACATAGGTATTCCTCTTGTCCAGATGGGTTAGGGTAGTGTGCAGTGTGGTTGAGATTGCATCGTTTGTGGACCTATTTGGGCGGTAAGCAAATTGGAGTGGGTCTAGGGTGTCAGGTAGGGTGGAGGTGATATGGTCCTTGACTAGTCTCTCAAAGCACTTCACGATGACGGAAGTGAGTGCTATGGGGCGGTAGTCGTTTAGCTCAGTTACCTTAGCTTTCTTGGGAACAGGAACAATGGTGGCCCTCTTGAAGCATGTGGGAACAACAGACTGGGATAGCAATTGATTGAATATGTCCGTAAACACACCAGCCAGCTGGTCTGCGCATGCTCTGAGGGCGCGGCTGGGGATGCCGTCTGAGCCTGCAGCCTTGCGAGGGTTGACACGTTTAAATGTTTTCCTCACGTCGGCTGCAGTGAAGGAGAGTCCGCATGTTTTAGTTGCGGGCAGTGTCAGTGGCACTGTATTGTCCTCAAAGCGGGCAAAAAAGTTATTTAGTGTGCCTGGGAGCAAGACATCCTGGTCCGTGACAGTGCTGGTTTTCTTTTTGTAATCCGTGATTGACTGTAGACCCTGACACATACCTCTTGTGTCTGAGCCACTTTGTCTCTATACTGACGCTTAGCTTGTTTGATTGCCTTGCGGAGGGAATAGTTACACTGTTTGTATTCGGTCATGTTTCCAGTCACCTTGCCCTGATTAAAAGCAGTGGTTCGCGCTTTCAGTTTCACGCGAATGCTGCCATCAATCCACGGTTTCTGGTTTGGGAACGTTTTAATCGTTGCTGTGGGAACGACATCTTCAACGCACGTTCTAATGAACTCGCACACCGAATCAGCGTATTCGTCAATGTTGTCGTCTGACACAATACGGAACATATCCCAGTCCACGTGATTGAAGCAGTCTTGGAGTGTGGAATCAGATTGGTCGGACCAGCGTTGAACAGACCTCAGCACGGGAGATTCTTGTTTTAGTTTCTGTCTGTAGGCAGGGATCAACAAAATGGAGTCGTGGTCAGCTTTTCCGAAAGGAGGGCGGGGCAGGGCCTTATATGCGTCGCGGAAGTTGGAATAGCAATGATCCAAGGTTTTTCCCGCCCTGGTTGCGCAATCGATATGCTGATACAATTTAGGGAGTCTTGTTTTCAGGTTAGCCTTGTTAAAATCCCCAGCTACAATGAATGCAGCCTCCGGATATATGGATTCCAGTTTGCAAAGAGTCAAATAAAGTTCGTTCAGAGCCATCGATGTGTCTGCTTGGGGGGGAATATATACGGCTGTGATTATAATCGAAGAGAATTCCCTTGGTAGATAATGCGGTCTACATTTGATTGTGAGGAATTCTAAATCAGGTGAACAGAAGGACTTGAGTTCCTGTATGTTGTTTTGGCCACACCACGTCCCGTTAACCATAAAGCATACGCCCCCGCCCCTCTTCTTACCAGAAAGATGTTTGTTTCTGTCGGCGCGATGCGTGGAGAAACCAGCTGGCTGCACCGTCTCCGATAGCGTCTCTCCAGTGAGCCATGTTTCCGTGAAGCAAAGAACGTTACAGTCTCTGATGTCCCTCTGGAATGCTACCCTTGCTCAGATTTCATCAACCTTGTTGTCAAGAGACTGGACATTGGCGAGGAGAATGCTAGGGAGTGGTGCACGATGTGCCCGTCTCCGGAGTCTGACCAGAAGACCGCTTCGTTTTCCCCTTTTTCGAAGTCGTACTGATGGTGAGTTGACGCTGCTCTTATGTTCAGTAGTTCTTCTCGACTGTATGCAATGAAACCTAAGATGACCTGGCTTTTGCTTCTTTAATCAGCACAACAGTTTTCAGCTATACTAACATAATTGCAAAAGGGTTTTCTAATGATCGATTAGACTATTAAAATTATAAACTTTGATTAGCTAACACAACGTGCCATTGGAACACAGGAGTGATGGTTGCTGATAATGGGCCTCTGTACGTCTATGGAGGTAGTCCATTGAAAATATGCCATTTCCAGCTACAATAGTCATCAATTTGATCAATTTGATGTTATTTTAATGGACAACAAATGTGCTATTCTTTCAAAAACAAGGACATTTCTAAGTGGCCCCAAACTGTTGAATGGTAGTGTATATACATACAGTGTACACTGAGTGTACAAAACATTAGGGACACCTTGCTAATATTGAGTTGCACCCCCTCAAAACAGCCTCAGTTCGTTGGGGCATAGACTCTACAAGGTGTCAAAAGCGTTCCACAAGGATGCTAGCCCATGTTGACTCCATTGCTTCCCACATTTGTGTCAAGCTGGCTGGATGTCCTTTGGGTGGTGGACCATTCTTGATGCACACTGGAAACAGTTGAGCATGAAAAGCCCAGCAGGGTTGCAGTTCTTGACACAAACCAGTGTGCCTGGCACCTACTACCATACCCTGTTCACAGGCACTTACATATTTTGTTTTGCCCATTCACACTCTGAATGGCACACATACACAATCCATGTCTCAATTTTTCCCAGGGCTTAAAAATCCTTATTTAACCTGTATCCTCCCCTTCATATATACCGATTGAAGTAGATTTAACAAGTGACATCAATAAGGGATCATAGCTTTCACCTGGTCAGTCTATGTCATGGAAAGAGCAGGTGTTCTTAATGTTTTGTACTCTCAGATAGATAGATAGATAGATAGATAGATAGATAGATAATATAGTTTGGGTATAATGTGTATATTTATGTTGTATATACAGGACACATTTGTAAAACGAACCTAGGTCTCATTAAGCAAGATGGCGCTCGAGGGTAGGGCTGCCGTCTTATCGGCTCTGAATCAACCATGCCATTTTGTTTGTCTTTTCATGTTGTTCGTAACTTGTTTGAACATAATGTTGCTGCTCCCGTCTCTTATGACCAAAAAGCATTACTGGACATCAGAACTGGAATTACTCATCTCAAATTGGACGAGGAGCTCTTCTTCAATGAGTCGGGCACGAGGGATATACTACGGACGCCTGACCAGGGCCAGATCCCTGTGATTCGCTGGAAAAGGAAACGTAGATTTCGCGGAAAGAGATTGTCACGGGATACTAGGAGTGGTGGGTTGGAATCAGGCGCAGAGAGCAGGGTTCAGTATATGTGATTTATTCTCCGGCCAAAAAACGGTCACGCCAACATATAGGGCGCATAGAACAGACCAGCCCAAACACAGGACCAAACAGTCCGGAAAATACACACATGAAAACCACATCCAACAGAGTAACAAAAAAACTATCCCGCACAAAACAAGGGCGGGACAACCTACTACATATAGGGAAGCTAATTAAACTAAAATACACACAGGTGAAACTAATAAGACAAAACCAACAGACAAACGAAAAAGGGATCGGTAGCGGCTAGTAGGACGGTGACGACGACCACCGAGCACCGCCCGAACAGGCAGGGGAGCCAACTTCGGTGGAAGAGCTAGGGATGCCTTGTGAGGATCAGGCAACGAGTGGCTAATCTGCCCTTGCCTTCCGTTCTACTAGCTAACATTCAATCACTGGAAAATAAATGGGACCAACCTGAAGCACGTATATCTTACCAATGGGACATTAAAAACGGTAATATCTTATGTCTCACCGTGTCGTGGCTGAACGCAACATTAAGGACATACAGCTGGCAGATTATACACTCTATCAGCAGAGGCGGGGGCCGATGCATTTATATAAACAACAGCTGGTGCACGATATCTAAGGAAGTCTCAAGGTTTTGCCTACCTGAGGTAGAGTATCTCATGATAAGCTGTATTTCTATCAGCAAATTAAATATGCAACCAGAGGGAAAAGAAATATAGACCACCTTTACTCCACACACAGAGACACATACAAAGCTCTCCCTTGCCCTCCATTTGGCAAATCTGACCATAACTCTATCCTCCTGATTACGAGCAAAAATTAAAGCAGGAAGCACCAGTGACTCGGTCTATAATAAAGTGGTCAGATGAAGCAGATTCTAAACTACAGGACTGTTTTGCTAGCACCGACTGGAATATGTTCCGGGATTCTCCCGGTGGCATTGAGGAGTACACCAAATCAGTTACTGGCTTTATCAATAAGTGCATTGAGGAAGTCATCCCCACAATGACTGTACATACACACCCCGACCAGAAGCCATGGATTACAGGCAACATTCGCACTGAGCTAAAGGGTAAAGATGCCACTTTCAAGGAGCAGGACTCTAACCCAGAAGTTTATAAGAAATCTTGCTATGCCCTCCGACGAGAATGCTATTCATTGACTACAACTCAGTGTTCATAGTTCCCTCAAAGCTCATCACTAAGATAAGGACATCAGGAATAAACACCTCCCTCTGCAACTGGATCCTGGACTTCCTGACGGGCTGACTCCAGGTGGTAAGGGTAGGTAACAACACATCCGCCACACTGATCCTCAACAAGGGGGTGTGTGCTCAGTCCCCTCCTGTATTCCCTGTTCACTCATGATTGCAGGGCCAGGCACAATTCCAAAACCTTCACTAAGCTTGCAGATTACACAACAGTGGTAGGTCTGATCACCGACAACGATGAGACAGCCTATAGGAAGGAGGTCAGAGACCTGACCGTGTGGCGCAAGGACAAAAATCTCTCCCTCAATGTGATCAAGACAAATGAGATGATTGTGGACTACAGGAAAAGGAGGACAGAGCACACCCCCATTCCCATCGACTGGGTTGTAGTGGAGCAGGTTGAGAGCTTCAAGTTCCTTGGCATCTACATCACCAACAAACTAACATGGTCCAAGCACACCAAGACAGTTGTGAAGAGGGCACCACAAGATTATTCCCCCTCAGGAGACTGAAGAGATTTGGCATGGGTCCTCAGATCCTCAATAGGTTCTACAGCTGCACCATCGAGAGCATCCTGACGGGTTGCATCACCGCCTGGTATGGCAACTGCTCGGCCTATGACCGCAAGGCACTACAGAAGGTAGTGCGTACGGCCCAGTACATCACCAGGGCCAAGCTTTCTGCCACCCAGGACCTCTATACCAGGCGGTGTCAGAGAAAGGCCCTAAAAATTGTCAAAGACTCCAGCCACCCTAGTCATAGACTGTTCTCTGTGCTTTCGCATGGCAATCGGTACCGGAGCGCCAAGTCTAGGTCCAAGAAGCTTCTAAACAGCTTCTACCCCCAAGCCATAAGACTCCTGATTGTCTCCATGTCAGGACAGCTCAGCCCTACACAGCACGCCTCATTGAACTCCATGTTAATCCCACCTGTTCCCTGCCAGGCTGCTGCATGACCAATGGTGGAGTCATAAACCCCCACCATCATGCTCCCCTTTCCTGCTACCCACCGAATGTTAAACATCGGTGGGTAGCAGGAAAGGCAGAGTCATCAGATTCAATTTAACATAAAACAGACATACAGTACTGTTATGCACAAGGTTAACCCTGACACAACCTTGAGATCTGACAAGGTTTTTGAAATTGCTGACAAATCCCAGGGAAAAACACTCTCTCAGCCATGTCTCATTAAACTGGAAAACTCATCCGTGAACAACACTGCCAACCTAAAAAATGCACTGTGAGGATTTATGGCCTAACGCACATCTGGAATCAACACTGGAATGAATTCTAACTCCATCCTACCTTAATCAGTTATTATTACTCATTGTGTATTTATTCCATGTGTTATTATTGTTCTATTTTTTATATTTTTCCTCTCTCTGCACTGTTGGGAAGTAAACATGTCACTGTTATTCTACACCTGTTATTTACGAAGCAAAACATTTGATTTGATTTGACAGACCTACCCACATATGTTATACTGCAACACGGTACACATGACTGACTGTGCCCAACCCACAGTGCAGGCTGGTGATAACAAGCATCTCAGCGGGGCTGTCTTCAGCACAGTGCCCTGTTAATAATGGAACAGCTAATCAAATGGCTAATAGACTATTTGCATTGCGCCCCCCCCCCCCCCCCCCCCCACACACACACACGCTGCTGCTGCTGCTGCTACTATCTGTTATTACCTATGCCTAGCCACTCTAATAACTCTACCTACAGTACATATTTACCTCGACACCGGTGCCCCCGCTCATTGACACATTGACTCTTTACCATTACCACCTGTATATTTAGCCCCACTATTTTTATTACTGCTGCTCTTTAGTTATTTGTTATTCTTATCTCTTACTTTTTTTTAGCTATTTTCTTAAAACTGCATTGTTGGTTAAGGGATTGTAAGTAAGCATTTCACTGTAAGGTCTACACCTGTTGTATTCGGCGCATGTGACAAATACAATTTGATTTGATGTCTTCCCTAAAATAAAAGGTAAAAAAAATATATATATATACTATACCAAACGTTAACTCTTACATTAACCATTCAGAATGAGTTCCTAAACTTAACCATTTGACATTTGGAATAACTTTGAAATTTGACTTTTGGAGAGCGTGGATGCACGTCTAATTCTGCAGCGAGACTGTGAGAGCTTGTTGGATTAAGTTACCATGATGCCGGCATCTTCACGCTCTCTAATTGAAAATGTACAATTACATTTCTATAAAATTGATTTAATAAATCATGATTTAAGGGCCTCCCAGGTGGCGCAGTGGTTAAGCTGGTTAGTGGTCAGTGGTTAGCTCCTACAACAATTGGATACCACAAAATTGGGGAGAAAAAGGGGGTAAAATTAAAATGAAAAATAAATAAAGTAAAAAAATAAAAACATGATTTATTATATGGCTCTCTGGTTCTAAAGTGCAAATAATCCTAATAACCGGCCAACGTTCATAACAGGTTCTTAAACCTAAAACTATCAGATCAAAATAATCCTAAAATCTGCTGATCTTTTGTTATCAGACCAACTCTGGCAGTAGAAGCTCCCCAGATGAGGAATGGGAGGACCATCCTCCACAGTGAAATTTCATTTGACTTTTTTATAAAAAAAATTTAAACATGATTGCTTTAGGGAAAATTTGAGAATTATGTAGTAGCCTTAACCTATCAATGTTACATTGAACTGGGTGAATGGAATATGAATGACAGTCATCCCAATAGACTAAATAAATAATTTGTTCTCCCTCATTATAAACTGCACTGACCACCACTGGTACAGACTCCCAGTGGAGTCCTATCCTTCTCCACTAATGTCAGTCATCTGTTGGGCCGATTGTCTCCATGTCAGGACAGCTCAGCCCTACACAGCACGCCTCATTGAACTCCATGTTAATCCCACCTGTTCCCTGCCAGGCTGCTGCATGACCAATGGTGGAGTCATAAACACCCACCATCATCCCCTTTCCTGCTACCCACCGAATGTTAAACATCCCACGCACAGGAAAGGCAGAGTCATCAGATTAAATTTAATGTAAAACAGACATACAGTACGGTTATGCACAAGGTTAACCCTGACACAACCTTGACACACAGCATCTGCCATAAGAGTCTCTACAGGGTTAGTACAAGGTAATAGATCATTTTATCAAGCGATACAATAACACTTGTTTATCTCCTACTAGAGATCTGACAAGGTTTTTGAAATTGCTGACAAATTAATTCCAGGGACACTCTCCCAGACACGTCTCATTAGGCTGAAAAATTAATCCATGAACAACACTGCTGTCACGCCCTGACCATAGAGATCCTTTTTATGTCTCTATTTTGCTTTGGTCAGGGCGTGAGTTTGGGTGGGCATTCTATATTTTGTGTTCTATGTTTTCTATTTCTGTGTGTTTGGCCAGGTGTGGTTCTCAATCAGAGGCATCTGTCTATCATTGTCTCTGATTGAGAACCATACTTAGGTAGCCTTTTCCCACCTGTGTTTTGTGGGTTGTTTTCTGTTTTGTGTCTTTCTGCAGCAGGCAGAACTGTTTCGGTTTTCGTTCTTACTCTTTGTTATTTTTGTTAATCATCAATTCAAATAATAAAGATGAACACGTACCACGCTGCACCTTGGTCCTCACCTCCTTCCAACAGCCGTTACAACTGCCAACCTAAAAAATGCACTGTGAGGATTTATGGCCTAACACACACCTGGAATCAACACTGGAATGAATTCTAACACCAGCCTACCTTAATCAGTTATTATTACTCATTGTGTATGTATTCCTCGTGTTATTAGTCGTGAAGAGGGCACGACAAAGCCTATTCCCCCTCAGGAAACTAAAAAGATTGGGCATGGGTCCTGAGTGTAACAGTTTTCACCCCACTCCATAATTGTCTTAGTCCACCTCCTTAGCGTCCCTTGAGTGGCGACCCTCGCCGCTAACCTTGGCCTAGGAACCCTAACAACGGGCCCCACTGGACTGAGCGGCAGCTCCGGACTGAGGGGCAGCTCGGGACTGAGGGGTAGCTTGGGACTGAGGGGAAGCTCGGGACTGAGGGGAAGCTTGGGACTGAGGGGAAGCTCAGGACTGAGGGGGAGCTCAGGACTGAGAGGAAGCTCAGGACTGAGAGGAAGCTCAGGCAGGTTGATGGATCTGGCAGATCCTGGCTGACTGGTGGTTCCGGCAGATCCTGGCTGACTGGCAGTTCTGGCAGATCCTGGCTGACTGGCAGTCCTGGCAGATCGTGGCTGACTGGTGGTTCCGGCAGATCCTGGCTGACTGGCAGCTCTGGCAGATCCTGGCTGACTGGCGGATCCTGGCTGAATGGCGGATCCTGGCTGAATTGCGGATCCTGGCTGACTGGTGGATCTGGAAGATCCTGGCTGACTGGCGTATCCTGGCAGACTGGCGGATCCTGGCTCACTGACGGCTCTGGCAGATCCTGGCTGACTGGCAGTTCTGGCAGATCCTGGCTGACTGGCAGTTCTGGCTGACTGGCGGATCCCTGCTGAATGGCAGATCCTGGCTGACTGGCGGATCTGACGGATCCTGGCAGACTGGCGGCTCTGGCGGCTCCTGGCTGACTGGCGGCACTGGCGGCTCCTGGCTGACTGGCGGCACTGGCGGCTCCTGGCTGACTGGTGGCACTGGTGGCTCCTGGCTGACTGGCGGCACTGGCGGCTCCTTGCTGACTGGCGGCACTGGCGTGAGGGGCTCTGGCGCCTCAGACTCCGGCAGCGCCGGACAGGCGGGAGATTCCGGCAGCGCCGGACAGGCGGGAGACTCCGGCAGCGCCGGATAGGCGGGAGACTCCGGCAGCGCCGGACAGGCGGGAGGCTCCGGCAGCGCCGGAAAGGCGGCGCCGTCTGAGCCGGCCGTCTGCCCGGCACCGCCTGTCCGGCTCAGGTGGCGCTGGGCAGACAGGTGGCTCATGCGGCGCTGGGCAGACTGGCGACTCTGATGACGCTGGGCAGACGGCCAGCTCAGGCCTCGCCGGGCAGATGGCCAGCTCAGGCGGCGCCGGACAGGCGGGAGACTCCGGCAGCGCCGGAGAGGAGGAAGGTTCTGGCAGCGCTGGACAGAGAAGCTCTGCCGCCTCTGGACTGAGGGGCTCTGGTGCCTCTGGACTGAGGGGCGGAAACTCTGGTAGCGCCGGACAGGCGGGAGCACCTGTGTTGATGGGACGGAGAGACAGCCTGGTGCGGGGTGCCGGCACTAGTGGTACTGGGCTGGGGACACACACCTCAGGGCGAATGCCTTGCATACTACGCCAAATCAACTGCTCTCTCTCTTCACACTCCCCCAATTCTATTAACACCTCCTCGAGTGTCTCCTCATCTCCCATCCGTTCACTCTCCTCCATTCTGTCCAATAACTCCTCGACCCTCTCAGACTCAGCCCTCAGCTTCGCCGATAGCTGCGATAACATCCATGGCTCCTTACGGTAAACAGGGGAGTTGGCTCAGGTCTGGCTCCTGACTCTGCCACACTCTCCCTGTGCCCCCCCCCCCCAAGACATTTTTGGGGTTGTCTCTCGGGCTTCCAGCCGCTCTGCCGTGCTAGCTCCTCAAAAATGCAGCGTGGTTAGTTTTGTGCATCTTTAATAAAGATGAAAATACAACAATCTACAAAATAAAAAACGTGAAAAAAACGAAACAGTCCTATCTGGTGCCACAAACACAAAGACAGGAACAATCACCCACAAAACCCAACACAAAACAGTCCTATCTGGTGCCACAAACACAAAGACAGGAACAATCACCCACAAAACCCAACACAAAACAGTCCTATCTGGTGCCACAAACACAAAGACAGGAACAATCACCCACAAAACCCAACACAAAACAGTCCTATCTGGTGACACAAACACAAAGACAGGAACAATCACCCACAAAACCCAACACAAAACAGGCTACCTAAATATGGTTCCCAATCAGAGACAATGACTAACACCTGCCTCTGATTGAGAACCATATCAGGCCAAACATAGAAATAGACAAACCAGACACACAACATAGAATGCCCACCCAGCTCACGTCCTGACCAACACTAAAACAAGGAAAACACACACGAACGATGGTCAGAACGTGACACTGAGATCCTCAAAAGGTTCTACAGCTGCAATACCGAGAGCATCCTGACCGGTTGCATCACTGCCTGGTACGGCAATTGCTCGGCCTCCAACCGCAAGGCACTACAGAGGGTAATGCGTACGGCACAGTACATCACTGGAGCTAAGCTGCCTGCCATCCAGGACCTCTACACCAGGCGGTCAGAGGAAGGCCCTAAACATTGTCAAAGAACCCAGCCAGGCTTCTCAACAGTTTTTACCCCCAAGCCATAAGACTCTTGAACAGGTGATCAAACGGCTACACGGACAATTTGCATTGTTTGTCCCCCCCAACCCCTCTTTTACGCTGCTGCTGCTCTCTGTTTATCATATATGCATAGTCACTTTAACTATACATTCATGTACATACTACCTCAATTGGGCCGACCAACCAGTGCTCCCGCACATTGTCAACTGGGCTATCTGCATTGTGTCCCACCACCCGCCAACCCCTCTTTTACGCTACTGCTACTCTATGTTCATTATATATGCATAGTCACTTTAACCATATCTACATGTACATCTACATCTAAATGTACATACTACCTCAATCAGCCTGACTAACCGATGTCTGTATGTAGCCTCGCTACTGTATATAGCCTGTCTTTTTACTCTTTTATTGCTTTACTTACCTATTGTTCACCTAATACCTTTTTTGCACTTTTGGTTAGAGGCTGTAAGTAAGCATTTCACTGTAAGGTTTTTTCCTCTATCTGGAATCAACACTGGAATGAATTCTAACTCCATCCTACCTTAATCAGTTATTATTACTCATTGTGTATTTATTCCATGTGTTATTATTGTTCTATTTTTTATATTTTTCCTCTCTCTGCACTGTTGGGAAGTAAACATGTCACTGTTATTCTACACCTGTTATTTACGAAGCAAAACATTTGATTTGATTTGATAGACCTACCCACATATGTTATACTGCAACACGGTACACATGACTGACTGTGCCCAACCCACAGTGCAGGCTGGTGATAACAAGCATCTCAGCGGGGCTGTCTTCAGCACAGTGCCCTGTTAATAATGGATCATCTGCTGCATTGTTTTTTTTCTACAGCCAGTCAGTAGCTCTCTTTCTTGCCCTCGTGACTTCACAGCTCTGGTGAGAGAGACTCATTGTGTTGCTGTTCACGTCTACTCAGTTGTCTGCCTTACGGAGCCTCTGGGAATGGAGAAACTTCAGTCTGCTGTTAAATGAATACTCCACAAAGACAGTTTGAGAGCTTGGGACTATAAGCTTCTATCTGCAAAAAGATGATTCTGAGATAATTGGCTTTAAAGTCAGCCATTTTATATTGTATTCATTTGAATTTAACAACATAACTTGGGGGTAATTAGAGTATTATATAGGTAGAGAACATTGAATAGAACAACGCTATGCAGATAGAACCTTATAGTCCCGAGCTCTCGTTTTATCATGGCCTCTTATCTGTGGCACAGGCCAATAGCGAAATCCACTGATTGATATAGTATATTCTACCAGTTGTAACAAATAGATAAAGCAGTGTTTCATTCTGCAATGACTGGTTGATGACTACTGATACTACAGTTGATCAAAAAACGACTAGTTGACAAGCTAGCATAACATCTCACCATTGATGAGTTCGGTAACCTCGGAGACCATACTCATGCAATCACTACTACAGCCCTCATTCATGAAGTGAAGATGTTTGCTGTCTGCGTCAAAACACAGCTAATTTAAGACAATAGGGAGTGTCTACGACAACCATCCATTCATAATTAACTTCAGTCTCTCTTGCATAGCAACTAGTGACTCTACTGGCATTGTTAACTGTGATTGGCTAAATGCTAAATCTTTACAGACCATGGTGTAGTACAGATTCCCTAATCTAGTTAGAGGTTACAGACATGGAATGGAGTCATGGCATCTTTACTGGTGTTGCTGTTGCCCAAGGTGAAAGTTGAGAAGGCTATTTGTTAATTACATCCAAAATGGCCTTTCTACACAAGTAGCTGACACATAAGCCAAACAAGGGAACTATAATCATTATAATTAAACAAGGGAACTATAATCATTATAATTAAACAAGGGAACTATAACCAAATCCCTCCCTGCCCTAAGCTTGTGTTGTTTTGTGAAACTGAGTGGGGAGTCGATGAGGGGATTGTCACTGGTGTTTAGTAACATAGAAAGACGGAGACCTTGGGCCATCTGAAGAATGATTGACCTTCAAAACCACAGCTTCAATCCTGCTGACTTTAGGTCACGTGCATTAGTAGAGACATCGTATGGCACTCTAATTAAGCAATAAGGGCAGAGGGGGTGTGGTATATGGCCAATATACCATGGCTAAGGGCTGGTCTTAGCACGACGTAACGCAGAGTGCCTACACACTGCCCTTAGCCGTGGTATATTGGCCACATATCACAAACCTCCGAGGTTCCTTATTGCTATTATAAACTTTTTACCAACGTAATTAGACCAGTAAAAATAACTGTTTAGTCGTTCCCGTGGTAATATGGTCTGATATACCACAGCTGTCTGCCGATCAGCATTCAGGGCTCAAACAACACAGTTCATTATAAACTCGGTGGTTTGAGCCCTGAATGCTGATTGGCTGACAGCCGTTGTATGACAAAACATTTATTTTTACTGCTCTAATTATGTTGGTAACCATCTTATAATAGCAATAAGTCACCTCAGGGTTTGTGGTATATGTCCAATATGTCACAGCCAAAGGCTGTATCCAGGCAATCCATGTTGTGTCGTACATAAGAACAGCCATTAGCCATAGGATATTGGCCATACACCACACCCCCCGGGCCTTATTAAGTAACAAAAGACATGGCAATATTCAATCCCTAAACAGCCTGTACTTCCATTGGATTTAACAAAGCTCAAGAATTAACTACACAGTATCTGATAATACAAGCTCATGGGAAATCACATTGCAAATCTGGGATCCTACAGCTGCAGACGGAAGCTGGCGAGGAGACTATAACCTTGTCTGGAATGTTTCCCTCAGACTTTATATATGAGGCAGAGCCTTAATGTAGACGCCTCTTAAATCTCCCAACAACAGTGATGAAGAAATGTTGAGGTGTAGAGGAACGCAAGGTTTTCACATCAACAAATCACCTCACGCCCATAATGCTGTTCTACAAACAATACCGTACTTCTAAGCACATATCAAGTAGAGTTCAGAGAAATAAAGCAAACTGGAAACCACACATTGGTTTCCACATTGGATTCAAACCACACATTGGTTTCCACATTGGATTCAAACCACACATTGAATCTTAATTTGAAAAATGGCACCAACAGAGATGGTCGCCTCTCTTCAGATCCTTAGAAAATGTTTTTTTTAAACGTATTATTTCTTACATTGTTAGTCCAGGAAATCTCAAGTGTTATTACATACAGCCGGGAATTACTATTGGATTTCAAAGCAACGGCAATTTACCAACATTACCAGGAATACGTCTTTCCCGAAGCGGATCCTTTTTTCGGCCCTCAACCCTGGACATGGGATCTTATCCCAGAGGCCGACCCAAAACAATGTGGTCGCCGCAGAAGAGGCAGACGGAGCGGCCTATTGGTCAGACTTAGAAGGCGAGCACACCATCTACCGCTTCCGAGCATATTACTCGCCAATGTCCAAAATTAGGGCACGAGTTGCCTGCCAGAGAGACATCAGAGATTGTAACATTCACGGAAACATTGCTCAGAGTCGGTACCGCCACCTGGTTTCTTCATGCTTACCGCTGACAGAAACAAGCATCTCTCTGGTAAGAAGAAGGGTGAGGGTGTATGCCTTATGATTAACGACTCGTGGTGTGATCATAACAACATACAGGAACTCAAGTCCTTTTGTTCACCTGACCTAGAATTCCTTACAATCAAATGCCAACCGCATTATATTCCTAGAGAATTCTCTTCGATTATACTGCGACAGATACTGCGACAGCCCTGAAAGAACTATACTGGACTCTATGTAAACTGGAAACCATACATCCGGAGGCTGCATTTATTGTTGCTGGGGATTTTAACAAAACAAATCTGAGAACAATTCTTCCTAAATTATATCAGCATATCGAATGTACGACATGATTTGGTAGCACTCTGGACCACTGCTACTCTAAATTACGCGATGCATACAAAGCCCTCCCCCATCCTCCATTCAGCAAATCTGGTCATGACTCCATTTTCATTGCTCTCCTGCTATAGACAACAACTAAAACAGGAAACACCCGTGCTCAGGTCCAGCCAACACTGGCCTGACCAATCGGATTCCTCGCTTTAAGATTGCTTCAAAATAAGTGGACTGGGATAATAAGCCTCAGACAATAATATTGATGTATACGCGGACTCTGTGAGCGAGTTTATTTGCAAGTGCATTGGAGATGTGGTACCCACTGTGACAATTAAAACGTTTCCTAACCAGAAACCGTGGATTGATGGTAGCATTCACGCTAAACTGAAAGCGCAAACCACCGCTTTTAATCATGGCAAGGCGACTGGAAACATGACCGAATACAAACAGTGCAGCTATTCCCTCCGCAAGGCAATCAAACAAACAAAGCGTCAGTATAGAGTTAAAGTAGAGTCGCAATTCAACGGCTCAAACACGGGACATATGTGGCAGGGTCTACAGTCAATCACAGATGACAAAAATATGAACAGCCCTGCAGTGGACACCAATGTCTTGCTCACAGATAAAATAAACAACTTTTTTTTTGCTAGCTTTGAGGACAATACTGTCATGTCCTGACCTTAGTTCCTTTTTTATGTCTCTGTTTTAGTTTGGTCAGGGCGTGAGTTGGGGTGGGCATTCTATGTTTTTGTAGTCTAGGTTTTGTATGTCTATGTGTTTGGCCTGGTATGGTATGGTTCCCAATCAGAGGCAGCTGGCAATCGTTGTCTCTGATTGAGAACCATACTTAGGTAGCCTGTTCCCACCTGTGTTTGTGGGTAGTTGTTTTCTGTCTTTGTGTGTCTGCACCAGACAGAACTGTTTCGTTTGTTTCCGCTTTGTTGTTTGTTTGTTCTAGTGTTCAGTTTCTTTATTAAATTTACCATGAACACGTACCACGCTGCACCTTGGTCCTCTTCACCTTCTTCCACCTACGACAACCAAATACAGTGCCACTAATAGAGCCCGCTACCAAAGCCTGTTAGCTCTCCTTCTCCGTGACCGACATGAGTAAAACATTTAAACATGTTAACCCTCGCAAGGCCACCGGACCAGACGGCATCCCTAGACGCATCCCCAGAGCATGCGCAGACCAGCTGGTTTGTGTGTTTACGGACATATTCAACCAATCCCTATCCCAGGTCTACTGTCCCCACATGCTTCAAGATGGCCACCATTGTTCCTGTTCCCAAGAAAGCTAAGGTAACTGATCTAAATGACTATCGCCCCAAAGCACTCAATCTGTCATCATGAAGTGCTTTGAGAGACTAGTCAAGGTTCATGTCACCTCCACTCTACCTGATACCCTAGACCCACTCCAGTAAGCTTACCGCCCCAATAGGTCCACTGACGATGCAACCGTTATCACACTGCACAATCTCATCTGGACAAGAGGAATACCTATGTGAGAACGCTGTTCATTGACTACAGCTCAGCATTTAGCACCATAGTACCCTCCAAACTTGTCAATAAACTCAAGACCCTGGGTCTCGAACCCGCCCTGTGGAACTGGGTCATGGACTTTGACGGGCCACCCTCAGGTGGTGAAAGTTGGAAACAACATCTCCACCCCGCTGATCCTCAACACTGTGGCCCCACAAGGGTGCATTCTCAACCCTCTCCTGTACTCTATGTTCACCCATGACTGCATGGCCATGCACGCTTCCAACTCAATCATCAAGTTTGCAGATGACACCACAATGGTAGGCCAACAACGATGAGACGGCCTACAGGGAGGAGGTGAGGACCCTCGGAGTGTGGTGTCAGGAAAATAACCTCTCACTCAACGTCAACAATACAAAGGAGATGATTGTGGATGATCGTGGACTTCAGAAAACAGCAGAAGGAACACCCAGAAGGAACATCCACATCAACAGGACAATAGTGGAGAAGGAGAACATTTTAAGTTCCTCTGCGTACACATCACGGACAAACTGAAATGGTCCACACACACAGACCGCGTGGTGAAGAAGGCGCAGCAGCGCCTCTTCAACCTCAGGAGGCTGAAGAAATTTGACTTGTCACCAAAAACACTCAAACTTTTACAGATGCACAATCGAGAGCATCCTGTCGGGCTGTATCACCGCCTGGTACGGCAACTGCACTGCCCACAAACGTAAGGCTCTCCAGAGGGTAGTGAGCTCTGCACAACTCATCACCAGGGGCAAACTACCTGCCCTCCAGGAAACCTACACCACCCGATGTCACAGGAAGGCCAAAAAGATCATCAAGGACAACAACAACCCGAGGCACTGCCTGGTCACCCCGCTATCATCCAGAAGTCGAGGTCAGTACAGGTACATCAAAGCTGGGACCGAGAGACTGAAAAACAGCTTCTATCTCAAGGCCATCAGACTGTTAAACAGCCACCACTAACATTGAGTGGCTACTGCCAACATATAGACTCAAATCTCTGACCACTTAAATGGAATTAAAAATGAATAAATGGACTTAACAATGGTATCACTAGTCACTTTAAATAATGCCACTTTAATAATGTGTACATACCCTACACTACTCATCTCATATGTATATACTGTACTCTATATCATCTACTGCATCCTGCCTGTGCCGTTCGGCCATCGCTCATCCATATATTTATATGTACATGTTCTTATTCATCCCTTTATATTTGTGTGTATAAGGTAGTTGTTGTGAAATTGTTATATTACTTGTTAGATATTACTGCAGTGTCGGAATTAGAAGCACAAGCATTTCGCTACACTCGCATTAACATCTGCTAACCATGTGCATGTGACCAATAAAATTTGATTTGATTTGATAATCCACTGATAGGGGCTGAATAGAATAGAATGAGTCTCCATTGCCAGAGAGGTGAACACGTGTGTTATAGATTGACCCGAGAGAAAACATGTGACTGAGTTCTCAAACACTTACATCATCATCTTAAATCAGTCCCCATGACAACACATCCCCACCCTATGATCAACCTCCTGTTGAAAATAAACCTCATTCCCACCGCTGCCGGGTGGGACACATGATGCAGTTATTATCTACGTAATAACTCCCCTGTCTGCTATGGGAGGGAGGGTACATGGGCAGGCGGGTCGATCTATGTCCTGGTTCTGTAGTTCCTCTCCCATCAAGGAGATAGATCTGCAGTACTGGAGGGTTTAATCAGGGTAAGAGACAGAGGGGGAATATGCGTGGGTGATACAGTATACTATATCTCTACTGCTGGGTCCCTAGCTGCTGACGTATGATGAGATGGTGCTGAAGGTGTAAAGAGGAGCACTGAGGAGGACATTCTGGACGTGCTTTTACATCCTAGTTATTTAGCAGACGCTCTTATCCAGAACGACTTACACTAATGAGCACATCCATTTTCAGACTTTTTCGTACTGTCCCCAACCGTGGGAATCAAACCCACAACCCTGACGTTGAAAGTGCCATGCTCTACCAACTGAGTCACACAGGACCTCAACAACAATATGTTTTTACTCTTTGTGGTAAAGATAGCAGATGTTCTAAATGATGGCCGTAGCTCAAATATTGAAAGGGAAGATAGAGGGAGAAATTATGAGGAGATTAATGTAAGAAAACAAAGCAGTGGGGAGAAAAAAATAGCAACTGCTCAGACCTCTCATTCCAGCATCTACTATTTATGTCTATAAATCAAGCGTGAAGGGTTAGATATTGCATTCATCATTTTGTTGAATTGCATCATTCTATTCCATTGTGTTCACACAGACTGATTTCATGGACTAGGCTTAATGCGGTCGTACCGTCTTCAAAGGAGACCCCAACGCAATCAACAGAATACCCATGTCCCCCAACCCTTCTTTCTCTAACCAATAACTTTTACAGACGATATTCTCTGACGAGATCAAAAGCCACACATGTTTCCCAACCCAGCCTGAAACTGGATACAGGTAATCTGATTGGTCCCTTAGATTATCCCAATTAAGTGCAGCTGGCACTTAACAGTGCCAGCTGTTAAGACATACAACTAAAACAGATTCAGATGGAGATAAACGTAACTAATTAAGGAATTGTAAAACCTAACGGGAAATGTGTTCGATCCTTCACAGCTTCACACCGTAATTCAAGTGCCTCCTTAACGGCTGTTGGCTGAATCATATTGGTAATCAATTTTACGTTGATTTCCACGGATCGTCTCTGGTTACTGCTGATGTATGGGGCCATTGAAGTTTAATTTTCTTTTACAATGCACACAGAAAGGCTCTCATACTATACATCGTAACGTCCTGTAGCGCCTGGCTCTGCACCATCTGTTGTTCTTGTTGTCTTGGTGATGTGTAAAATCAGTTTAGCTGATTCACGGACAACTGACAAACCCTATAGGAAGTGTTCCCACTAGCTCTGTGTGCGATGGCAATGCCATTTTAACAGTCCTCCATTCATACCTGGGAAGTGGCCCACACCAATGCAAACACAGGAGTTATAACAAAGCCTCCATGCATCACCACTAGGGCCAACACACACACACACACACTCACACCTTGGAAACTGACAATGCAATCTAACCAATTATGTCAGTTACATTGTGTTCTATGTCATCCGATTCAGGGACCTCACTCCTCCTACAAACACACACTACCATTAACAAAAACAAGCACAATAGTATCCCAGCTGTGACAGAAGGATCCTATTTTCCAACTTCAAACAGAGAAGGGAGAAAGATAAGTGTTTTTGTTTGAGTGAACAGAGGACACTGACGGCGGTGTTGGGGATTCATCATAGTGTTCTGGTGGGTTTGTTGGTCCTGAAACCTGCTTACCAGCAGCCAGGGAATAGTTAACACAACTAAAGCCTTTTCCCTCTCCATGTTTTATCTAGCAGTCTGCTCTGTTGCCAATACATGTAGATGTATTCACCTTTAAAGAGGCTAGGGGCCCTCGACGTCAGGAAACCTGTTTTGCCTCCCCTAAGGGCCAGGAATAGAAGATGAACGTGAATGAACACACACACACACACACACACAGACACACTCTATATCCTCAAAATCGAAGACTTCCTTTGGATTCCCTGGCTCGGGTGACCAGACATGCGAGGTTGCCTGGCAACCTTGTCTCCATGCGAGGAGATGGAGGTGTTGAGTGATGGGATCAGAATGTGTCAGCTCACGGGGTTTGGCAGGACTGTCAGAGAGACAGGAGAGGAAGTTCAGCTGCACAGAGAAAGCCATCTCTTCCCATCTCCAATCTGAACTCCACAGATAAAATACCCCAATGCTCAAATATATAAGGTTTATATCTGTCAACCTGAAGAACAGCTGCCATTTTTCAGAGAATATTTGATGGGAAAGACCACACAAGTAGCAAACTGCAGGAGAATGAATAGGCTGTACATCTTTCTGCTTGCATTGCGGTCATCAGCTGTCATCAGCTGTGGGTGATAACATTCATTCATAATTCTGTCTTTAAGACTGAACAAACAATCCCCTCAGAACAAATGTTACTATGAGACAAGAAAGAAAAGATGAAGGACATCAGTCCAACAAAGGTGCATGTATGAAGAGGCTTTGACCGTTGTACGGGGGACTATGCCTCGTCAAGCCTCTGTGGGGCTTAGAAAAACACAGGGTTATCCACGTGCAGGGGTCGGTATCAACAGGTCTTCCCAGATGTATGAGAGAAGCCTGTCATTTTGTGCGAAACAGCATAATGGTAGAGATGTACTACAGCACAGTAGAGTGATACTAGAGTAGAGTGGTACTACAAGGTACTACAGTAGAGTGATACTACAGTAGAGTGGTACTACAGTAGAGTGGTACTACAGTAGAGTGGGACTACAGTAGAGTGATAATACAGTAGAGTGATACTACAGTAGAGTGGTACTACAGGAGAGTGATACTAGAGTAGAGTGATACTAGAGTAGAGTGGTACTACAGTAGAGTGGTACTACTGTAGAGTGGTAATACAAGGTACTACAGTAGAGTGGTACAACAGTAGAGTGGTACCACAAGGTACTACAGTAGAGTGGTACTACAAGGTACTACAGTAGAATGGTACTAAAATGTACTACAGTAGAGTGGTATAACAGTAGAGTGGTACCACAAGGTAATACAGTAGAGCGGTACTACAAGGTACTAGAATAGAGTGGTACTACAAGGTACTACAGTAGAGTGGTACTACAGTAGAGTGAATTCAGCACAGTGATACTAGAGTAGAGTGGTACTACTAGGTACTACAATAGAGTGATACTACAGTAGAGTGGTACTACAAGGTACTACAGTAGAGTGGTACTACAAGGTACTACAGTAGAGTGGTATAACAGTCGAGTGGTACCACAAGGTACTACATTAGAGTGGTACCACAAGGTACTACAGTAGAGTGGTACTACAAGGTACTACAGTAGAGTGAAATAACAGTAGAGCGGTACCACAAGGTACTGCATTAGAGTGGAATAACAGTAGAGTGGTACCACAAGGTACTAAAGTAGAGTGGTATAACAGTAGAGTGGTAACACAAGGTACTACATTAGAGTGGTACTACAGTAGAGTGTTACCACAAGGTACTACAGTAGAGTGGTACTACAGTACAGTGTTACTACAGTAGAGTGGTACTACAGTAGAGTGGTACTACACGGTACTATAGTAGAGTGGTATAACAGTAGAGTGGTACCACAAGGTACTACAGCAGAGTGGTACCACAAGGTACTACAGTAGAGTGGTACTACAGTAGAGTGTTACCACAAGGTACTACAGTAGAGTGGTACTACAGTAGAGTGGTACTACAGTACAGTGATACTACAGTACAGTGATACTACAGTACAGTGATACTACAGTAGAGTGGTACCACAGTAGAGTGGTACCACAAGGTACTACAGTAGAGTGGTATAACAGTAGAGTGGTACCACAAGGTACTATAGTAGAGTGGTATAACAGTAGAGTGGTACCACAAGGTAATACAGTAGAGTGGTACTACAAGGTACTACAGTAGAGTGGTATAACAGTAGAGTGGTACCACAAGGTAATACAGTAGAGTGGTACTACAAGGTACTACAGTAGAGTGGTACTACAAGGTACTACAGTAGAGTGGTACTACAGTAGAGTGGTACTACAGTAGAGTGGGACTACAGTAGAGTGATACTACAGTAGAGTGATACTACAGTAGAGTGGTACTACAGGAGAGTGATACTAGAGTAGAGTGATACTAGAGTAGAGTGGTACTACAGTAGAGCGATACTACAGTAGAGTGGTACTACAGTAGAGTGGTACTACAGTAGAGTGGTACTACAAGGTACTGCAGTAGAGTGGTACTACTGTAGAGTGGTTATACAAGGTACTACAGTAGAGTGGTACTACAGTAGAGTGGTACAACAGTAGAGTGGTACCACAAGGTACTACAGTAGAGTGGTACTACAAGGTACTACAGTAGAGTGGTATAACAGTAGAGTGTTACCACAAGGTACTACAGTAGAGTGGTACTACAAGGTACTACAGTAGAGTGGTACTACAGTAGAGTGGTACCACAGTAGAGTGGTACCACAAGGTACTACAGTAGAGTGGTACTACAAGGTAATACAGTAGAGTGGTATAACAGTAGAGTGTTACCACAAGGTACTACAGTAGAGTGGTACCACAAGGTACTACAGTAGAGTGGTACCACAAGGTAATACAGTAGAGTGGTACTACAAGGTACTACAGTAGAGTGGTATAACAGTAGAGTGGGACTACAGTAGAGTGATACTACAGTAGAGTGATACTACAGTAGAGTGGTACTACAGGAGAGTGATACTAGAGAAGAGTGATACTAGAGTAGAGTGGTACTACAGTAGAGTGATACTACAGTAGTGTGGTACTACAGTAGAGTGGTACTACAGTAGAGTGGTACTACAAGGTACTGCAGTAGAGTGGTACTACTGTAGAGTGGTACCACAAGGTACTACAGTAGAGTGGTACTACAAGGTACTACAGTAGAGTGGTACTACAAGGTACTACAGTAGAGTGGTACTACAGTAGAGTGGTAGCACAGTAGAGTGGTACCACAAGGTACTACAGTAGAGTGGTACTACAAGGTACTACAGTAGAGTGGTATAACAGTAGAGTGTTACCACAAGGTACTACAGTAGAGTGTTGCCACAAGGTACTACAGTAGAGTGGTACCACAAGGTAATACAGTAGAGTGGTACTACAAGGTACTACAGTAGAGTGGTATAACAGTAGAGTGGGACTACAGTAGAGTGATACTACAGTAGAGTGATACTACAGTAGAGTGGTACTACAGGAGAGTGATACTAGAGAAGAGTGATACTAGAGTAGAGTGGTACTACAGTAGAGTGATACTACAGTAGTGTGGTACTACAGTAGAGTGGTACTACAGTAGAGTGGTACTACAAGGTACTGCAGTAGAGTGGTACTACTGTAGAGTGGTACCACAAGGTACTACAGTAGAGTGGTACTACAAGGTACTACAGTAGAGTGGTACTACAGTAGAGTGGTAGCACAGTAGAGTGGTACCACAAGGTACTACAGTAGAGTGGTACTACAAGGTACTACAGTAGAGTGGTATAACAGTAGAGTGTTACCACAAGGTACTACAGTAGAGTGTTACCACAAGGTACTACAGTAGAGTGGTATAACAGTAGTGTTACCACAAGGTACTACAGTAGAGTGGTACCACAAGGTACTACAGTAGAGTGGTACTACAAGGTACTACAGTAGAGTGGTACTACAGTAGAGTGAATTCAGCACAGTGATACTAGAGTAGAGTGGTACTACAAGGTACTACAGTAGAGTGATACTAGAGTAGAGTGGTACTACAAGGTACTACAGTAGAGTGGTACTACAAGGTACTACAGTAGAGTGGTATAACAGTAGAGTGGTACCACAAGGTACTACATTAGAGTGGTACCACAAGGTACTACAGTAGAGTGGTACTACAAGGTACAACAGTAGAGTGGAATAACAGTAGAGTGGTACCACAAGGTACTAAAGTAGAGTGGTATAACAGTAGAGTGGTACCACAAGGTACTACATTAGAGTGGTACCACAGGGTACTACAGTAGAGTGGTACCACAAGGTACTACAGTAGAGTGGTACCACAAGGTACTACAGTAGAGTGGTACCACAAGGTACTACAGTACAGTGGTACTACAGTAGAGTGTTACCACAAGGTACTACAGTAGAGTGGTACTACAGTAGAGTGGTACTACAGTACAGTGATACTACAGTAGAGTGGTACTACAGTAGAGTGGTACTACAAGGTACTACAGTAGAGTGGTATAACAGTAGAGTGGTACCACAAGGTACTACAGTAGAGTGGTACCACAAGGTACTACAGTAGAGTGGTACTACAGTAGAGTGTTACCACAAGGTACTACAGTAGAGTGGTATAACATTAGAGTGGTACCACAAGGTACTACATTAGAGTGGTACCACAGGGTACTACAGTAGAGTGGTACCACAAGGTACTACAGTAGAGTGGTACCACAAGGTACTACAGTAGAGTGGTACCACAAGGTACTACAGTAGAGTGGTACTACAGTAGAGTGTTACCACAAGGTACTACAGTAGACTGGTACTACAGTAGAGTGGTACTACAGTACAGTGATACTACAGTAGAGTGGTACTACAGTAGAGTGGTACCACAGTAGAGTGGTACCACAAGGTACTACAGTAGAGTGGTATAACAGTAGAGTGGTACCACAAGGTACTACAGTAGAGTGGTATAACAGTAGAGTGGTACCACAAGGTAATACAGTAGAGTGGTACTACAAGGTACTACAGTAGAGTGGTATAACAGTAGAGTGGTACGACAAGGTAATACAGTAGAGCGGTACTACAAGGTACTACAGTAGAGTGGTACTACAAGGTACTACAGTAGGGTGGTACTACAGTAGAGTAGTTCTACAGTAGAGTGGTACTACAGTAGAGTGGTACTACAAGGTACTACAGTAGGGTGGTACTACAGTAGGGTGGTACTACAGTAGAGTGGTACCACAAGGTACTACAGTAGAGTGGTATAACAGTTGAGTGGTACCACAAGGTACTACAGTAGAGTGGTATAACAGTTGAGTGGTACCACAAGGTACTACAGTAGAGTGGTATAACAGTAGAGTGGTACCACAAGGTAATACAGTAGAGTGGTACCACAAGGTAATACAGTAGAGTGGTATAACAGTAGAGTGGTACCACAAGGTAATACAGTAGAGCGGTACTACAAGGTACTACAGTAGAGTGGTACTACACGGTACTACAGTAGAGTGATACTACAGTAGAGTGGTACTACAGTAGAGTGGTACAACAGTAGAGTGGTACTACATGGTACTACAGTATGCTGGTAGTACAGTAGAGTGGTACTACAGTAGAGTGGTACTACAGTAGAGTGGTACTACATGGTACTACAGTATGCTGGTAGTACAGTAGAGTGGTACTACAGTAGAGTAGTACACCAGTAGAGTGATACTACAGTAGAGTGGTACTACAGTAGAGTGGTACTACAGTAGTGTGATACTACAGTAGGGTGGATTTACAGAGTACTACAGTAGAGTGGTACTACAGGGTAGTACAGTAGAGTGGTACTACAGTAGGGTTATACAACAGTAGGGTGATACTACAGTAGGGTGGAATTACAGAGTATTACAGTAGAGTGGTACTACAGGGTAGTACAGTAGAGTGGTACTACAGTAGAGTTGTACTACAGTAGAGTGATTCCTCAGTAGGATGAAACTACTGTAGGGCGATACTACAGTAGGGTGATACCTCAGTAAAGTTATACTGTAGTAGGGTGATACTACAGTAGGGTGATACTAGAGTAGAGTGGTACTACAGTAGAGTGGTACTACAGTAGAGTGGTACTACAGTAGGGTGATCCTACAGTAGGGTGATCCTACAGTAGGGTGATACTACAGGAGGGTGCTACTACAGTAGAGTGATACCTCAGTAAAGTTATACTATAGTAGGGTGATACTACAGTAGGGTGATACCTCAGTAAAGTCATACTATAGTAGGGTGATACTACAGTAGAGTGATACTACAGCAGGGTGATACTACAGTAGGGTGCTACTACAGTAGGGTGATACCTCAGTAAAGTCATACTATAGTAGGGTGAACCTACAGTAGGGTGATACTACAGTAGGGTGCTACTACAGTAGAGTGATACCTCAGTAAAGTTATACTATAGTAGCGTGCTACTACAGTAGGGTGATACCTCAGTAAAGTCATACTATAGTAGGGTGATACTACAGTAGGGTGGTACTACAGTAGGGTGGTACTACAGTAGGGTGATACTACAGTAGGGTGATACTACAGGGTACTACAGTAGAGTGGTACTACATTAGGGTGATACTGCAGTAGGGTGATACTATAGGGGGATACTAAAGTAGTGTGATACTATAGTGGGGTGATACTACAGTAGAGCGGTACTACAGTAGGGTAATACTACAGTAGGGTGATACTATAGTAGAGTGGAACTACAGTAGGGTGATACTACAGTAGGGTGATACCTCAGTAGAGTTATACTACAGTAGATTGGTACTACAGTAGGTTGATACTGCAGGGTACTACAGTAGGGTGATACTACAGTAGGGTGGAATTACAGAGTACTACAGTAGAGTGGTACTACAGGGTAGTACAGTAGAGTGGTACTACAGTAGAGTGGTACTACAGTAGAGTGATACCTCAGTAGGGTGAAACTACCGTAGGGTGATACTACAGTAGGGTGATACCACAGTAAAGTTATACTATAGTAGGGTGATACTACAGTAGGGTGATACTAGAGTAGAGTGGTACTACAGTAGGGTGATACTACAGTAGAGTGGTACGACAGTAGGGTGAACCTACAGTAGAGTGATACCTCAGTAAAGTTATACTACAGCAGGGTGGTACTACAGTAGGGTGGTACTACAGTAGGGTAATACTACAGTAGGGTGAAACTACAGTAGGATAAAACTACAGGGTACTACAGTAGAGTGGTACTACATTAGGGTGATACTACAGTTGGGTGATACTATAGGGGGATACTACAGTAGTGTGATACTATAGTGGGGTGATACTACAGTAGAGCGGTACTACAGTAGGTTGATAATGCAGGGTACTACAGTATAGTGGTACTACAGTAGGGTGATACTCCAGTAGGGTGATACTACAGTAGGGTGATACTACAGTAAAGTTATAATTTAGTAGGGTGATACTACAGTAGGGTGATACTATAGTAATGTGATACTACAGTAGAGTGGTACTACAGTAGAGTGGTTCTACAGTAGGGTGATACTACAGTAGATTGGTACTACAAGGTACTGCAGTAGAGTGGTACTACTGTAGAGTGGTAATACAAGGTACTACAGTAGAGTGGTACAACAGTAGAGTGGTTCCACAAGGTACTACAGTAGAGTGGTACTACAAGGTACTACAGTAGAGTGGTATAACAGTAGAGTGTTACCACAAGGTACTACAGTAGAGTGGTACCACAAGGTACTACAGTAGAGTGGTACTAAAAGGTACTACAGTAGAGTGGTATAACAGTAGAGTGGTACCACAAGGTAATACAGTAGAGCGGTACTACAAGGTACTAGAATAGAGTGGTACTGCAAGGTACTACAGTAGAGTGGTACAACAGTAGAGTGAATTCAGCACAGTGATTCTAGAGTAGAGTGGTGCTACAAGGTACTACAGTAGAGTGATACTACAGTAGAGTGGTACTACAAGGTACTACAGTAGAGTGGTACTACAAGGTACTACAGTAGAGTGGTATAACAGTAGAGTGGTACCACAAGGTACTACATTAGAGTGGTACCACAAGGTACTACAGTAGAGTGGTACTACAAGGTACTACAGTAGAGTGAAATAACAGTAGAGCGGTACCACAAGGTACTACATTAGAGTGGAATAACAGTAGAGTGGTACCACAAGGTACTAAAGTAGAGTGGTATAGCAGTAGAGTGGTACCACAAGGTACTACATTAGAGTGGTACCACAGGGTACTACAGTAGAGTGGTACCACAAGGTACTACAGTAGAGTGGTATAACAGTAGAGTGGTACCACAAGGTACTACAGTAGAGTGGTACCACAAGGTACTACAGTAGAGTGGTACTAAAGTAGAGTGTTACCACAAGGTACTACAGTAGAGTGGTACTACAGTAGAGTGGTACTACAGTAGAGTGGTACTACAGTAGAGTGGTACTACAAGGTACTACAGTAGAGTGGTATAACAGTAGAGTGGTACCACAAGGTACTACAGTAGAGTGGTACCACAAGGTACTACAGTAGAGTGGTACTAAAGTAGAGTGTTACCACAAGGTACTACAGTAGAGTGGTACTACAGTAGAGTGGTACTACAGTACAGTGATACTACAGTAGAGTGGTACTACAGTAGAGTGGTACCACAGTAGAGTGGTACCACAAGGTACTACAGTAGAGTGGTAAAACAGTAGAGTGGTACCACAAGGTACTACAGTAGAGTGGTATAACAGTAGAGTGGTACCACAAGGTAATACAGTAGAGCGGTACTACAAGGTACTACAGTAGAGTGGTACTACAAGGTACTACAGTAGAGTGGTACTACAGTAGAGTGGACCTACAGTAGAGTGGGACTACAGTAGAGTGATACTACAGTAGAGTGATACTACAGTAGAGTGGTACTACAGGAGAGTGATACTAGAGTAGAGTGGTACTACAGTAGAGTGCTACTACAGTAGAGTGGTACTACAGTAGAGTGGTACTACAGTAGAGTGGTACTACAAGGTACTGCAGTAGAGTGGTACTACAAGGTACTACAGTAGAGTGGTACTACAGTAGAGTGGTAGCACAGTAGAGTGGTACCACAAGGTACAACAGTAGAGTGGTATTACAAGGTACTACAGTAGAGTGGTATAACAGTAGAGTGTTACCACAAGGTACTACAGTAGAGTGGTACCACAAGGTACTACAGTAGAGTGGTACTACAAGGTACTACAGTAGAGTGGTACTACAGTAGAGTGAAGTCAGCACAGTGATACTAGAGTAGAGTGGTACTACAAGGTACTACAGTAGAGAGATACTAGAGTAGAGTGGTACTACAAGGTACTACAGTAGAGTGGTACTACAAGGTACTACAGTAGAGTGGTATAACAGTAGAGTGGTACCACAAGGTACTACATTAGAGTGGTACCACAAGGTACTACAGTAGAGTGGTACTACAAGGTACTAAAGTAGAGTGGTATAACAGTAGAGTGGTACCACAAGGTAATACAGTAGAGCGGTACTACAAGGTACTACAGTAGAGTGGTACTACAAGGTACTACAGTAGAGTGGTACTACAGTAGAGTGGGACTACAGTAGAGTGGGACTACAGTAGAGTGATACTACAGTAGAGTGATACTACAGTAGAGTGGTACTACAGGAGAGTGATACTAGAGTAGAGTGGTACTACAGTAGAGTGATACTACAGTAGAGTGGTACTACAGTAGAGTGGTACTACAGTAGAGTGTTACTACAAGGTACTGCAGTAGAGTGGTACTACTGTAGAGTGGTTATACAAGGTACTACAGTAGAGTGGTACTACAGTAGAGTGGTACAACAGTAGAGTGGTACCAGAAGGTACTACAGTAGAGTGGTACTACAAGGTACTACAGTAGAGTGGTACTACAGTAGAGTGGTACCACAGTAGAGTGGTACCACAAGGTACTACAGTAGAGTGGTACTACAAGGTACTACAGTAGAGTGGTATAACAGTAGAGTGTTACCACAAGGGACTACAGTAGAGTGGTACCACAAGGTACTACAGTAGAGTGGTACTACAAGGTACTACAGTAGAGTGGTACTACAGTAGAGTGGTACCACAGTAGAGTGGTACCACAAGGTACTACAGTAGAGTGGTACTACAAGGTACTACAGTAGAGTGGTATAACAGTAGAGTGTTACCACAAGGTACTACAGTAGAGTTGTACCACAAGGTACTACAGTAGAGTGGTACCACAAGGTAATACAGTAGAGCGGTACTACAAGGTACTACAGTAGATTGGTACTTCAGTAGAGTGGGACTACAGTAGAGTGGTACTACAGGAGAGTGGTACTAGAGTAGAGTGATACTAGAGTAGAGTGGTACTACAGTAGAGTGATACTACAGTAGAGTGGTACTACAGTAGAGTGGTACTACAGTAGAGTGGTACTACAAGGTACTGCAGTAGAGTGGTACAACAGTAGAGTGGTACCACAAGGTACTACAGTAGAGTGGTACTACAAGGTACTACAGTAGAGTGGTACTACAGTAGAGTGTTACCACAAGGTACTACAGTAGAGTGGTACCACAAGGTACTACAGTAGAGTGGTACTACAAGGTACTACTGTAGAGTGGTATAACAGTAGAGTGTTACCACAAGGTACTACAGTAGAGTGGTACCACAAGGTACTACAGTAGAGTGGTACTACAAGGTACCACAGTAGAGTGGTACTACAGTAGAGTGAAGTCAGCACAGTGATACTAGAGTAGAGTGGTACTACAAGGTACTACAGTAGAGTGATACTACAGTAGAGTGGTACTACAAGGTACTACAGTAGAGTGGTACTACAAGGTACAACAGTAGAGTGGTATAACAGTAGAGTGGTACCACAAGGTACTACATTAGAGTGGTACCACAAGGTACTACAGTAGAGTGGTACTAAAGTAGAGTGTTACCACAAGGTACTACAGTAGAGTGGTACTACAGTAGAGTGGTACTACAGTACAGTGATACTACAGTAGAGTGGTACTACAGTAGAGTGGTACCACAGTAGAGTGGTACCACAAGGTACTACAGTAGAGTGGTAAAACAGTAGAGTGGTACCACAAGGTACTACAGTAGAGTGGTATAACAGTAGAGTGGTACCACAAGGTAATACAGTAGAGCGGTACTACAAGGTACTACAGTAGAGTGGTACTACAAGGTACTACAGTAGAGTGGTACTACAGTAGAGTGGACCTACAGTAGAGTGGGACTACAGTAGAGTGATACTACAGTAGAGTGATACTACAGTAGAGTGGTACTACAGGAGAGTGATACTAGAGTAGAGTGGTACTACAGTAGAGTGCTACTACAGTAGAGTGGTACTACAGTAGAGTGGTACTACAGTAGAGTGGTACTACAAGGTACTGCAGTAGAGTGGTACTACAAGGTACTACAGTAGAGTGGTACTACAGTAGAGTGGTAGCACAGTAGAGTGGTACCACAAGGTACAACAGTAGAGTGGTATTACAAGGTACTACAGTAGAGTGGTATAACAGTAGAGTGTTACCACAAGGTACTACAGTAGAGTGGTACCACAAGGTACTACAGTAGAGTGGTACTACAAGGTACTACAGTAGAGTGGTACTACAGTAGAGTGAAGTCAGCACAGTGATACTAGAGTAGAGTGGTACTACAAGGTACTACAGTAGAGTGATACTAGAGTAGAGTGGTACTACAAGGTACTACAGTAGAGTGGTACTACAAGGTACTACAGTAGAGTGGTATAACAGTAGAGTGGTACCACAAGGTACTACATTAGAGTGGTACCACAAGGTACTACAGTAGAGTGGTACTACAAGGTACTAAAGTAGAGTGGTATAACAGTAGAGTGGTACCACAAGGTAATACAGTAGAGCGGTACTACAAGGTACTACAGTAGAGTGGTACTACAAGGTACTACAGTAGAGTGGTACTACAGTAGAGTGGGACTACAGTAGAGTGGGACTACAGTAGAGTGATACTACAGTAGAGTGATACTACAGTAGAGTGGTACTACAGGAGAGTGATACTAGAGTAGAGTGGTACTACAGTAGAGTGATACTACAGTAGAGTGGTACTACAGTAGAGTGGTACTACAGTAGAGTGTTACTACAAGGTACTGCAGTAGAGTGGTACTACTGTAGAGTGGTTATACAAGGTACTACAGTAGAGTGGTACTACAGTAGAGTGGTACAACAGTAGAGTGGTACCAGAAGGTACTACAGTAGAGTGGTACTACAAGGTACTACAGTAGAGTGGTACTACAGTAGAGTGGTACCACAGTAGAGTGGTACCACAAGGTACTACAGTAGAGTGGTACTACAAGGTACTACAGTAGAGTGGTATAACAGTAGAGTGTTACCACAAGGGACTACAGTAGAGTGGTACCACAAGGTACTACAGTAGAGTGGTACTACAAGGTACTACAGTAGAGTGGTACTACAGTAGAGTGGTACCACAGTAGAGTGGTACCACAAGGTACTACAGTAGAGTGGTACTACAAGGTACTACAGTAGAGTGGTATAACAGTAGAGTGTTACCACAAGGTACTACAGTAGAGTTGTACCACAAGGTACTACAGTAGAGTGGTACCACAAGGTAATACAGTAGAGCGGTACTACAAGGTACTACAGTAGATTGGTACTTCAGTAGAGTGGGACTACAGTAGAGTGGTACTACAGGAGAGTGGTACTAGAGTAGAGTGATACTAGAGTAGAGTGGTACTACAGTAGAGTGATACTACAGTAGAGTGGTACTACAGTAGAGTGGTACTACAGTAGAGTGGTACTACAAGGTACTGCAGTAGAGTGGTACAACAGTAGAGTGGTACCACAAGGTACTACAGTAGAGTGGTACTACAAGGTACTACAGTAGAGTGGTACTACAGTAGAGTGTTACCACAAGGTACTACAGTAGAGTGGTACCACAAGGTACTACAGTAGAGTGGTACTACAAGGTACTACTGTAGAGTGGTATAACAGTAGAGTGTTACCACAAGGTACTACAGTAGAGTGGTACCACAAGGTACTACAGTAGAGTGGTACTACAAGGTACCACAGTAGAGTGGTACTACAGTAGAGTGAAGTCAGCACAGTGATACTAGAGTAGAGTGGTACTACAAGGTACTACAGTAGAGTGATACTACAGTAGAGTGGTACTACAAGGTACTACAGTAGAGTGGTACTACAAGGTACTACAGTAGAGTGGTATAACAGTAGAGTGGTACCACAAGGTACTACATTAGAGTGGTACCACAAGGTACTACAGTAGAGTGGTACTACAAGGTACTACAGTAGAGTGAAATAACAGTAGAGCGGTACCACAAGGTACTACATTAGAGTGGAATAACAGTAGAGTGGTACCACAAGGTACTAAAGTAGAGTGGTATAACAGTAGAGTGGTACCACAAGGTAATACAGTAGAGCGGTACTACAAGGTACTACAGTAGAGTGGTACTACAAGGTACTACAGTAGAGTGGTACTACAAGGTACTACAGTAGCGTGGTACTACAGTAGAGTGGGACTACAGTAGAGTGATACTACAGTAGAGTGATACAACAGTAGAGTGGTACTACAGGAGAGTGATACTAGAGTAGAGTGATACTAGAGTAGAGTGGTACTACAGTAGAGTGGTACTACAGTAGAGTGGTACTACAAGGTACTGCAGTAGAGTGGTACTACTGTAGAGTGGTAATACAAGGTACTACAGTAGAGTGGTACTACAGTAGAGTGGTACAACAGTAGAGTGGTACCACAAGGTACTACAGTAGAGTGGTACTACAAGGTACTACAGTAGAGTGGTACTACAGTAGAGTGTTACCACAAGGTACTACAGTAGAGTGGTACCACAAGGTACTACAGTAGAGTGGTACTACAAGGTACTACAGTAGAGTGGTACTACAGTAGAGTGAATTCAGCACAGTGATACTAGAGTAGAGTGGTACTACAAGGTACTACAGTAGAGTGATACTACAGTAGAGTGGTACTACAAGGTACTACATTAGAGTGGTACCACAAGGTACTACAGTAGAGTGGTACTACAAGGTACTACATTAGAGTGGAATAACAGTAGAGTGGCACCACAAGGTACTAAAGTAGAGTGGTATAACAGTAGAGTGGTACCACACGGTACTACATTAGAGTGGAATAACAGTAGAGTGGCACCACAAGGTACTAAAGTAGAGTGGTATAACAGTAGAGTGGTACCACACGGTACTACATTAGAGTGATACCACAGGGTACTACAGTAGAGTGGTACCACAAGGTACTACAGTAGAGTGTTACCACAAGGTACTACAGTAGAGTGGTACCACAAGGTACTACAGTAGAGTGGTACTACAGTAGAGTGTTACCACAAGGTACTACAGTAGAGTGGTACTACAGTAGAGTGGTACTACAGTACAGTGATACTACAGTAGAGTGGTACTACAGTAGAGTGGTACCACAGTAGAGTGGTACCACAAGGTACTACAGTAGAGTGGTATAACAGTAGAGTGGTACCACAAGGTACTACAGTAGAGTGGTATAACAGTAGAGTGGTACCACAAGGTAATACAGTAGAGTGGTACTACAAGGTACTACAGTAGAGTGGTATAACAGTAGAGTGATACGACAAGGTAATACAGTAGAGCGATACTTCAAGGTACTACAGTAGAGTGGTACCACAAGGTACTACAGTAGAGTGGTATAACAGTAGAGTGGTACCACAAGGTAATACAGTAGAGTGGTACTACAAGGTACTACAGTAGAGTGGTATAACAGTAGAGTGGTACAACAAGGTAATACAGTAGAGCGGTACTACAAGGTAATACAGTAGAGCGGTACTACAAGGTACTACAGTAGAGTGGTACTACAAGGTACTACAGTAGAGTGATACTACAGTAGAGTGGTACTACAGTAGAGTGGTACAACAGTAGAGTGGTACTACATGGTACTACAGTATGCTGGTAGTACAGTAGAGTGGTACTACAGTAGAGTGGTACTACAGTAGAGTGGTACTACAAGGTACTGCAGTAGAGTGGTACTACTGTAGAGTGGTTATACAAGGTACTACAGTAGAGTGGTACTACAGTAGAGTGGTACAACAGTAGAGTGGTACCACAAGGTACTACAGTAGAGTGGTACTACAAGGTACTACAGTAGAGTGGTACTACAGTAGAGTGGTACTACAGTAGAGTGGGACTACAGTAGAGTGATACTACAGTAGAGTGATACTACAGTAGAGTGGTACTACAGGAGAGTGATACTAGAGTAGAGTGGTACTACAGTAGAGTGATACTACAGTAGAGTGGTACTACAGTAGAGTGGTACTACAGTAGAGTGGTACTACAAGGTACTGCAGTAGAGTGGTACTACTGTAGAGTGGTTATACAAGGTACTACAGTAGAGTGGTACTACAGTAGAGTGGTACAACAGTAGAGTGGTACCACAAGGTACTACAGTAGAGTGGTACTACAAGGTACTACAGTAGAGTGAAATAACAGTAGAGCGGTACCACAAGGTACTACATTAGAGTGGAATAACAGTAGAGTGGTACCACAAGGTACTAAAGTAGAGTGGTATAACAGTAGAGTGGTACCACAAGGTAATACAGTAGAGCGGTACTACAAGGTACTACAGTAGAGTGGTACTACAAGGTACTACAGTAGAGTGGTACTACAAGGTACTACAGTAGCGTGGTACTACAGTAGAGTGGGACTACAGTAGAGTGATACTACAGTAGAGTGATACAACAGTAGAGTGGTACTACAGGAGAGTGATACTAGAGTAGAGTGATACTAGAGTAGAGTGGTACTACAGTAGAGTGGTACTACAGTAGAGTGGTACTACAAGGTACTGCAGTAGAGTGGTACTACTGTAGAGTGGTACAACAGTAGAGTGGTACCACAAGGTACTACAGTAGAGTGGTACTACAAGGTACTACAGTAGAGTGGTACTACAGTAGAGTGTTACCACAAGGTACTACAGTAGAGTGGTACCACAATGTGCTACAGTAGAGTGGTACTACAAGGTACTACAGTAGAGTGGTACTACAGTAGAGTGAATTCAGCACAGTGATACTAGAGTAGAGTGGTACTACAAGGTACTACAGTAGAGTGATACTACAGTAGAGTGGTACTACAAGGTACTACATTAGAGTGGTACCACAAGGTACTACAGTAGAGTGGTACTACAAGGTACTACATTAGAGTGGAATAACAGTAGAGTGGCACCACAAGGTACTAAAGTAGAGTGGTATAACAGTAGAGTGGTACCACACGGTACTACATTAGAGTGGAATAACAGTAGAGTGGCACCACAAGGTACTAAAGTAGAGTGGTATAACAGTAGAGTGGTACCACACGGTACTACATTAGAGTGATACCACAGGGTACTACAGTAGAGTGGTACCACAAGGTACTACAGTAGAGTGTTACCACAAGGTACTACAGTAGAGTGGTACCACAAGGTACTACAGTAGAGTGGTACTACAGTAGAGTGTTACCACAAGGTACTACAGTAGAGTGGTACTACAGTAGAGTGGTACTACAGTACAGTGATACTACAGTAGAGTGGTACTACAGTAGAGTGGTACCACAGTAGAGTGGTACCACAAGGTACTACAGTAGAGTGGTATAACAGTAGAGTGGTACCACAAGGTACTACAGTAGAGTGGTATAACAGTAGAGTGGTACCACAAGGTAATACAGTAGAGTGGTACTACAAGGTACTACAGTAGAGTGGTATAACAGTAGAGTGATACGACAAGGTAATACAGTAGAGCGATACTTCAAGGTACTACAGTAGAGTGGTACCACAAGGTACTACAGTAGAGTGGTATAACAGTAGAGTGGTACCACAAGGTAATACAGTAGAGTGGTACTACAAGGTACTACAGTAGAGTGGTATAACAGTAGAGTGGTACAACAAGGTAATACAGTAGAGCGGTACTACAAGGTAATACAGTAGAGCGGTACTACAAGGTACTACAGTAGAGTGGTACTACAGGGTACTACAGTAGAGTGATACTACAGTAGAGTGGTACTACAGTAGAGTGGTACAACAGTAGAGTGGTACTACATGGTACTACAGTATGCTGGTAGTACAGTAGAGTGGTACTACAGTAGAGTGGTACTACAGTAGAGTGGTACTACAAGGTACTGCAGTAGAGTGGTACTACTGTAGAGTGGTTATACAAGGTACTACAGTAGAGTGGTACTACAGTAGAGTGGTACAACAGTAGAGTGGTACCAAAAGGTACTACAGTAGAGTGGTACTACAAGGTACTACAGTAGAGTGGTACTACAGTAGAGTGGTACTACAGTAGAGTGGGACTACAGTAGAGTGATACTACAGTAGAGTGATACTACAGTAGAGTGGTACTACAGGAGAGTGATACTAGAGTAGAGTGGTACTACAGTAGAGTGATACTACAGTAGAGTGGTACTACAGTAGAGTGGTACTACAGTAGAGTGGTACTACAAGGTACTGCAGTAGAGTGGTACTACTGTAGAGTGGTTATACAAGGTACTACAGTAGAGTGGTACTACAGTAGAGTGGTACAACAGTAGAGTGGTACCACAAGGTACTACAGTAGAGTGGTACTACAAGGTACTACAGTAGAGTGGTACTACAGTAGAGTGGTACCACAGTAGAGTGGTACCACAAGGTACTACAGTAGAGTGGTACTACAAGGTACTACAGTAGCGTTTTATAACAGTAGAGTGTCACCACAAGGTACTACAGTAGAGTGGTACCACAAGGTACTACAGTAGAGTGGTACTACAAGGTACTACAGTAGAGTGGTACTACAGTAGAGTGGTACCACAGTAGAGTGGTACCACAAGGTACTACAGTAGAGTGGTACTACAAGGTACTACAGTAGAGTGGTATAACAGTAGAGTGTTACCACAAGGTACTACAGTAGAGTGGTACCACAAGGTACTACAGTAGAGTGGTACCACAAGGTAATACAGTAGAGTGGTACTACAAGGTACTACAGTAGAGTGGTATAACAGTAGAGTGGTACCACAAGGTAATACAGTAGAGCGGTACTACAAGGTACTACAGTAGAGTGGTACTACAGTAGAGTGGGACTACAGTAGAGTGATACTACAGTAGAGTGATTCTACAGTAGAGTGGTACTACAGGAGAGTGGTACTAGAGTAGAGTGATACTAGAGTAGAGTGGTACTACAGTAGAGTGCTACTACAGTATAGTGGTACTACAGTAGAGTGGTACTACAGTAGAGTGGTACTACAAGGTACTGCAGTAGAGTGGTACTACTGTAGAGTGGTAATACAAGGTACTACAGTAGATTGGTACTACAGTAGAGTGGTACAACAGTAGAGTGGTACCACAAGGTACTACAGTAGAGTGGTACTACAAGGTACTACAGTAGAGTGGTACTACAGTAGAGTGGTAGCACAGTAGAGTGGTACCACAAGGTACTACAGTAGAGTGGTATTACAAGGTACTACAGTAGAGTGGTATAACAGTAGAGTGTTACCACAAGGTACTACAGTAGAGTGGTACCACAAGGGACTACAGTAGAGTGGTACTACAAGGTACTACAGTAGAGTGGTACTACAGTAGAGTGAAGTCAGCACAGTGATACTAGAGTAGAGTGGTACTACAAGGTACTACAGTAGAGTGATACTAGAGTAGAGTGGTACTACAAGGTACTACAGTAGAGTGGTACTACAAGGTACTACAGTAGAGTGGTATAACAGTAGAGTGGTACCACAAGGTACTACATTAGAGTGGTACCACAAGGTACTACAGTAGAGTGGTACTACAAGGTACTACAGTAGAGTGAAATAACAGTAGAGCGGTACCACAAGGTACTACATTAGAGTGGAATAACGGTAGAGTGGTACCACAAGGTACTAAAGTAGAGTGGTATAACAGTAGAGTGGTACCACAAGGTAATACAGTAGAGCGGTGCTACAAGGTACTACAGTAGAGTGGTACTACAAGGTACTACAGTAGAGTGGTACTACAGTAGAGTGGGACTACAGTAGAGTGGGACTACAGTAGAGTGATACTACAGTAGAGTGATACTACAGTAGAGTGGTACTACAGGAGAGTGATACTAGAGTAGAGTGGTACTACAGTAGAGTGATACTACAGTAGAGTGGTACTACAGTAGAGTGGTACTACAGTAGAGTGTTACTACAAGGTACTGCAGTAGAGTGGTTCTACTGTAGAGTGGTTATACAAGGTACTACAGTAGAGTGGTACTACAGTAGAGTGGTACAACAGTAGAGTGGTACCACAAGGTACTACAGTAGAGTGGTACTACAAGGTACTACAGTAGAGTGGTACTACAGTAGAGTGGTACCACAGTAGAGTGGTACCACAAGGTACTACAGTAGAGTGGTACTACAAGGTACTACAGTAGAGTGGTATAACAGTAGAGTGTTACCACAAGGTACTACAGTAGAGTGGTACCACAAGGTACTACAGTAGAGTGGTACTACAAGGTACTACAGTAGAGTGGTACTACAGTAGAGTGGTACCACAGTAGAGTGGTACCACAAGGTACTACAGTAGAGTGGTACTACAAGGTACTACAGTAGAGTGGTATAACAGTAGAGTGTTACCACAAGGTACTACAGTAGAGTGGTACCACAAGGTACTACAGTAGAGTGGTACCACAAGGTAATACAGTAGAGCGGTACTACAAGGTACTACAGTAGATTGGTACTTCAGTAGAGTGGGACTACAGTAGAGTGATACTACAGTAGAGTGATTCTACAGTAGAGTGGTACTACAGGAGAGTGGTACTAGAGTAGAGTGATACTAGAGGAGAGTGGTACTACAGTAGAGTGATACTACAGTAGAGTGGTACTACAGTAGAGTGGTACTACAGTAGAGTGGTACTACAAGGTACTGCAGTAGAGTGGTACTACTGTAGAGTGGTAATACAAGGTACTACAATAGATTGGTACTACAGTAGAGTGGTACAACAGTAGAGTGGTACCACAAGGTACTACAGTAGAGTGGTACTACAAGGTACTACAGTAGAGTGGTACTACAGTAGAGTGTTACCACAAGGTACTACAGTAGAGTGGTACCACAAGGTACTACAGTAGAGTGGTACTACAAGGTACTACTGTAGAGTGGTATAACAGTAGAGTGTTACCACAAGGTACTACAGTAGAGTGGTACCACAAGGTACTACAGTAGAGTGGTACTACAAGGTACTACAGTAGAGTGGTACTACAGTAGAGTGAAGTCAGCACAGTGATACTAGAGTAGAGTGGTACTACAAGGTACTACAGTAGAGTGATACTACAGTAGAGTGGTACTACAAGGTACTACAGTAGAGTGGTACTACAAGGTACTACAGTAGAGTGGTATAACAGTAGAGTGGTACCACAAGGTACTACATTAGAGTGGTACCACAAGGTACTACAGTAGAGTGGTACTACAAGGTACTACAGTAGAGTGAAATAACAGTAGAGCGGTACCACAAGGTACTACATTAGAGTGGAATAACAGTAGAGTGGTAACACAAGGTACTAAAGTAGAGTGGTATAACAGTAGAGTGGTACCACAAGGTAATACAGTAGAGCGGTACTACAAGGTACTACAGTAGAGTGGTACTACAAGGTACTACAGTAGAGTGGTACTACAAGGTACTACAGTAGAGTGGTACTACAGGAGAGTGGGACTACAGTAGAGTGATACTACAGTAGAGTGATACTACAGTAGAGTGGTACTACAGGAGAGTGATACTAGAGTAGAGTGATACTAGAGTAGAGTGGTACTACAGTAGAGTGGTACTACAGTAGAGTGGTACTACAAGGTACTGCAGTAGAGTGGTACTACTGTAGAGTGGTAATACAAGGTACTACAGTAGATTGGTACTACAGTAGAGTGGTACAACAGTAGAGTGGTACCACAAGGTACTACAGTAGAGTGGTACTACAAGGTACTACAGTAGAGTGGTACTACAGTAGAGTGGTAGCACAGTAGAGTGGTACCACAAGGTACTACAGTAGAGTGGTATTACAAGGTACTACAGTAGAGTGGTATAACAGTAGAGTGTTACCACAAGGTACTACAGTAGAGTGGTACCACAAGGGACTACAGTAGAGTGGTACTACAAGGTACTACAGTAGAGTGGTACTACAGTAGAGTGAAGTCAGCACAGTGATACTAGAGTAGAGTGGTACTACAAGGTACTACAGTAGAGTGATACTAGAGTAGAGTGGTACTACAAGGTACTACAGTAGAGTGGTACTACAAGGTACTACAGTAGAGTGGTATAACAGTAGAGTGGTACCACAAGGTACTACATTAGAGTGGTACCACAAGGTACTACAGTAGAGTGGTACTACAAGGTACTACAGTAGAGTGAAATAACAGTAGAGCGGTACCACAAGGTACTACATTAGAGTGGAATAACGGTAGAGTGGTACCACAAGGTACTAAAGTAGAGTGGTATAACAGTAGAGTGGTACCACAAGGTAATACAGTAGAGCGGTGCTACAAGGTACTACAGTAGAGTGGTACTACAAGGTACTACAGTAGAGTGGTACTACAGTAGAGTGGGACTACAGTAGAGTGGGACTACAGTAGAGTGATACTACAGTAGAGTGATACTACAGTAGAGTGGTACTACAGGAGAGTGATACTAGAGTAGAGTGGTACTACAGTAGAGTGATACTAAAGTAGAGTGGTACTACAGTAGAGTGGTACTACAGTAGAGTGTTACTACAAGGTACTGCAGTAGAGTGGTACTACTGTAGAGTGGTTATACAAGGTACTACAGTAGAGTGGTACTACAGTAGAGTGGTACAACAGTAGAGTGGTACCACAAGGTACTACAGTAGAGTGGTACTACAAGGTACTACAGTAGAGTGGTACTACAGTAGAGTGGTACCACAGTAGAGTGGTACCACAAGGTACTACAGTAGAGTGGTACTACAAGGTACTACAGTAGAGTGGTATAACAGTAGAGTGTTACCACAAGGTACTACAGTAGAGTGGTACCACAAGGTACTACAGTAGAGTGGTACTACAAGGTACTACAGTAGAGTGGTACTACAGTAGAGTGGTACCACAGTAGAGTGGTACCACAAGGTACTACAGTAGAGTGGTACTACAAGGTACTACAGTAGAGTGGTATAACAGTAGAGTGTTACCACAAGGTACTACAGTAGAGTGGTACCACAAGGTACTACAGTAGAGTGGTACCACAATGTAATACAGTAGAGCGGTACTACAAGGTACTACAGTAGATTGGTACTTCAGTAGAGTGGGACTACAGTAGAGTGATACTACAGTAGAGTGATTCTACAGTAGAGTGGTACAACAGTAGAGTGGTACCACAAGGTACTACAGTAGAGTGGTACTACAAGGTACTACAGTAGAGTGGTACTACAGTAGAGTGGTAGCACAGTAGAGTGGTACCACAAGGTACTACAGTAGAGTGGTATTACAAGGTACTACAGTAGAGTGGTATAACAGTAGAGTGTTACCACAAGGTACTACAGTAGAGTGGTACCACAAGGGACTACAGTAGAGTGGTACTACAAGGTACTACAGTAGAGTGGTACTACAGTAGAGTGAAGTCAGCACAGTGATACTAGAGTAGAGTGGTACTACAAGGTACTACAGTAGAGTGATACTAGAATAGAGTGGTACTACAAGGTACTACAGTAGAGTGGTACTACAAGGTACTACAGTAGAGTGGTATAACAGTAGAGTGGTACCACAAGGTACTACATTAGAGTGGTACCACAAGGTACTACAGTAGAGTGGTACTACAAGGTACTACAGTAGAGTGAAATAACAGTAGAGCGGTACCACAAGGTACTACATTAGAGTGGAATAACGGTAGAGTGGTACCACAAGGTACTAAAGTAGAGTGGTATAACAGTAGAGTGGTACCACAAAGGTAATACAGTAGAGCGGTGCTACAAGGTACTACAGTAGAGTGGTACTACAAGGTACTACAGTAGAGTGGTACTACAGTAGAGTGGGACTACAGTAGAGTGGGACTACAGTAGAGTGATACTACAGTAGAGTGATACTACAGTAGAGTGGTACTACAGGAGAGTGATACTAGAGTAGAGTGGTACTACAGTAGAGTGATACTAAAGTAGAGTGGTACTACAGTAGAGTGGTACTACAGTAGAGTGTTACTACAAGGTACTGCAGTAGAGTGGTACTACTGTAGAGTGGTTATACAAGGTACTACAGTAGAGTGGTACTACAGTAGAGTGGTACAACAGTAGAGTGGTACCACAAGGTACTACAGTAGAGTGGTACTACAAGGTACTACAGTAGAGTGGTACTACAGTAGAGTGGTACCACAGTAGAGTGGTACCACAAGGTACTACAGTAGAGTGGTACTACAAGGTACTACAGTAGAGTGGTATAACAGTAGAGTGTTACCACAAGGTACTACAGTAGAGTGGTACCACAAGGTACTACAGTAGAGTGGTACTACAAGGTACTACAGTAGAGTGGTACTACAGTAGAGTGGTACCACAGTAGAGTGCTACCATTAGGTACTACAGTAGAGTGGTACTACAAGGTACTACAGTAGAGTGGTATAACAGTAGAGTGTTACCACAAGGTACTACAGTAGAGTGGTACCACAAGGTACTACAGTAGAGTGGTACCACAAGGTAATACAGTAGAGCGGTACTACAAGGTACTACAGTAGATTGGTACTTCAGTAGAGTGGGACTACAGTAGAGTGATACTACAGTAGAGTGATTCTACAGTAGAGTGGTACTACAGGAGAGTGGTACTAGAGTAGAGTGATACTAGAGTAGAGTGGTACTACAGTAGAGTGATACTACAGTAGAGTGGTACTACAGTAGAGTGGTACTACAGTAGAGTGGTACTACAAGGTACTGCAGTAGAGTGGTACTACTGTAGAGTGGTAATACAAGGTACTACAATAGATTGGTACTACAGTAGAGTGGTACAACAGTAGAGTGGTACCACAAGGTACTACAGTAGAGTGGTACTACAAGGTACTACAGTAGAGTGGTACTACAGTAGAGTGTTACCACAAGGTACTACAGTAGAGTGGTACTACAAGGTACTACTGTAGAGTGGTATAACAGTAGAGTGTTACCACAAGGTACTACAGTAGAGTGGTACCACAAGGTACTACAGTAGAGTGGTACTACAAGGTACTACAGTAGAGTGGTACTACAGTAGAGTGAAGTCAGCACAGTGATACTAGAGTAGAGTGGTACTACAAGGTACTACAGTAGAGTGATACTACAGTAGAGTGGTACTACAAGGTACTACAGTAGAGTGGTACTACAAGGTACTACAGTAGAGTGGTATAACAGTAGAGTGGTACCACAAGGTACTACATTAGAGTGGTACCACAAGGTACTACAGTAGAGTGGTACTACAAGGTACTACAGTAGAGTGAAATAACAGTAGAGCGGTACCACAAGGTACTACATTAGAGTGGAATAACAGTAGAGTGGCACCACAAGGTACTAAAGTAGAGTGGTATAACAGTAGAGTGGTACCACACGGTACTACATTAGAGTGATACCACAGGGTACTACAGTAGAGTGGTACCACAAGGTACTACAGTAGAGTGGTACCACAAGGTACTACAGTAGAGTGGTACTACAGTAGAGTGTTACCACAAGGTACTACAGTAGAGTGGTACTACAGTAGAGTGGTACTACAGTACAGTGATACTACAGTAGAGTGGTACTACAGTAGAGTGGTACCACAGTAGAGTGGTACCACAAGGTACTACAGTAGAGTGGTATAACAGTAGAGTGGTACCACAAGGTACTACAGTAGAGTGGTATAACAGTAGAGTGGTACCACAAGGTAATACAGTAGAGTGGTACTACAAGGTACTACAGTAGAGTGGTATAACAGTAGAGTGATACGACAAGGTAATACAGTAGAGCGATACTACAAGGTACTACAGTAGAGTGGTACCACAAGGTACTACAGTAGAGTGGTATAACAGTAGAGTGGTACCACAAGGTAATACAGTAGAGTGGTACTACAAGGTACTACAGTAGAGTGGTATAACAGTAGAGTGGTACAACAAGGTAATACAGTAGAGCGGTACTACAAGGTAATACAGTAGAGCGGTACTACAAGGTACTACAGTAGAGTGGTACTACAAGGTACTACAGTAGAGTGATACTACAGTAGAGTGGTACTACAGTGGAGTGGTACAACAGTAGAGTGGTACTACATGGTACTACAGTATGCTGGTAGTACAGTAGAGTGGTACCTCAGTAGAGTGGTACTACAGTAGAGTGGTACTACAGTAGAGTGGTACTACAAGGTACTGCAGTAGAGTGGTACTACTGTAGAGTGGTTATACAAGGTACTACAGTAGAGTGGTACTACAGTAGAGTGGTACAACAGTAGAGTGGTACCACAAGGTACTACAGTAGAGTGGTACTACAAGGTACTACAGTAGAGTGGTATAACAGTAGAGTGATACGACAAGGTAATACAGTAGAGCGATACTACAAGGTACTACAGTAGAGTGGTACCACAAGGTACTACAGTAGAGTGGTATAACAGTAGAGTGGTACCACAAGGTAATACAGTAGAGTGGTACTACAAGGTACTACAGTAGAGTGGTATAACAGTAGAGTGGTACAACAAGGTAATACAGTAGAGCGGTACTACAAGGTAATACAGTAGAGCGGTACTACAAGGTACTACAGTAGAGTGGTACTACAAGGTACTACAGTAGAGTGATACTACAGTAGAGTGGTACTACAGTAGAGTGGTACTGCATGGTACTACAGTATGCTGGTAGTACAGTAGAGTGGTACTACAGTAGAGTGGTACTACAGTAGAGTGGTACTACAGTAGAGTGGTACTACAAGGTACTGCAGTAGAGTGGTACTACTGTAGAGTGGTTATACAAGGTACTACAGTAGAGTGGTACTACAGTAGAGTGGTACAACAGTAGAGTGGTACCACAAGGTACTACAGTAGAGTGGTACTACAAGGTACTACAGTAGAGTGGTACTACAGTAGAGTGGTACTACAGTAGAGTGGGACTACAGTAGAGTGATACTACAGTAGAGTGATACTACAGTAGAGTGGTACTACAGGAGAGTGATACTAGAGTAGAGTGGTACTACAGTAGAGTGATACTACAGTAGAGTGGTACTACAGTAGAGTGGTACTACAGTAGAGTGGTACTACAAGGTACTGCAGTAGAGTGGTACTACTGTAGAGTGGTTATACAAGGTACTACAGGAGAGTGGTACTACAGTAGAGTGGTACAACAGTAGAGTGGTACCACAAGGTACTACAGTAGAGTGGTACTACAAGGTACTACAGTAGAGTGGTACTACAGTAGAGTGGTACCACAGTAGAGTGGTACCACAAGGTACTACAGTAGAGTGGTACTACAAGGTACTACAGTAGAGTTTTATAACAGTAGAGTGTCACCACAAGGTACTACAGTAGAGTGGTACCACAAGGTACTACAGTAGAGTGGTACTACAAGGTACTACAGTAGAGTGGTACTACAGTAGAGTGGTACCACAGTAGAGTGGTACCACAAGGTACTACAGTAGAGTGGTACTACAAGGTACTACAGTAGAGTGGTATAACAGTAGAGTGTTACCACAAGGTACTACAGTAGAGTGGTACCACAAGGTACTACAGTAGAGTGGTACCACAAGGTAATACAGTAGAGTGGTACTACAAGGTACTACAGTAGAGTGGTATAACAGTAGAGTGGTACCACAAGGTAATACAGTAGAGCGGTACTACAAGGTACTACAGTAGAGTGGTACTACAGTAGAGTGGGACTACAGTAGAGTGATACTACAGTAGAGTGATTCTACAGTAGAGTGGTACTACAGGAGAGTGGTACTAGAGTAGAGTGATACTAGAGTAGAGTGGTACTACAGTAGAGTGCTACTACAGTAGAGTGGTACTACAGTAGAGTGGTACTACAGTAGAGCTGTACTACAAGGTACTGCAGTAGAATGGTACTACTGTAGAGTGGTAATACAAGGTACTACAGTAGATTGGTACTACAGTAGAGTGGTACAACAGTAGAGTGGTACCACAAGGTACTACAGTAGAGTGGTACTACAAGGTACTACAGTAGAGTGGTACTACAGTAGAGTGGTATCACAGTAGAGTGGTACCACAAGGTACTACAGTAGAGTGGTATTACAAGGTACTACAGTAGAGTGGTATAACAGTAGAGTGTTACCACAAGGTACTACAGTAGAGTGGTACCACAAGGTACTACAGTAGAGTGGTACTACAAGGTACTACAGTAGAGTGGTACTACAGTAGAGTGAAGTCAGCACAGTGATACTAGAGTAGAGTGGTACTACAAGGTACTACAGTAGAGTGATACTAGAGTAGAGTGGTACTACAAGGTACTACAGTAAAGTGGTACTACAAGGTACTACAGTAGAGTGGTATAACAGTAGAGTGGTACCACAAGGTACTACATTAGAGTGGTGCCACAAGGTACTACAGTAGAGTGGTACTACAAGGGACTACAGTAGAGTGAAATAACAGTAGAGCGGTACCACAAGGTACTACATTAGAGTGGAATAACAGTAGAGTGGTACCACAAGGTACTAAAGTAGAGTGGTATAACAGTAGAGTGGTACCACAAGGTAATACAGTAGAGCGGTACTACAAGGTACTACAGTAGAGTGGTACTACAAGGTACTACAGTAGAGTGGTACTACAGTAGAGTGGTACTACAGTAGAGTGGGACTACAGTAGAGTGATACTACAGTAGAGTGATACTACAGTAGACTGGTACTACAGGAGAGTGATACTAGAGTAGAGTGGTACTACAGTAGAGTGATACTACAGTAGAGTGGTACTACAGTAGAGTGGTACTACAGTAGAGTGTTACTACAAGGTACTGCAGTAGAGTGGTACTACTGTAGAGTGGTTATACAAGGTACTACAGTAGAGTGGTACAACAGTAGAGTGGTACAACAGTAGAGTGGTACCACAAGGTACTACAGTAGAGTGGTACTACAAGGTACCACAGTAGAGTGGTACTACAGTAGAGTGGTACCACAGTAGAGTGGTACCACAAGGTACTACAGTAGAGTGGTACTACAAGGTACTACAGTAGAGTGGTATAACAGTAGAGTGTTACCACAAGGTACTACAGTAGAGTGGTACCACAAGGTAATACAGTAGAGTGGTACTACAAGGTACTACAGTAGAGTGGTACTACAGTAGAGTGGTACCACAGTAGAGTGGTACCACAAGGTACTACAGTAGAGTGGTACTACAAGGTTCTACAGTAGAGTGGTATAACAGTAGAGTGTTACCACAAGGTACTACAGTAGAGTGGTACCACAAGGTACTACAGTAGAGTGGTACCACAAGGTAATACAGTAGAGCGGTACTACAAGGTACTACAGTAGAGTGGTACTACAGTAGAGTGGGACTACAGTAGAGTGATACTACAGTAGAGTGATTCTACAGTAGAGTGGTACTACAGGAGAGTGGTACTAGAGTAGAGTGATACTAGAGTAGAGTGGTACTACAGTAGAGTGATACTACAGTAGAGTGGTACTACAGTAGAGTGGTACTACAGTAGAGTGGTACTACAGTAGAGTGGTACCACAAGGTACTACAGTAGAGTGGTACTACAAGGTACTACAGTAGAGTGGTACTACTGTAGAGTGGTAATACAAGGTACTACAATAGATTGGTACTACAGTAGAGTGGTACAACAGTAGAGTGGTACCACAAGGTACTACAGTAGAGTGGTACTACAAGGTACTACAGTAGAGTGGTACTACAGTAGAGTGTTACCACAAGGTACTACAGTAGAGTGGTACCACAAGGTACTACAGTAGAGTGGTACTACAAGGTACTACAGTAGAGTGGTATAACAGTAGAGTGTTACCACAAGGTACTACAGTAGAGTGGTACCACAAGGTACTACAGTAGAGTGGTACTACAAGGTACTACAGTAGAGTGGTACTACAGTAGAGTGAAGTCAGCACAGTGATACTAGAGTAGAGTGGTACTACAAGGTACTACAGTAGAGTGATACTACAGTAGAGTGGTACTACAAGGTACTACAGTAGAGTGGTACTACAAGGTACTACAGCAGAGTGGTATAACAGTAGAGTGGTACCACACGGTACTACATTAGAGTGGTACCACAAGGTACTACAGTAGAGTGGTACTACAAGGTACTACAGTAGAGTGAAATAACAGTAGAGCGGTACCACAAGGTACTACATTAGAGTGGAATAACAGTAGAGTGGTACCACAAGGTACTAAAGTAGAGTGGTATAACAGTAGAGTGGTACCACAAGGTAATACAGTAGAGCGGTACTACAAGGTACTACAGTAGAGTGGTACTACAAGGTACTACAGTAGAGTGGTACTACAAGGTACTACAGTAGAGTGGTACTACAGTAGAGTGGGACTACAGTAGAGTGATACTACAGGAGAGTGATACTAGAGTAGAGTGATACTAGAGTAGAGTGGTACTACAGTAGAGTGGTACTACAGTAGAGTGGTACTACAAGGTACTGCAGTAGAGTGGTACTACTGTAGAGTGGTAATACAAGGTACTACAGTAGAGTGGTACTACAGTAGAGTGGTACAACAGTAGAGTGGCACCACAAGGTACTACAGTAGAGTGGTACTACAAGGTACTACAGTAGAGTGGTACTACAGTAGAGTGGTAGCACAGTAGAGTGGTACCACAAGGTACTACAGTAGAGTGATACTACAAGGTACTACAGTAGAGTTGTATAACAGTAGAGTGTTACCACAAGGTACTACAGTAGAGTGGTACCACAAGGTACTACAGTAGAGTGGTACTACAAGGTACTACAGTAGAGTGGTACTACAGTAGAGTGAATTCAGCACAGTAATACTAGAGTAGAGTGGTACTACAAGGTACTACAGTAGAGTGATACTACAGTAGAGTGGTACTACAAGGTACTACAGTAGAGTGGTACTACAAGGTACCACAGTAGAGTGGTATAACAGTAGAGTGGTACCACAAGGTACTACATTAGAGTGGTACCACAAGGTACTACAGTAGAGTGGTACTACAAGGTACTACAGTAGAGTGAAATAACAGTAGAGCGGTACCACAAGGTACTACATTAGAGTGGAATAACAGTAGAGTGGTACCACAAGGTACTAAAGTAGAGTGGTATAACAGTAGAGTGGTACCACACGGTACTACAATAGAGTGATACCACAGGGTACTACAGTAGAGTGGTACCACAAGGTACTACAGTAGAGTGGTACCACAAGGTACTACAGTAGAGCGGTACCACAAGGTACTACAGTAGAGTGGTACTACAGTAGAGTGTTACCACAAGGTACTACAGTAGAGTGGTACTACAGTAGAGTGGTACTACAGTACAGTGATACTACAGTAGAGTGGTACTACAGTAGAGTGGTACCACAGTAGAGTGGTACCACAAGGTACTACAGTAGAGTGGTATAACAGTAGAGTGGTACCACAAGGTACTACAGTAGAGTGGTATAACAGTAGAGTGGTACCACAAGGTAATACAGTAGAGTGGTACTACAAGGTACTACAGTAGAGTGGTATAACAGTAGAGTGATACGACAAGGTAATACAGTAGAGCGATACTACAAGGTACTACAGTAGAGTGGTACCACAAGGTACTACAGTAGAGTGGTATAACAGTAGAGTGGTAACACAAGGTAATACAGTAGAGTGGTACTACAAGGTACTACAGTAGAGTGGTATAACAGTAGAGTGGTACAACAAGGTAATACAGTAGAGCGGTACTACAAGGTAATACAGTAGAGCGGTACTACAAGGTACTACAGTAGAGTGGTACTACAAGGTACTACAGTAGAGTGATACTACAGTAGAGTGGTACTACAGTAGAGTGGTACAACAGTAGAGTGGTACTACATGGTACTACAGTATGCTGGTAGTACAGTAGAGTGGTACTACAGTAGAGTAGTACTACAGTAGAGTGATACTACAGTAGAGTGCTACTACAGTAGAGTGTTACTACAGTAGTGTGGTACTACAGTAGGGTGATACTACAGTAGGGTGAAACTACAGTAGGGTAAAACTACAGGGTACTACAGTAGATCGGTACTACATGAGGGTGATACTACAGTAGGGTGATACTATAGGGGATACTACAGTAGTGTGATACTATAGTGGGGTGATACTACAGTAGAGCGGTACTACAGTAGGTTGATAATGCAGGGTACTACAGTAGAGTGGTACTACAGTAGGGTGATACTCCAGTAGGGTGATACTACAGTAGGGTGATACTACAGTAAAGTTATAATTTAGTAGGGTGATACTATAGTAGGGTGATACTACAGTAGAATGGTACTACAGTAGAGGGGTTCTACAGTAGGGTGATACTACAGTAGGGTGATACTACAGTAAAGTTATAATTTAGTAGGGTGATTCAACAGTAGGGTGATACTATAGTAGGGTGATACTACAGTAGAGTGGTACTACAGTAGAGTGGTTCTAATGTAGGGTGATACTACAGTAGGGTGATACTACAGTATGGTGATACTACAGTAAAGTTATACTTTAGCAGGGTGATACTACAGTAGAGTTATACTACAGTAGAGTGGTACTACAGTAGGGTGATACTGCAGGGTACTACAGTAGAGTGGTACTACAATAGGGTGATACTACAGTAGGCTGGTACTACAGTAGGGTGATACTGCAGGGTACTACAGTAGATTGGTACTACAGTAAAGTTATACTTTAGTAGGGTGATACTACAGTTGAGTGGTAATACAGTTTTGTGATACTATAGTAGGGTGAAACTACAGGGTACTACAGTAGAGTGGTACTATAGTGGGGTGATACTACAGTAGAGCGGTACTACAGTAGGTTGATACTGCAGGGTACTACAGTAGAGTGGTACTACAGTAGGGTGATACTCCAGTAGGGTGATACTACAGTAGGGTGATACTACAGTAAAGTTATAATTTAGTAGGGTGATACTATAGTAGGGTGATACTACAGTAGAGTGGTACTACAGTAGAGTGGTTCTACAGTAGGGTGATACTACAGTAGGGTGATAATACAGTAGAGTGGTACTACAAGGTACTACAGTAGAGTGGTACTACAAGGTACTACAGCAGAGTGGTATAACAGTAGAGTGGTACCACAGGGTACTACATTAGAGTGGTACCACAAGGTACTACAGTAGAGTGGTACTACAAGGTACTACAGTAGAGTGAAATAACAGTAGAGCGGTACCACAAGGTACTACATTAGAGTGGAATAACAATAGAGTGGTACCACAAGGTACTAAAGTAGAGTGGTATAACAGTAGAGTGGTACCACAAGGTAATACAGTAGAGCGGTACTACAAGGTACTACAGTAGAGTGGTACTACAAGGTACTACAGTAGAGTGGTACTACAGTAGAGTGCTACTACAGTAGAGTGGGACTACAGTAGAGTGATACTACAGTAGAGTGAAACTACAATAGAGTGGTACTACAGGAGAGTGATACTAGAGTAGAGTGATACTAGCGTAGAGTGGTACTACAGTAGAGTGGTACTACAAGGTACTGCAGTAGAGTGGTACTACTGTAGAGTGGTTATACAAGGTACAACAGTAGAGTGTTACTACAGTAGAGTGGGACTACAGTAGAGTGATACTACAGTAGAGTGGTACTACAGGAGAGTGATACTAGAGTAGAGTGGTACTACACTAGAGTGATACTACAGTAGAGTGGTACTACAGTAGAGTGGTACTACAGTAGAGTGGTACTACAAGGTACTGCAGTAGAGTGGTACTACTGTAGAGTGGTTATACAAGGTACTACAGTAGAGTGGTACTACAGTAGAGTGGTACAACAGTAGAGTGGTACCACAAGGTACTACAGTATAGTGGTACTACAAGGTACTACAGTAGAGTGGTACTACAGTAGAGTGGTACCACAGTAGAGTGGTACCACAAGGTACTACAGTAGAGTGGTACTACAAGGTACTACAGTAGAGTGGTATAACAGTAGAGTGGTATAACAGTAGAGTGATACTACAGTAGGGTGATACTACAGTAGGGTGATACTACAGTAAAGTTATACTTTAGTAGGGTGATACTACAGTACAGTTATACTACAGTAGAGTGGTACTACAGTAGGGTGATACTGCAGGGTACTACAGTAGAGTGGTACTACAGTAAAGTTATAATTTAGTAGGGTGATTCAACAGTAGGGTGATACTATAGTAGGGTGATACTACAGTAGAGTGGTACTACAGTAGAGTGGTTCTAATGTAGGGTGATACTACAGTAGGGTGATACTACAGTAGGGTGATACTACAGTAAAGTTATACTTTAGCAGGGTGATACTACAGTACAGTTATACTACAGTAGAGTGGTACTACAGTAGGGTGATACTGCAGGGTACTACAGTAGAGTGGTACTACAGTAGGGTGATACTACAGTAGGCTGTTACTACAGTAGGGTGATACTGCAGGGTACTACAGTAGAGTGGTACTACAGTAAAGTTATACTTTAGTAGGGTGATACTACAGTTGAGTGGTAATACAGTTTTGTGATACTATAGTAGGGTGAAACTACAGTAGGGTGAAACTACAGGGTACTACAGTAGAGTGGTACTATAGTGGGGTGATACTACAGTAGAGCGGTACTACAGTAGGTTGATACTGCAGGGTACTACAGTAGAGTGGTACTACAGTAGGGTGATACTCCAGTAGGGTGATACTACAGTAGGGTGATACTACAGTAAAGTTATAATTTAGTAGGGTGATACTACAGTAGAGTGGTACTACAGTAGAGTGGTTCTACAGTAGGGTGATACTACAGTAGGGTGATACTACAGTAAAGTTATAATTTAGTAGGGTGATTCAACAGTAGGGTGATACTATAGTAGGGTGATACTACAGTAGAGTGGTTCTACAGTAGAGTTGTTCTAATGTAGGGTGATACTACAGTAGAGTTATACTACAGTACAGTGGTACCACAGTAGGGTGATACTGCAGGGTACTGCAGTAGAGTGGTACTACAGTAGGGTGATACTACAGTAGGCTGGTACTACAGTAGGGTGATACTGCAGGGTACTACAGTAGAGTGGTACTACAGTAAAGTTATACTTTAGTAGGGTGATACTACAGTAGAGTGGTAATACAGTTTTGTGATACTATAGTAGGGTGATACTACAGTAGAGTGGTACTACAGTAGGGTGATACTGCAGGGTACTACAGTAGAGTGGTACTACAGGGTACTACAGTAGAATGGTACTACAGGGAACTACAGTAGAGTGGTACTACAGTAGAGTGATACTACAGTAGAGTGGTACTACAGTCGAGTGGTACTACAGTAGAGTGGTACTACATTAGGTTGATACTACAGTAGGGTGATACTACAGTAGGTTGATACTACAGTAGGTTGATACTACAGTAGGGTGATACTACAGGGTACTACAGTAGGTTGATACTACAGTAGAGTGGTACTACAGTAGGGTGGTACTACAGGGTACTACAGTAGAGTGGTACTACAGTAGGTTGATACTACAGTAGGTTGATACTACAGTAGGTTGATACTACAGTAGGGTGGTACTACAGTAGGGTGGTACTACAGTAGGGTGGTACTACAGTAGGGTGATACTACTGTAGGGTGAAACTACAGTAGGGTGAAACTACAGGGTACTACAGTAGAGTGGTACTATAGTGGGGTGATACTACAGTAGAGCGGTACTACAGTAGGTTGATACTGCAGGGTACTACAGTAGAGTGGAACTACAGTAGGGTAATACTCCAGTAGGGTGATACTACAGTAGGGTGATTCTACAGTAAAGTTATAATTTAGTAGGGTGATACTATAGTAGGGTGATACTACAGTAGAGTGGTACTACAGTAGAGTGGTTCTACAGTAGGGTGATACTACAGTAAAGTTATAATTTAGTAGGGTGATTCAACATTAGGGTGATACTATAGTAGGGTGATACTTCAGTAGAGTGGTTCTACAGTAGAGTGGTTCTAATGTAGGGTGATACTACAGTAGGGTGATAGTACAGTAGGGTGATACTACAGTAGAGTTATACTACAGTAGGGTGGTACTACAGTAGGGTGATACTACAGTAGTGTGGTACTACAGTAGGGTGATACTACAGTAGGGTGATACGACAGTAGAGTAGTACTACAGGGTACTACAGTAGAATGGTACTACAGGGAACTACAGTAGAGTGATACTACAGTAGAGTGGTACTACAGTCGAGTGGTACTACAGTAGAGTGATTCTACATTAGGTTGATACTACAGTAGGGTGATACTACAGTAGGTTGATACTACAGTAGAGTGGTACTACAGTAGGGTGGTACTACAGGGTACTACAGTAGAGTGGTACTACATTAGGTTGATGCTACAGTAGGTTGATACTACAGTAGGTTGATGCTACAGTAGGTTGATACTAAAGTAGGTTGATACTACAGTAGGTTGATACTACAGTAGTGTTATACTATAGTATAGTTGTACTACAGTAGGGTTATACTACAGGGTACTACAGTAGAGTTATACTATAGTATAGTTGTACTACAGTAGGGTGATACTACTGTGGAGTGGTACTACAGTAGAGTGGTACTACAGTAGGGTGATACTACAGTAGGGTGATACTACAGTAGGGTGATACTACAGTAAAGTTATAATTTAGTAGGGTGATACAACAGTAGGGTGATAATATAGTAGGGTGATACTACAGTAGCGTGGTACTACAGTAGAGTGGTTCTACAGTAGGGTGATACTACAGTAGGGTGATACTACAGTAGGGTGATACTACAGTAAAGTTATACTTTAGTAGGGTGATACTACAGTAGAGTTATACTACAGTAGAGTGGTACTACAGTAGGGTGATACTGCAGGGTATTACAGTAGAGTGGTACTACAGTAGGGTGATACTACAGTAGGCTGGTACTACAGTAGGGTGATACTGCAGGGTACTACAGTAGTGTTATACTATAGTATAGTTGTACTACAGTAGGGTGATACTACTGTCGAGTGGTACTACAGTAGAGTGGTACTACAGTAGAGTGGTACTACAGTAGGGTGATACTACAGTAGGGTGATACTACAGTAAAGTTATACTTTAGTAGGGTGATACTACAGTAGAGTTATACTACAGTAGATTGGTACTACAGTAGGGTGATACTGCAGGGTACTGCAGTAGAGTAGTACTACAGTAGGGTGATACTACAGTAGGCTGGTACTACAGTAGGGTAATACTCCAGTAGGGTGATACTACAGTAGGGTGATACTACAGTAAAGTTATAATTTAGTAGGGTGATACTATAGTAGGGTGATACTACAGTAGAGTGGTACTACAGTAGAGTGGTTCTACAGTAGGGTGATACTACAGTAAAGTTATAATTTAGTAGGGTGATTCAACATTAGGGTGATACTATAGTAGGGTGATACTTCAGTAGAGTGGTTCTACAGTAGAGTGGTTCTAAAGTAGGGTGATACTACAGTAGGGTGATACTACAGTAGGGTGATACTACAGTAGAGTTATACTACAGTAGAGTGGTACTACAGTAGGGTGATACTACAGTAGCCTGGTACTACAGTAGAGTGATACTGCAGGGTACTACAGTAGAGTGGTACTACAGTAAAGTTATACTTTAGTAGGGTGATACTACAGTAGAGTGGTAATACAGTTTTGTGATACTATAGTAGGGTGATGCTACAGTAGAGTGGTACTACAGTAGGGTGATACTGCAGGGTACTACAGTAGAGTGGTACTACAGTATTGTGGTACTGCAGTAGAGTGGTACTACAGTAGAGTGATACTACAGTAGAGTGGTACTACAGTCGAGTGGTACTACAGTAGAGTGGTACTACATTAGGTTGATACTACAGTAGGGTGATACTACAGTAGGTTGATACTACAGTAGGTTGATACTACAGTAGGGTGATACTACAGGGTACTACAGTAGGTTGATACTACAGTAGAGTGGTACTACAGTAGGGTGGTACTACAGGGTACTACAGTAGAGTGGTACTACAGTAGGTTGATACTACAGTAGGTTGATACTACAGTAGGTTGATACTACAGTAGGGTGGTACTACAGTAGGGTGGTACTACAGTAGGGTGGTACTACAGTAGGGTGATACTACTGTAGGGTGAAACTACAGTAGGGTGAAACTACAGGGTACTACAGTAGAGTGGTACTATAGTGGGGTGATACTACAGTAGAGCGGTACTACAGTAGGTTGATACTGCAGGGTACTACAGTAGAGTGGAACTACAGTAGGGTAATACTCCAGTAGGGTGATACTACAGTAGGGTGATTCTACAGTAAAGTTATAATTTAGTAGGGTGATACTATAGTAGGGTGATACTACAGTAGAGTGGTACTACAGTAGAGTGGTTCTACAGTAGGGTGATACTACAGTAAAGTTATAATTTAGTAGGGTGATTCAACATTAGGGTGATACTATAGTAGGGTGATACTTCAGTAGAGTGGTTCTACAGTAGAGTGGTTCTAATGTAGGGTGATACTACAGTAGGGTGATAGTACAGTAGGGTGATACTACAGTAGAGTTATACTACAGTAGGGTGGTACTACAGTAGGGTGATACTACAGTAGTGTGGTACTACAGTAGGGTGATACTACAGTAGGGTGATACGACAGTAGAGTAGTACTACAGGGTACTACAGTAGAATGGTACTACAGGGAACTACAGTAGAGTGATACTACAGTAGAGTGGTACTACAGTCGAGTGGTACTACAGTAGAGTGATTCTACATTAGGTTGATACTACAGTAGGGTGATACTACAGTAGGTTGATACTACAGTAGAGTGGTACTACAGTAGGGTGGTACTACAGGGTACTACAGTAGAGTGGTACTACATTAGGTTGATGCTACAGTAGGTTGATACTACAGTAGGTTGATGCTACAGTAGGTTGATACTAAAGTAGGTTGATACTACAGTAGGTTGATACTACAGTAGTGTTATACTATAGTATAGTTGTACTACAGTAGGGTTATACTACAGGGTACTACAGTAGAGTTATACTATAGTATAGTTGTACTACAGTAGGGTGATACTACTGTGGAGTGGTACTACAGTAGAGTGGTACTACAGTAGGGTGATACTACAGTAGGGTGATACTACAGTAGGGTGATACTACAGTAAAGTTATAATTTAGTAGGGTGATACAACAGTAGGGTGATAATATAGTAGGGTGATACTACAGTAGCGTGGTACTACAGTAGAGTGGTTCTACAGTAGGGTGATACTACAGTAGGGTGATACTACAGTAGGGTGATACTACAGTAAAGTTATACTTTAGTAGGGTGATACTACAGTAGAGTTATACTACAGTAGAGTGGTACTACAGTAGGGTGATACTGCAGGGTATTACAGTAGAGTGGTACTACAGTAGGGTGATACTACAGTAGGCTGGTACTACAGTAGGGTGATACTGCAGGGTACTACAGTAGTGTTATACTATAGTATAGTTGTACTACAGTAGGGTGATACTACTGTCGAGTGGTACTACAGTAGAGTGGTACTACAGTAGAGTGGTACTACAGTAGGGTGATACTACAGTAGGGTGATACTACAGTAAAGTTATACTTTAGTAGGGTGATACTACAGTAGAGTTATACTACAGTAGAGTGGTACTACAGTAGGGTGATACTGCAGGGTACTGCAGTAGAGTAGTACTACAGTAGGGTGATACTACAGTAGGCTGGTACTACAGTAGGGTAATACTCCAGTAGGGTGATACTACAGTAGGGTGATACTACAGTAAAGTTATAATTTAGTAGGGTGATACTATAGTAGGGTGATACTACAGTAGAGTGGTACTACAGTAGAGTGGTTCTACAGTAGGGTGATACTACAGTAAAGTTATAATTTAGTAGGGTGATTCAACATTAGGGTGATACTATAGTAGGGTGATACTTCAGTAGAGTGGTTCTACAGTAGAGTGGTTCTAAAGTAGGGTGATACTACAGTAGGGTGATACTACAGTAGGGTGATACTACAGTAGAGTTATACTACAGTAGAGTGGTACTACAGTAGGGTGATACTACAGTAGCCTGGTACTACAGTAGAGTGATACTGCAGGGTACTACAGTAGAGTGGTACTACAGTAAAGTTATACTTTAGTAGGGTGATACTACAGTAGAGTGGTAATACAGTTTTGTGATACTATAGTAGGGTGATACTACAGTAGAGTGGGTACTACAGTAGGGTGATACTGCAGGGTACTACAGTAGAGTGGTACTACAGTATTGTGGTACTGCAGTAGAGTGGTACTACAGTAGAGTGTACTACAGTTTTGTGATACTACAGTAGGGTGATACTACAGTAGTGTGGTACTACAGTAGAGTGATACTACAGTAGGGTGATACGACAGTAGAGTAGTACTACAGGGTACTACAGTAGAATGGTACTACAGGGAACTACAGTAGAGTGGTACTACAGTAGAGTGATACTACAGTAGAGTGGTACTACAGTCGAGTGGTACTACAGTAGAGTGGTACTACATTAGGTTGATACTACAGTAGGGTGATACTACAGTAGGTTGATACTACAGTAGGTTGATACTACAGTAGGGTGATACTACAGGGTACTACAGTAGGTTGGTACTACAGTAGGGTGGTACTACAGGGTACTACAGCAGAGTGGTACTACATTAGGTTGATGCTACTATAGTATAGTTGTACTACAGTAGGGTTATACTACAGGGTACTACAGTAGTGTTATACTATAGTATAGTTGTACTACAGTAGGGTGATACTACAGGGTACTACAGTAGTGTTATACTATAGTATAGTTGTACTACAGTAGGGTGATACTACTGTGGAGTGGTACTACAGTAGAGTGGTACTACAGTAGGGTGATACTACAGTAGGGTGATACTACAGTAGGTTGATACTACAGTAGGTTGATACTACAGTAGGTTGATACTACAGTAGGGTGATACTACAGGGTACTACAGTAGGTTGATACTACAGTAGAGTGGTACTACAGTAGGGTGGTACTACAGGGTACTACAGTAGAGTGGTACTACAGTAGGTTGATACTACAGTAGGTTGATACTACAGTAGGTTGATACTACAGTAGGGTGGTACTACAGTAGGGTGGTACTACAGTAGGGTGGTACTACAGTAGGGTGATACTACTGTAGGGTGAAACTACAGTAGGGTGAAACTACAGGGTACTACAGTAGAGTGGTACTATAGTGGGGTGATACTACAGTAGAGCGGTACTACAGTAGGTTGATACTGCAGGGTACTACAGTAGAGTGGAACTACAGTAGGGTAATACTCCAGTAGGGTGATACTACAGTAGGGTGATTCTACAGTAAAGTTATAATTTAGTAGGGTGATACTATAGTAGGGTGATACTACAGTAGAGTGGTACTACAGTAGAGTGGTTCTACAGTAGGGTGATACTACAGTAAAGTTATAATTTAGTAGGGTGATTCAACATTAGGGTGATACTATAGTAGGGTGATACTTCAGTAGAGTGGTTCTACAGTAGAGTGGTTCTAATGTAGGGTGATACTACAGTAGGGTGATAGTACAGTAGGGTGATACTACAGTAGAGTTATACTACAGTAGGGTGGTACTACAGTAGGGTGATACTACAGTAGTGTGGTACTACAGTAGGGTGATACTACAGTAGGGTGATACGACAGTAGAGTAGTACTACAGGGTACTACAGTAGAATGGTACTACAGGGAACTACAGTAGAGTGATACTACAGTAGAGTGGTACTACAGTCGAGTGGTACTACAGTAGAGTGATTCTACATTAGGTTGATACTACAGTAGGGTGATACTACAGTAGGTTGATACTACAGTAGAGTGGTACTACAGTAGGGTGGTACTACAGGGTACTACAGTAGAGTGGTACTACATTAGGTTGATGCTACAGTAGGTTGATACTACAGTAGGTTGATGCTACAGTAGGTTGATACTAAAGTAGGTTGATACTACAGTAGGTTGATACTACAGTAGTGTTATACTATAGTATAGTTGTACTACAGTAGGGTTATACTACAGGGTACTACAGTAGAGTTATACTATAGTATAGTTGTACTACAGTAGGGTGATACTACTGTGGAGTGGTACTACAGTAGAGTGGTACTACAGTAGGGTGATACTACAGTAGGGTGATACTACAGTAGGGTGATACTACAGTAAAGTTATAATTTAGTAGGGTGATACAACAGTAGGGTGATAATATAGTAGGGTGATACTACAGTAGCGTGGTACTACAGTAGAGTGGTTCTACAGTAGGGTGATACTACAGTAGGGTGATACTACAGTAGGGTGATACTACAGTAAAGTTATACTTTAGTAGGGTGATACTACAGTAGAGTTATACTACAGTAGAGTGGTACTACAGTAGGGTGATACTGCAGGGTATTACAGTAGAGTGGTACTACAGTAGGGTGATACTACAGTAGGCTGGTACTACAGTAGGGTGATACTGCAGGGTACTACAGTAGTGTTATACTATAGTATAGTTGTACTACAGTAGGGTGATACTACTGTCGAGTGGTACTACAGTAGAGTGGTACTACAGTAGAGTGGTACTACAGTAGGGTGATACTACAGTAGGGTGATACTACAGTAAAGTTATACTTTAGTAGGGTGATACTACAGTAGAGTTATACTACAGTAGAGTGGTACTACAGTAGGGTGATACTGCAGGGTACTGCAGTAGAGTAGTACTACAGTAGGGTGATACTACAGTAGGCTGGTACTACAGTAGGGTAATACTCCAGTAGGGTGATACTACAGTAGGGTGATACTACAGTAAAGTTATAATTTAGTAGGGTGATACTATAGTAGGGTGATACTACAGTAGAGTGGTACTACAGTAGAGTGGTTCTACAGTAGGGTGATACTACAGTAAAGTTATAATTTAGTAGGGTGATTCAACATTAGGGTGATACTATAGTAGGGTGATACTTCAGTAGAGTGGTTCTACAGTAGAGTGGTTCTAAAGTAGGGTGATACTACAGTAGGGTGATACTACAGTAGGGTGATACTACAGTAGAGTTATACTACAGTAGAGTGGTACTACAGTAGGGTGATACTGCAGGGTACTGCAGTAGAGTGGTACTACAGTAGGGTGATACTACAGTAGCCTGGTACTACAGTAGAGTGATACTGCAGGGTACTACAGTAGAGTGGTACTACAGTAAAGTTATACTTTAGTAGGGTGATACTACAGTAGAGTGGTAATACAGTTTTGTGATACTATAGTAGGGTGATACTACAGTAGAGTGGTACTACAGTAGGGTGATACTGCAGGGTACTACAGTAGAGTGGTACTACAGTATTGTGGTACTGCAGTAGAGTGGTACTACAGTAGAGTGTACTACAGTTTTGTGATACTACAGTAGGGTGATACTACAGTAGTGTGGTACTACAGTAGAGTGATACTACAGTAGGGTGATACGACAGTAGAGTAGTACTACAGGGTACTACAGTAGAATGGTACTACAGGGAACTACAGTAGAGTGGTACTACAGTAGAGTGATACTACAGTAGAGTGGTACTACAGTCGAGTGGTACTACAGTAGAGTGGTACTACATTAGGTTGATACTACAGTAGGGTGATACTACAGTAGGTTGATACTACAGTAGGTTGATACTACAGTAGGGTGATACTACAGGGTACTACAGTAGGTTGGTACTACAGTAGGGTGGTACTACAGGGTACTACAGCAGAGTGGTACTACATTAGGTTGATGCTACTATAGTATAGTTGTACTACAGTAGGGTTATACTACAGGGTACTACAGTAGTGTTATACTATAGTATAGTTGTACTACAGTAGGGTGATACTACAGGGTACTACAGTAGTGTTATACTATAGTATAGTTGTACTACAGTAGGGTGATACTACTGTGGAGTGGTACTACAGTAGAGTGGTACTACAGTAGGGTGATACTACAGTAGGGTGATACTACAGTAGGGTGATACTACAGTAAAGTTATACTTTAGTAGGGTGATACTACAGTAGAGTTATACTACAGTAGAGTGGTACTACAGTAGGGTGATACTGCAGGGTATTACAGTAGAGTGGTACTACAGTAGGCTGGTACTACAGTAGGGTGATACTGCAGGGTACTACAGTAGTGTTATACTATAGTATAGTTGTACTACAGTAGGGTGATACTACTGTGGAGTGGTACTACAGTAGAGTGGTACTACAGTAGAGTGGTACTACAGTAGGGTGATACTACAGAAGGGTGATACTACAGTAGGGTTATACTACAGTAGTGTGGTACTACAGTAGGGTGATACTACAGTAGGGTGATACGACAGTAGAGTAGTACTACAGGGTACTACAGTAGAATGGTACTACAGCGAACTACAGTAGAGTGGTACTACAGTAGAGTGATACTACAGTAGAGTGGTACTACAGTCGAGTGGTACTACAGTAGAGTGGTACTACATTAGGTTGATACTACAGTAGGGTGATACTACAGTAGGTTGATACTACAGTAGGTTGATACTACAGTAGGGTGATACTACAGGGTACTACAGTAGGTTGGTACTACAGTAGGGTGGTACTACAGGGTACTACAGCAGAGTGGTACTACATTAGGTTGATGCTACTATAGTATAGTTGTACTACAGTAGGGTTATACTACAGGGTACTACAGTAGTGTTATACTATAGTATAGTTGTACTACAGTAGGGTGATACTACAGGGTACTACAGTAGTGTTATACTATAGTATAGTTGTACTACAGTAGGGTGATACTACTGTGGAGTGGTACTACAGTAGAGTGGTACTACAGTAGGGTGATACTACAGTAGGGTGATACTACAGTAGGGTGATACTACAGGGTACTACAGTAGGTTGATACTACAGTAGAGTGGTACTACAGTAGGGTGGTACTACAGGGTACTACAGTAGAGTGGTACTACAGTAGGTTGATACTACAGTAGGTTGATACTACAGTAGGTTGATACTACAGTAGGGTGGTACTACAGTAGGGTGGTACTACAGTAGGGTGGTACTACAGTAGGGTGATACTACTGTAGGGTGAAACTACAGTAGGGTGAAACTACAGGGTACTACAGTAGAGTGGTACTATAGTGGGGTGATACTACAGTAGAGCGGTACTACAGTAGGTTGATACTGCAGGGTACTACAGTAGAGTGGAACTACAGTAGGGTAATACTCCAGTAGGGTGATACTACAGTAGGGTGATTCTACAGTAAAGTTATAATTTAGTAGGGTGATACTATAGTAGGGTGATACTACAGTAGAGTGGTACTACAGTAGAGTGGTTCTACAGTAGGGTGATACTACAGTAAAGTTATAATTTAGTAGGGTGATTCAACATTAGGGTGATACTATAGTAGGGTGATACTTCAGTAGAGTGGTTCTACAGTAGAGTGGTTCTAATGTAGGGTGATACTACAGTAGGGTGATAGTACAGTAGGGTGATACTACAGTAGAGTTATACTACAGTAGGGTGGTACTACAGTAGGGTGATACTACAGTAGTGTGGTACTACAGTAGGGTGATACTACAGTAGGGTGATACGACAGTAGAGTAGTACTACAGGGTACTACAGTAGAATGGTACTACAGGGAACTACAGTAGAGTGATACTACAGTAGAGTGGTACTACAGTCGAGTGGTACTACAGTAGAGTGATTCTACATTAGGTTGATACTACAGTAGGGTGATACTACAGTAGGTTGATACTACAGTAGAGTGGTACTACAGTAGGGTGGTACTACAGGGTACTACAGTAGAGTGGTACTACATTAGGTTGATGCTACAGTAGGTTGATACTACAGTAGGTTGATGCTACAGTAGGTTGATACTAAAGTAGGTTGATACTACAGTAGGTTGATACTACAGTAGTGTTATACTATAGTATAGTTGTACTACAGTAGGGTTATACTACAGGGTACTACAGTAGAGTTATACTATAGTATAGTTGTACTACAGTAGGGTGATACTACTGTGGAGTGGTACTACAGTAGAGTGGTACTACAGTAGGGTGATACTACAGTAGGGTGATACTACAGTAGGGTGATACTACAGTAAAGTTATAATTTAGTAGGGTGATACAACAGTAGGGTGATAATATAGTAGGGTGATACTACAGTAGCGTGGTACTACAGTAGAGTGGTTCTACAGTAGGGTGATACTACAGTAGGGTGATACTACAGTAGGGTGATACTACAGTAAAGTTATACTTTAGTAGGGTGATACTACAGTAGAGTTATACTACAGTAGAGTGGTACTACAGTAGGGTGATACTGCAGGGTATTACAGTAGAGTGGTACTACAGTAGGGTGATACTACAGTAGGCTGGTACTACAGTAGGGTGATACTGCAGGGTACTACAGTAGTGTTATACTATAGTATAGTTGTACTACAGTAGGGTGATACTACTGTCGAGTGGTACTACAGTAGAGTGGTACTACAGTAGAGTGGTACTACAGTAGGGTGATACTACAGTAGGGTGATACTACAGTAAAGTTATACTTTAGTAGGGTGATACTACAGTAGAGTTATACTACAGTAGAGTGGTACTACAGTAGGGTGATACTGCAGGGTACTGCAGTAGAGTAGTACTACAGTAGGGTGATACTACAGTAGGCTGGTACTACAGTAGGGTAATACTCCAGTAGGGTGATACTACAGTAGGGTGATACTACAGTAAAGTTATAATTTAGTAGGGTGATACTATAGTAGGGTGATACTACAGTAGAGTGGTACTACAGTAGAGTGGTTCTACAGTAGGGTGATACTACAGTAAAGTTATAATTTAGTAGGGTGATTCAACATTAGGGTGATACTATAGTAGGGTGATACTTCAGTAGAGTGGTTCTACAGTAGAGTGGTTCTAAAGTAGGGTGATACTACAGTAGGGTGATACTACAGTAGGGTGATACTACAGTAGAGTTATACTACAGTAGAGTGGTACTACAGTAGGGTGATACTGCAGGGTACTGCAGTAGAGTGGTACTACAGTAGGGTGATACTACAGTAGCCTGGTACTACAGTAGAGTGATACTGCAGGGTACTACAGTAGAGTGGTACTACAGTAAAGTTATACTTTAGTAGGGTGATACTACAGTAGAGTGGTAATACAGTTTTGTGATACTATAGTAGGGTGATACTACAGTAGAGTGGTACTACAGTAGGGTGATACTGCAGGGTACTACAGTAGAGTGGTACTACAGTATTGTGGTACTGCAGTAGAGTGGTACTACAGTAGAGTGTACTACAGTTTTGTGATACTACAGTAGGGTGATACTACAGTAGTGTGGTACTACAGTAGAGTGATACTACAGTAGGGTGATACGACAGTAGAGTAGTACTACAGGGTACTACAGTAGAATGGTACTACAGGGAACTACAGTAGAGTGGTACTACAGTAGAGTGATACTACAGTAGAGTGGTACTACAGTCGAGTGGTACTACAGTAGAGTGGTACTACATTAGGTTGATACTACAGTAGGGTGATACTACAGTAGGTTGATACTACAGTAGGTTGATACTACAGTAGGGTGATACTACAGGGTACTACAGTAGGTTGGTACTACAGTAGGGTGGTACTACAGGGTACTACAGCAGAGTGGTACTACATTAGGTTGATGCTACTATAGTATAGTTGTACTACAGTAGGGTTATACTACAGGGTACTACAGTAGTGTTATACTATAGTATAGTTGTACTACAGTAGGGTGATACTACAGGGTACTACAGTAGTGTTATACTATAGTATAGTTGTACTACAGTAGGGTGATACTACTGTGGAGTGGTACTACAGTAGAGTGGTACTACAGTAGGGTGATACTACAGTAGGGTGATACTACAGTAGGGTGATACTACAGTAAAGTTATACTTTAGTAGGGTGATACTACAGTAGAGTTATACTACAGTAGAGTGGTACTACAGTAGGGTGATACTGCAGGGTATTACAGTAGAGTGGTACTACAGTAGGCTGGTACTACAGTAGGGTGATACTGCAGGGTACTACAGTAGTGTTATACTATAGTATAGTTGTACTACAGTAGGGTGATACTACTGTGGAGTGGTACTACAGTAGAGTGGTACTACAGTAGAGTGGTACTACAGTAGGGTGATACTACAGAAGGGTGATACTACAGTAGGGTTATACTACAGTAGTGTGGTACTACAGTAGGGTGATACTACAGTAGGGTGATACGACAGTAGAGTAGTACTACAGGGTACTACAGTAGAATGGTACTACAGCGAACTACAGTAGAGTGGTACTACAGTAGAGTGATACTACAGTAGAGTGGTACTACAGTCGAGTGGTACTACAGTAGAGTGGTACTACATTAGGTTGATACTACAGTAGGGTGATACTACAGTAGATTGATACTACAGTAGGGTGATACTACAGGGTACTACAGTAGGTTGATACTACAGTAGAGTGGTACTACAGTAGGGTGGTACTACAGGGTACTACAGTAGAGTGGTACTACATTAGGTTGATGCTACAGTAGGTTGATACTACAGTAGGTTGATGCTACAGTAGGTTGATACTACAGTAGTGTTATACTATTGTATAGTTGTACTACAGTAGGGTGATACTACAGGGTACTACAGTAGTGTTATACTATAGTATAGTTGTACTACAGTAGGGTGATACTACTGTGGAGTGGTACTACAGTAGAGTGGTACTACAGTAGGGTGATACTACAGTAGGGTGATACTACAGTAAAGTTATAATTTAGTAGGGTGATACAACAGTAGGGTGATAATATAGTAGGGTGATACTACAGTAGCGTGGTACTACAGTAGAGTGGTTCTACAGTAGGGTGATACTACAGTAGGGTGATACTACAGTAGGGTGATACTACAGTAAAGTTATACTTTAGTAGGGTGATACTACAGTAGAGTTATAATACAGTAGAGTGGTACTACAGTAGGGTGATACTGCAGGGTATTACAGTAGAGTGGTACTACAGTAGGGTGATACTACAGTAGGCTGGTACTACAGTAGGGTGATACTGCAGGGTACTACAGTAGTGTTATACTATAGTATAGTTGTACTACAGTAGGGTGATACTACTGTGGAGTGGTACTACAGTAGAGTGGTACTACAGTAGAGTGGTACTACAGTAGGGTGATACTACAGAAGGGTGATACTACAGTAGGGTGATACTACAGTAAAGACATAATTTAGTAGGGTGATACTACAGTAGGGTGATACTATAGTAGGGTGATACTACAGTAGAGTGGTACTACAGTAGAGTGATACTACAGTAGGGTGATACTACAGTAGGGTGATACTACAGTAAAGTTATAATTTAGTAGGGTGATACAACAGTAGGGTGATACTATAGTAGGGTGATACTATAGTAGAGTGGTACTACAGTAGAGTGGTTCTACAGTAGGGTGATACTACAGTAGGGTGATACTACAGTAAAGTTATACTTTAGTAGGGTGATACTACAGTAGAGTTATACTACAGTAGAGTGGTACTACAGTAGGGTGATACTGCAGGGTACTGCAGTAGAGTGGTACTACAGTAGGGTGATACTACAGTAGGCTGGTACTACAGTAGGGTAATACTCCAGTAGGGTGATACTACAGTAGGGTGATACTACAGTAAAGTTATAATTTAGTAGGGTGATACTATAGTAGGGTGATACTACAGTAGAGTGGTACTACAGTAGAGTGGTTCTACAGTAGGGTGATACTACAGTAAAGTTATAATTTAGTAGGGTGATTCAACAGTAGGGTGATACTATAGTAGGGTGATACTTCAGTAGAGTGGTTCTACAATAGAGTGGTTCTAATGTAGGGTGATACTACAGTAGGGTGATACTACAGTAGGGTGATACTACAGTAGAGTTATACTACAGTAGAGTGGTACTACAGTAGGGTGATACTGCAGGGTACTGCAGTAGAGTGGTACTACAGTAGGGTGATACTACAGTAGGGTGATACTACAGTAGGTTGATACTACAGTAGGGTGATACTACAGGGTACTACAGTAGGGTGACACTACAGTAGGGTGATACTACAGTAGGGTGATACTACAGTAAAGTTATACTTTAGTAGGGTGATACTACAGTAGAGTTATACTACAGTAGAGTGGTACTACAGTAGGGTGATACTGCAGGGTACTGCAGTAGAGTGGTACTACAGTAGGGTGATACTACAGTAGGCTGGTACTACAGTAGGGTAATACTCCAGTAGGGTGATACTACAGTAGGGTGATACTACAGTAAAGTTATAATTTAGTAGGGTGATACTATAGTAGGGTGATACTACAGTAGAGTGGTACTACAGTAGAGTGGTTCTACAGTAGGGTGATACTACAGTAAAGTTATAATTTAGTAGGGTGATTCAACAGTAGGGTGATACTATAGTAGGGTGATACTTCAGTAGAGTGGTTCTACAGTAGAGTGGTTCTAATGTAGGGTGATACTACAGTAGGGTGATACTACAGTAGGGTGATACTACAGTAGAGTTATACTACAGTAGAGTGGTACTACAGTAGGGTGATACTGCAGGGTACTGCAGTAGAGTGGTACTACAGTAGGGTGATACTACAGTAGGCTGGTACTACAGTAGGGTGATACTGCAGGGTACTACAGTAGAGTGGTACTACAGTAGAGTTATACTACAGTAGAGTGGTACTACAGTAGGGTGATACTGCAGGGTACTGCAGTAGAGTGGTACTACAGTAGGGTGATACTACAGTAGGCTGGTACTACAGTAGGGTGATACTACAGGGTACTACAGTAGTGTTATACTATAGTATAGTTGTACTACAGTAGGGTGATACTACTGTGGAGTGGTACTACAGTAGAGTGGTACTACAGTAGGGTGATACTACAGTAGGGTGATACTACAGTAAAGTTATAATTTAGTAGGGTGATACAACAGTAGGGTGATAATATAGTAGGGTGATACTACAGTAGCGTGGTACTACAGTAGAGTGGTTCTACAGTAGGGTGATACTACAGTAGGGTGATACTACAGTAGGGTGATACTACAGTAAAGTTATACTTTAGTAGGGTGATACTACAGTAGAGTGGTAATACAGTAGGGTGATACTGCAGGGTACTACAGTAGAGTGGTACTACAGTATTGTGGTACTGCAGTAGAGTGGTACTACAGTAGAGTGTACTACAGTTTTGTGATACTACAGTAGGGTGATACTACAGTAGTGTGGTACTACAGTAGAGTGATACTACAGTAGAGTGATTCTACATTAGGTTGATACTACAGTAGGGTGATACTACAGTAGGTTGATACTACAGTAGAGTGGTACTACAGTAGGGTGGTACTACAGGGTACTACAGTAGAGTGGTACTACATTAGGTTGATGCTACAGTAGGTTGATACTACAGTAGGTTGATGCTACAGTAGGTTGATACTAAAGTAGGTTGATACTACAGTAGGTTGATACTACAGTAGTGTTATACTATAGTATAGTTGTACTACAGTAGGGTTATACTACAGGGTACTACAGTAGAGTTATACTATAGTATAGTTGTACTACAGTAGGGTGATACTACTGTGGAGTGGTACTACAGTAGAGTGGTACTACAGTAGGGTGATACTACAGTAGGGTGATACTACAGTAGGGTGATACTACAGTAAAGTTATAATTTAGTAGGGTGATACAACAGTAGGGTGATAATATAGTAGGGTGATACTACAGTAGCGTGGTACTACAGTAGAGTGGTTCTACAGTAGGGTGATACTACAGTAGGGTGATACTACAGTAGGGTGATACTACAGTAAAGTTATACTTTAGTAGGGTGATACTACAGTAGAGTTATACTACAGTAGAGTGGTACTACAGTAGGGTGATACTGCAGGGTATTACAGTAGAGTGGTACTACAGTAGGGTGATACTACAGTAGGCTGGTACTACAGTAGGGTGATACTGCAGGGTACTACAGTAGTGTTATACTATAGTATAGTTGTACTACAGTAGGGTGATACTACTGTCGAGTGGTACTACAGTAGAGTGGTACTACAGTAGAGTGGTACTACAGTAGGGTGATACTACAGTAGGGTGATACTACAGTAAAGTTATACTTTAGTAGGGTGATACTACAGTAGAGTTATACTACAGTAGAGTGGTACTACAGTAGGGTGATACTGCAGGGTACTGCAGTAGAGTAGTACTACAGTAGGGTGATACTACAGTAGGCTGGTACTACAGTAGGGTAATACTCCAGTAGGGTGATACTACAGTAGGGTGATACTACAGTAAAGTTATAATTTAGTAGGGTGATACTATAGTAGGGTGATACTACAGTAGAGTGGTACTACAGTAGAGTGGTTCTACAGTAGGGTGATACTACAGTAAAGTTATAATTTAGTAGGGTGATTCAACATTAGGGTGATACTATAGTAGGGTGATACTTCAGTAGAGTGGTTCTACAGTAGAGTGGTTCTAAAGTAGGGTGATACTACAGTAGGGTGATACTACAGTAGGGTGATACTACAGTAGAGTTATACTACAGTAGAGTGGTACTACAGTAGGGTGATACTGCAGGGTACTGCAGTAGAGTGGTACTACAGTAGGGTGATACTACAGTAGCCTGGTACTACAGTAGAGTGATACTGCAGGGTACTACAGTAGAGTGGTACTACAGTAAAGTTATACTTTAGTAGGGTGATACTACAGTAGAGTGGTAATACAGTTTTGTGATACTATAGTAGGGTGATACTACAGTAGAGTGGTACTACAGTAGGGTGATACTGCAGGGTACTACAGTAGAGTGGTACTACAGTATTGTGGTACTGCAGTAGAGTGGTACTACAGTAGAGTGTACTACAGTTTTGTGATACTACAGTAGGGTGATACTACAGTAGTGTGGTACTACAGTAGAGTGATACTACAGTAGGGTGATACGACAGTAGAGTAGTACTACAGGGTACTACAGTAGAATGGTACTACAGGGAACTACAGTAGAGTGGTACTACAGTAGAGTGATACTACAGTAGAGTGGTACTACAGTCGAGTGGTACTACAGTAGAGTGGTACTACATTAGGTTGATACTACAGTAGGGTGATACTACAGTAGGTTGATACTACAGTAGGTTGATACTACAGTAGGGTGATACTACAGGGTACTACAGTAGGTTGGTACTACAGTAGGGTGGTACTACAGGGTACTACAGCAGAGTGGTACTACATTAGGTTGATGCTACTATAGTATAGTTGTACTACAGTAGGGTTATACTACAGGGTACTACAGTAGTGTTATACTATAGTATAGTTGTACTACAGTAGGGTGATACTACAGGGTACTACAGTAGTGTTATACTATAGTATAGTTGTACTACAGTAGGGTGATACTACTGTGGAGTGGTACTACAGTAGAGTGGTACTACAGTAGGGTGATACTACAGTAGGGTGATACTACAGTAGGGTGATACTACAGTAAAGTTATACTTTAGTAGGGTGATACTACAGTAGAGTTATACTACAGTAGAGTGGTACTACAGTAGGGTGATACTGCAGGGTATTACAGTAGAGTGGTACTACAGTAGGCTGGTACTACAGTAGGGTGATACTGCAGGGTACTACAGTAGTGTTATACTATAGTATAGTTGTACTACAGTAGGGTGATACTACTGTGGAGTGGTACTACAGTAGAGTGGTACTACAGTAGAGTGGTACTACAGTAGGGTGATACTACAGAAGGGTGATACTACAGTAGGGTTATACTACAGTAGTGTGGTACTACAGTAGGGTGATACTACAGTAGGGTGATACGACAGTAGAGTAGTACTACAGGGTACTACAGTAGAATGGTACTACAGCGAACTACAGTAGAGTGGTACTACAGTAGAGTGATACTACAGTAGAGTGGTACTACAGTCGAGTGGTACTACAGTAGAGTGGTACTACATTAGGTTGATACTACAGTAGGGTGATACTACAGTAGATTGATACTACAGTAGGGTGATACTACAGGGTACTACAGTAGGTTGATACTACAGTAGAGTGGTACTACAGTAGGGTGGTACTACAGGGTACTACAGTAGAGTGGTACTACATTAGGTTGATGCTACAGTAGGTTGATACTACAGTAGGTTGATGCTACAGTAGGTTGATACTACAGTAGTGTTATACTATTGTATAGTTGTACTACAGTAGGGTGATACTACAGGGTACTACAGTAGTGTTATACTATAGTATAGTTGTACTACAGTAGGGTGATACTACTGTGGAGTGGTACTACAGTAGAGTGGTACTACAGTAGGGTGATACTACAGTAGGGTGATACTACAGTAAAGTTATAATTTAGTAGGGTGATACAACAGTAGGGTGATAATATAGTAGGGTGATACTACAGTAGCGTGGTACTACAGTAGAGTGGTTCTACAGTAGGGTGATACTACAGTAGGGTGATACTACAGTAGGGTGATACTACAGTAAAGTTATACTTTAGTAGGGTGATACTACAGTAGAGTTATAATACAGTAGAGTGGTACTACAGTAGGGTGATACTGCAGGGTATTACAGTAGAGTGGTACTACAGTAGGGTGATACTACAGTAGGCTGGTACTACAGTAGGGTGATACTGCAGGGTACTACAGTAGTGTTATACTATAGTATAGTTGTACTACAGTAGGGTGATACTACTGTGGAGTGGTACTACAGTAGAGTGGTACTACAGTAGAGTGGTACTACAGTAGGGTGATACTACAGAAGGGTGATACTACAGTAGGGTGATACTACAGTAAAGACATAATTTAGTAGGGTGATACTACAGTAGGGTGATACTATAGTAGGGTGATACTACAGTAGAGTGGTACTACAGTAGAGTGATACTACAGTAGGGTGATACTACAGTAGGGTGATACTACAGTAAAGTTATAATTTAGTAGGGTGATACAACAGTAGGGTGATACTATAGTAGGGTGATACTATAGTAGAGTGGTACTACAGTAGAGTGGTTCTACAGTAGGGTGATACTACAGTAGGGTGATACTACAGTAAAGTTATACTTTAGTAGGGTGATACTACAGTAGAGTTATACTACAGTAGAGTGGTACTACAGTAGGGTGATACTGCAGGGTACTGCAGTAGAGTGGTACTACAGTAGGGTGATACTACAGTAGGCTGGTACTACAGTAGGGTAATACTCCAGTAGGGTGATACTACAGTAGGGTGATACTACAGTAAAGTTATAATTTAGTAGGGTGATACTATAGTAGGGTGATACTACAGTAGAGTGGTACTACAGTAGAGTGGTTCTACAGTAGGGTGATACTACAGTAAAGTTATAATTTAGTAGGGTGATTCAACAGTAGGGTGATACTATAGTAGGGTGATACTTCAGTAGAGTGGTTCTACAATAGAGTGGTTCTAATGTAGGGTGATACTACAGTAGGGTGATACTACAGTAGGGTGATACTACAGTAGAGTTATACTACAGTAGAGTGGTACTACAGTAGGGTGATACTGCAGGGTACTGCAGTAGAGTGGTACTACAGTAGGGTGATACTACAGTAGGGTGATACTACAGTAGGTTGATACTACAGTAGGGTGATACTACAGGGTACTACAGTAGGGTGACACTACAGTAGGGTGATACTACAGTAGGGTGATACTACAGTAAAGTTATACTTTAGTAGGGTGATACTACAGTAGAGTTATACTACAGTAGAGTGGTACTACAGTAGGGTGATACTGCAGGGTACTGCAGTAGAGTGGTACTACAGTAGGGTGATACTACAGTAGGCTGGTACTACAGTAGGGTAATACTCCAGTAGGGTGATACTACAGTAGGGTGATACTACAGTAAAGTTATAATTTAGTAGGGTGATACTATAGTAGGGTGATACTACAGTAGAGTGGTACTACAGTAGAGTGGTTCTACAGTAGGGTGATACTACAGTAAAGTTATAATTTAGTAGGGTGATTCAACAGTAGGGTGATACTATAGTAGGGTGATACTTCAGTAGAGTGGTTCTACAGTAGAGTGGTTCTAATGTAGGGTGATACTACAGTAGGGTGATACTACAGTAGGGTGATACTACAGTAGAGTTATACTACAGTAGAGTGGTACTACAGTAGGGTGATACTGCAGGGTACTGCAGTAGAGTGGTACTACAGTAGGGTGATACTACAGTAGGCTGGTACTACAGTAGGGTGATACTGCAGGGTACTACAGTAGAGTGGTACTACAGTAGAGTTATACTACAGTAGAGTGGTACTACAGTAGGGTGATACTGCAGGGTACTGCAGTAGAGTGGTACTACAGTAGGGTGATACTACAGTAGGCTGGTACTACAGTAGGGTGATACTACAGGGTACTACAGTAGTGTTATACTATAGTATAGTTGTACTACAGTAGGGTGATACTACTGTGGAGTGGTACTACAGTAGAGTGGTACTACAGTAGGGTGATACTACAGTAGGGTGATACTACAGTAAAGTTATAATTTAGTAGGGTGATACAACAGTAGGGTGATAATATAGTAGGGTGATACTACAGTAGCGTGGTACTACAGTAGAGTGGTTCTACAGTAGGGTGATACTACAGTAGGGTGATACTACAGTAGGGTGATACTACAGTAAAGTTATACTTTAGTAGGGTGATACTACAGTAGAGTGGTAATACAGTAGGGTGATACTGCAGGGTACTACAGTAGAGTGGTACTACAGTATTGTGGTACTGCAGTAGAGTGGTACTACAGTAGAGTGTACTACAGTTTTGTGATACTACAGTAGGGTGATACTACAGTAGTGTGGTACTACAGTAGGGTGATACTACAGTAGGGTGATACGACAGTAGAGTAGTACTACAGGGTACTACAGTAGAATGGTACTACAGGGAACTACAGTAGAGTGGTACTACAGTAGAGTGATACTACAGTAGAGTGGTACTACAGTCGAGTGGTACTACAGTAGAGTGGTACTACATTAGGTTGATACTACAGTAGGTTGATACTACAGTAGGGTGATACTACAGGGTACTACAGTAGGTTGGTACTACAGTAGGGTGGTACTACAGGGTACTACAGTAGAGTGGTACTACATTAGGTTGATGCTACAGTAGGTTGATACTACAGTAGGTTGATGCTACAGTAGGTTGATGCTACAGTAGGTTGATACTACAGTAGGTTGATACTACAGTAGTGTTATACTATAGTATAGTTGTACTACAGTAGGGTGATACTACAGGGTACTACAGTAGTGTTATACTATAGTATAGTTGTACTACAGTAGGGTGATACTACTGTGGAGTGGTACTACAGTAGAGTGGTACTACAGTAGGGTGATACTACAGTAGGGTGATACTACAGTAGGGTGATACTACAGTAAAGTTATAATTTAGTAGGGTGATACAACAGTAGGGTGATAATATAGTAGGGTGATACTACAGTAGCGTGGTACTACAGTAGAGTGGTTCTACAGTAGGGTGATACTACAGTAGGGTGATACTACAGTAGGGTGATACTACAGTAAAGTTATACTTTAGTAGGGTGATACTACAGTAGAGTTATACTACAGTAGAGTGGTACTACAGTAGGGTGATACTGCAGGGTTTTACAGTAGAGTGGTACTACAGTAGGCTGGTACTACAGTAGGGTGATACTGCAGGGTACTACAGTAGTGTTATACTATAGTATAGTTGTACTACAGTAGGGTGATACTACTGTGGAGTGGTACTACAGTAGAGTGGTACTACAGTAGAGTGGTACTACAGTAGGGTGATACTACAGAAGGGTGATACTACAGTAGGGTGATACTACAGTAGTGTGGTACTACAGTAGGGTGATACTACAGTAGGGTGATACGACAGTAGAGTAGTACTACAGGGTACTACAGTAGAATGGTACTACAGGGAACTACAGTAGAGTGGTACTACAGTAGAGTGATACTACAGTAGAGTGGTACTACAGTCGAGTGGTACTACAGTAGAGTGGTACTACATTAGGTTGATACTACAGTAGGGTGATACTACAGTAGATTGATACTACAGTAGGGTGATACTACAGGGTACTACAGTAGGTTGATACTACAGTAGAGTGGTACTACAGTAGGGTGGTACTACAGGGTACTACAGTAGAGTGGTACTACATTAGGTTGATGCTACAGTAGGTTGATACTACAGTAGGTTGATGCTACAGTAGGTTGATACTACAGTAGTGTTATACTATTGTATAGTTGTACTACAGTAGGGTGATACTACAGGGTACTACAGTAGTGTTATACTATAGTATAGTTGTACTACAGTAGGGTGATACTACTGTGGAGTGGTACTACAGTAGAGTGGTACTACAGTAGAGTGGTACTACAGTAGGGTGATACTACAGAAGGGTGATACTACAGTAGGGTGATACTACAGTAAAGACATAATTTAGTAGGGTGATACTATAGTAGGGTGATACTACAGTAGAGTGGTAGTACAGTAGAGTGATACTACAGTAGGGTGATACTACAGTAGGGTGATACTACAGTAAAGTTATAATTTAGTAGGGTGATACAACAGTAGGGTGATACTATAGTAGGGTGATACTATAGTAGAGTGGTACTACAGTAGAGTGGTTCTACAGTAGGGTGATACTACAGTAGGGTGATACTACAGTAAAGTTATACTTTAGTAGGGTGATACTACAGTAGAGTTATACTACAGTAGAGTGGTACTACAGTAGGGTGATACTGCAGGGTACTGCAGTAGAGTGGTACTACAGTAGGGTGATACTACAGTAGGCTGGTACTACAGTAGGGTAATACTCCAGTAGGGTGATACTACAGTAGGGTGATACTACAGTAAAGTTATAATTTAGTAGGGTGATACTATAGTAGGGTGATACTACAGTAGAGTGGTACTACAGTAGAGTGGTTCTACAGTAGGGTGATACTACAGTAAAGTTATAATTTAGTAGGGTGATTCAACAGTAGGGTGATACTATAGTAGGGTGATACTTCAGTAGAGTGGTTCTACAATAGAGTGGTTCTAATGTAGGGTGATACTACAGTAGAGTGGTACTACAGTAGGGTGATACTACAGTAGAGTTATACTACAGTAGAGTGGTACTACAGTAGGGTGATACTGCAGGGTACTGCAGTAGAGTGGTACTACAGTAGGGTGATACTACAGTAGGCTGGTACTACAGTAGGGTGATACTGCAGGGTACTACAGTAGAGTGGTACTACAGTAAAGTTATACTTTAGTAGGGTGATACTACAGTAGAGTGGTAATACAGTAGGGTGATACTGCAGGGTACTACAGTAGAGTGGTACTACAGTATTATGGTACTGCAGTAGAGTGGTACTACAGTAGAGTGTACTACAGTTTTGTGATACTACAGTAGGGTGATACTACAGTAGTGTGGTACTACAGTAGGGTGATACTACAGTAGGGTGATACGACAGTAGAGTAGTACTACAGGGTACTACAGTAGAATGGTACTACAGGGAACTACAGTAGAGTGGTACTACAGTAGAGTGATACTACAGTAGAGTGGTACTACAGTCGAGTGGTACTACAGTAGAGTGGTACTACATTAGGTTGATACTACAGTAGGTTGATACTACAGTAGGTTGATACTACAGTAGGTTGATACTACAGTAGGGTGATACTACAGGGTACTACAGTAGGTTGATACTACAGTAGAGTGGTACTACAGTAGGGTGGTACTACAGGGTACTACAGTAGAGTGGTACTACATTAGGTTGATGCTACAGTAGGGTGATACTACAGTAGGTTGATGCTACAGTAGGTTGATGCTACAGTAGGTTGATACTACAGTAGGTTGATACTACAGTAGTGTTATACTATAGTATAGTTGTACTACAGTAGGGTGATACTACAGGGTACTACAGTAGTGTTATACTATAGTATAGTTGTACTACAGTAGGGTGATACTACTGTGGAGTGGTACTACAGTAGAGTGGTACTACAGTAGAGTGGTACTACAGTAGGGTGATACTACAGAAGGGTGATACTACAGTAGGGTGATACTACAGTAAAGACATAATTTAGTAGGGTGATACTACAGTAGGGTGATACTATAGTAGGGTGATACTACAGTAGAGTGGTACTACAGTAGGGTGATACTACAGAAGGGTGATACTACAGTAGGGTGATACTACAGTAAAGACATAATTTAGTAGGGTGATACTACAGTAGGGTGATACTATAGTAGGGTGATACTACAGTAGAGTGGTACTACAGTAGAGTGATACTACAGTAGGGTGATACTACAGTAGGGTGATACTACAGTAAAGTTATAATTTAGTAGGGTGATACAACAGTAGGGTGATACTATAGTAGGGTGATACTACAGTAGTGTTATACTATAGTATAGGTGTACTACAGTAGGGTGATACTACTGTGGAGTGGTACTACAGTAGAGTGGTTCTAAAGTAGGGTGATACTACAGTAAAGTTATACTTTAGTAGGGTGATACTACAGTAGAGTTATACTACAGTAGAGTGGTACTCTACTACAGTAGAGTGGTTCTAAAGTAGGGTGATACTACAGTAGGGTGATACTACAGTAAAGTTATACTTTAGTAGGGTGATACTACAGTAGAGTTATACTACAGTAGAGTGGTACTACAGTATGGTGGTACTACAGTTTTGTGATACTATATTAGGGTGATACTACAGTAGAGTGGTACTACAGTAGGGTGATACTGCAGGGTACTACAGTAGAGTGGTACTACAGTAGTGTGGTACTGCAGTAGAGTGTTACTACAGTAGAGTGCACTACAGTTTTGTGATACTACAGTAGGGTGATGCTACAGTAGAGTGGTACTACAGTAGGGTGATACTACAGTAGGGTGATACTACAGTAGGGTGATACGACAGTAGAGTGGTACTACAGGGTACTACAGTAGAATGGTACTACAGGGTACTACAGTAGGGTGGTACTACAGGGTACTACAGTAGAGTGGTACTACATTAGGGTGATACTACAGTAGGGTGATACTACAGTAGGTTGATACTACAGTAGTGTTATACTATAGTATAGGTGTACTACAGTAGGGTGATACTACTGTGGAGTGGTACTACAGTAGAGTGGTTCTAAAGTAGGGTGATACTACAGTAGGGTGATACTACAGTAAAGTTATACTTTAGTAGGGTGATACTACAGTAGAGTTATACTACAGTAGAGTGGTACTACAGTAGGGTGGTACTACAGTTTTGTGATACTATAGTAGGGTGATACTACAGTAGAGTGGTACTACAGTAGGGTGATACTGCAGGGTACTACAGTAGAGTGGTACTACAGTAGTGTGGTACTGCAGTAGAGTGGTACTACAGTAGAGTGCACTACAGTTTTGTGATACTACAGTAGGGTGATACTACAGTAGAGTGGTACTACAGTAGGGTGATACTACAGTAGGGTGATACTACAGTAGGGTGATACGACAGTAGAGTGGTACTACAGGGTACTACAGTGGAATGGTACTACAGGGTACTAGAGTATGGTGGTACTACAGGGTACTACAGTAGAGTGGTACTACATTAGGGTGATACTACAGTAGGGTGATACTACAGTAGGTTGATACTACAGTGGTGTTATACTATAGTATAGGTGTACTACAGTAGGGTGATACTACTGTGGAGTGGTGCTACAGTAGAGTGGTACTATAATGTAGTTGTACTACAGTAGAGTGGTACTACAGGGTACTACAGTAGTGTTATACTATAGTATAGATGTACTACAGTAGGGTGATCCTACTGTAGAGTGGTACTGCAGTAGGGTGATACTACAGTGTTTTACAGTAGTGTTATACTATATTATAGTTGTACTACAGTAGGGTGATACTACTGTTGAGTGCTTCTACAGGGTACTACAGTAGAGTGATACTATAGTAGGGTGATACTACAGTAGAGTGATACCTCAGTAGAGTTATCGTATAGTAGGGTGGTACTACAGTAGGGTGGTACTATAGTAGAGTGGTAGTACAGTAGAGTGATACTTCAGTACAGGTCAACTCTATTCCCTCTGTTAGTCTCCTAGGCCATGAGACATATGGTGGTTTAAGTCAAGCAGGCTCTTGTAAGCCTATCAAGGTTTGTTCTTTAAACAAACACTAAGACATTTCAACATTGAGAATAGTGAGAAACTTACTCTCCTTTAGTATCCCTAAGTCTCAGCAGATTCAAAGTGGAGTGGAAGAATTGCTACCAACTGAAGAGTGGTTGTCAGTCTGTGTTTACAGTCGGCTCAGGCTATTATCATGGTAATAGCAGATCATGAGATAGCATTAACAGAGGCCATATAAGTCATTAAGGCCCTGCACCCCACTGGATCCGTTACCATGGAAACAACATCACGCTGTTGTTCCCTCCCTCAGTACACAGCAGTACACAGGGGAGGGACTATCAATGACATGGACTCAATGAATGGACCAAACCTTATGGGAAACCTGACCACATGCAGTCTCCGGAGGGCTGGTAGCCTAGAGGTTAAGAGCGATCGGCCAGTAACCGAAACGTCTGATTCGAATTCCCGAACCGGCAGTGTGGAAAATGTTGCCGGTTTACCCTTGACCCTTAACCCCGAAAAACAACTGGTACCTTTGCGCCAATGACATGGATGTCATGTATCTCTCTGATCCTGAGGGGTTAAATGCGGAAGACACATTTTAATTGAATGAATCAAATTGTGCAACAGATGTGGTATCCCCTTTCCCTCTCCGCCCACATCAACTACAGTACAGGACAACAATGAGATTGATGAAACAAACCATTGAGGGAATCGGGGCAAGCAGACTCAGGATCAGTGTTTTTGTCTCAATATGTTTCATGCATAGAACAGAATATTCTCATGGATTATTTTGGGTGGTACATTTTTTTGTTGTTGCAAAAATCAAATGCATTGTGAGGCCTTCATATTAGGGTACTCACCGTTCAAGCACATCATAGCCGAGCTGGCACCTAGGAGCAGGTGCAGTCAAGCATTATGTTTGCACACCTGGAAATCACATTCTTCCAAAGATCAACATGCTGACACACGCTGACATGCATGTGGACACTCAACGTGACAGGCTTAGGGAGCATGAACTCTGAACTCAGCACATAATAATGTTCATTTAACCGTTAGCTTCACTAGAACATTACTTAGACTTAGAATACTCCCTGGAACAAATCTTTACTACACCTCAACTATTTTCATTTTTAAGTGAAAGAATGTCGTCTCTTGAGATGGATAGACATCAGAGATGACATGTTACACCAAGGGAATGCTAATGCTAAGCTGCTACATGAAACACATATAACACCTAATGCTTCTTAGTAACAGGTTTCAGTTACTAAGAGGCATTACGGCTGTTATGGTACGTCCTTAGGAGACGAGACAGCAGGGTTTTGGACTGAACTCAAACATCATTGCTTCTGCTAGGAATTGTTTTCGTTTCCATTCCCATAATGCTACCCTCCTTCTCCTTCCTCAGTATCTAACTGTAATCCACAGTGATAACGGGTTTTGGGTTAACACCAGTGATGTATATAAACATGTAATGTGTGTCTATGCCTGCATCCGTCTGAGTAATCTGCCTGCCAGGAGACCATGCAGAGTATCTGAAGACTCATCCCTCACTCTGAAGTGTATCATGGAGAGCCGGTGTGCCTCGAGAATGTCATACGCTGGAGATTATAAAATACATGAAGAGTCTTGAAAATACCTCTTTGACCAAAAACACGAGTGGCTGTCTTCCTGTGAAAGGTGAGGGCTGAAGGTCTTCAATAAATATGCATACCGATAATCCTTGACCTTCCTTTCTAATACACGTACATTTCAACACAACACACTGTAAAAATACAGTAGATAACATGAAGTGAACACTAGTGAGTGTTACAGCAATGCCATAGAATACTCATGGTGGAGGTCAAAAATTAAAGGCTGCCGGAGCTGGAGGCATCCTTTTTAACCCTTTTCTGTCCAAACTCTAGCCAGTCTACCTGAAAAGAATGTTAACAGGGCGACTGAACAGAGAGCCTCTTGGGAATGAGGAGACTACAGGGAGACAGTCTCTTCAGGCTGCAGTGTGATTGGTTGGGACAGGGCTCTAGAGGGATAGGCAATGAGTGATGGCAGGACTAATCGCTTCTTTTCTACCCTGCTGCGGCACTCATAGCCTCTGAGAATGCTCATTACACTTCAAAGCAGCCCAGCTGGTCTCAGTAGCTAAAACCACCATGAGATGTGCAAACAGGAAAGTTCAGGTTCTGTTAACAGTCAGTGTCTTGAAGTTATGAAACCATGTCTGAACTGTGAAACCCACCACTTATGTACCTGATGTACATGATGGTGCTGATTGAATAGTGTACAACTATTATACACTAACCTATCATGTAGGTCACGACTAAACCATGAACTATGACTAGAAAGCACGGGATCTGTGGGTACTTATAGGTTTGATGCTGGAAAAACAAGACTGGATTCCATTTCATTACAATGTGCAAAACTGAGGAAAAAGCCAAAGCCCAACAACCCCACACCACCAAATGCTAATTGAATCCATCTGCAAATTCATAACTTTTTCTGGAGACTGAAGACTGCATGTGATTGCCATTTTACGAGACACTTGCGTTGTTTTTTTCCCCCGTCTCCTGCATTATGGTAAGCTTACGGCAGTGGCCGTAGCAACAGCCTATAACAATTACCTCCTACCCATCATCCCTCAACTACGGCTGTAGAGCCATTAACCACATTCCATTACTCCACACAATGGTGGTGGAGCCCGTCCTGGTACCTGGGCGAGGCATTATGGTTTATCAGGCTGGGCTGGTTGGATGGAGGTGGGGTGAGGGCCTATACATTATAATGTGGGATTCTAGCAGCCAGCAAACAGCAAGCAGCTTCTGGTTGATCTTACTGACCCCTAGGGCCCTGGTTGGCTACCTGTAATTGAAACAACTTAACACTTGGCCTAACCCGGCAGCCGTGGCTTTGTGTAGAGCTGACGTCTCGCTGTTACTTCTGCTTGGCTTGAGGCACTGTGAGACCAATGAAACCAATGGAAGTCTGCCTGAGTGGAGTGAGATACAGAATGGGCTAAACGATTCTCTTCTCATCACTAATCTTGAAAAAACATATACTTAACATCGTGGAAATTAATCTATCATCATTAACATCTAATGATTGATTATTTAAATATTGAAATGACATGGGCGACCAAGCAAAACGAATTGGTACAATTTAAGACCAAGTGGCAAACACTACTTCAGGCACTGGAGATGGAGGTGTGAGCATGCAGGTCTGGGTAGAGGAGATGTAGTCGTTGTTTGTGTGCGTCTGTATCTTGGAAGTCTGCACAGAGGAGAGCAGGGAAGAGCCACCCCCCAATTCAGCTTTGTTTTTAACAAGAGATGTTGCCTCTATGGTTCAATAAATACAATACTTTGTGGTGCCTTGTGGAGTCCATATTATGTGGTAAAAAAATACACACACACACTCCCTCACACAATTATCAAGTTAATCAGATCCATACATTTCCTCCGCTGCATGCTCTCTGTATAGAAACGGCATCCTTGGTGAATCTCTCTCTTGATGAAACCCCTCCTAACCAGGCTGCCAGGCCCGTTACATTATCAGATTGTCCCACATAGGGAAAGACCAGGGTCACTAGACACCACACAATAGCTTAGATTGTTGCTTTAGAAAACCCCCCAAAAGGAAAACGGCATATAAAGTTTGGTACGATCGGGCAACAATGTAAACTGGGTCACTAGAGCTGACTGCCCGCTCCAAAAACAGAAGGCTCCAGGGCAAGGATAGGCAACTTAATGACACAAAATGGTCAATGCAAGATCCCCTGACTAGATATCTTAACCTTTATCCCCTTAGCGATGCAACTAAGAGGATTATTGGAGTCTTGTGATGCCATGTTTTATTGTCTTGAATGAAATGAGTGTGATTTATCAGTGGTGTCTATATTCCTGTTCATTGCATGTACCTTCCAGTATCAGAGTGTTACTTGATATTTGTATCTTTATTTAACTAGGCAAGTCAGTTAAGAACAAATTCTTATTTTCAATGACGGCCTACAGTGGGTTAACTGCCTGTTCAGGTGCAGAACGACAGATTTGTACCTTGTCAGCTCGGGGATTTGAACTTGCAACCTCCCAGTTACGAGTCCAACACTCTAACCACTAGGCTACCCCTATATATGACATATATAGTGGATCAGATGGTGTGATGTTGACAGCTTATCCTTACAAAAGAGTGGGCATGGATTTTCCCCCACATGTCTGTGAATCTATGTACTGTAGTGCTTTAGCAGTTCAGTGGCTTCACATGTTATTTGCACTGTCTGAAACCATAACTGTGTCAGATCATATCTGATACCACTTCGCTTTAGGAATTAAAGACCATGTTAAAATACCATCACCACACCTAATTCAATCACGCTCAAAAACATCACACACACTGTACTGGTGAAGGTAAAAATGCAGAGTTTGTGCTGATGCATTATATCACACATGATAGTGCGCCATAGTATAGTACATATTAAACCAGGAATACTGCTAGGCGTCTGACACACAAAACCACTCCTGCCTGCCCTACGAGAAGTTATCAATATTTGCTTTCAGCTGTTCTGAGACATACATGTATGTGCACAGTCTGAGAACACGCGTCCTCTGTATCAGCAAAAACATGTCAGGAATCAACTGCTCTTGACTGACGGTTGGCCAAATCCTGCTGTTATGTTGCTATAGAGAGAGCGAGAGGTAGAGAGAAGTAGAGAGGTGGAGCAATAGAGAGAGAGAGAGAGAGAGAGAGAGAGAGGGAGAAGGTAGAGAGAGAGGTAAAGAGAGATAGAGACAGAGTGGAGGTAGAGAGAGAGGTAGAGCGGTAGAGAGGTAGAGAGAGCGTTACATAAAATTCGACATACCGATTAGGATCTAACAAAAATGCTTGAATCAGTTATAGAACCCATTGCCCTTTATGGTTGTGAGGTCTGGGGTCCTCTTACCAAACAAACATTCACAAAATGGGACAAACACCAAATTGAGACACTTGCGTGCAGAATTCTGCAAAAATATCCTCTGTGTACAATGTAAAACACCAAATAATGCATGCAGAGCAGAAATAGGCCGATACCCGCTAATTATCAAAATCCAGAAAAGAGCAGTTAAATTCTAAAACCACCTAAATGGGAGCAATTCCCAAACTTCCCATAACAAAGCGATCACCTACAGAGAAATACACCTGGAGAAGAGTCCCCTAAGAAAGCTGGTCCTGGGGCTCTGTTCACAAACACAAACAGACCCCACAGAGCGCCAGGACAGCAACACAATAAGATCCAACCAAATCATGAGAAAACAAAAAGATAATTACACACATTGGAAAGAATTTACCAAAAAACAGAGCAAACTAGAATGCTATTTGGACCTAAACAAAGACTACACAGTGGCAGAATACCTGACCACTGTGACTGACCCAAACTTAAGGAAATCTTTGACTATGTACAGACTCAGTGAGCATAGCCTTGCTATTGAGAAAGGCCGCTGAAGGCAGACCTGGCTCACTAGAGAAGACAGGCTATGTGCACACTGCCCACAAAATGAGGTGAAAATGGAGCTGCACTTCCTAACCTGACAAATGTATTACCATATTAGAGTCGTATTTCCCTCAGATTACACAGACCCACAAAGAATTCGAAAACATATCCAGTTTTGATAAACTGCCATATATATTGGGTGAAATACCACAGTGTGCCAGCCCAGCAGCAATATTTGTTGCTGAGGGGTAGAGAGAGAGAGCGAGAGAGAGAGGGAGCAAGAGAGAGAGGGGTAGAGCGAGAGAGAGAGGTAGAAGGAGAGAGAGAGGTAGAGAGAGAGATAGTTAGAAGGAGAGAGAAAAGATGGAAGGGTAGCTAGTAGTGATGCGCATAAATGTATAATTCTTGTGCAATTTATGTCTAAAGGCTACACTGAGGTTTTTCTTTCATTATTTTAGGCCATCTGGCATTAGTGCTTCAGTCTAAACCTCTTAACTGTACGTGGTTCCAATAGGCTACACAGAAATCACCAAAGGCTTTTGGGAACAGGCAGAGAAAGTTAACATGATCCATGGAGGCAAAAGGCTGCGAAATGAAGAGTTGAAAATAAAGGGTCGGGCCAGAAAATGAATGTTTGGGAAAGGTTTGGTGAAGTGGTAAAAGAGGATGATAGCAGTGTGATGTGTGAAGACTAAGGTGTGATGCCCTATATAAATTTGACGGTCACATGGCGGTGACTTCAAAAAGTCCTATGGTACGTTAAGGGAGCTGTAGTCTACTGTTCAGATGGGTTAAATTTAGACACTGACTGTAGGACTATAACCTCTCACATAGCCTCAATATTAACTGCTGAGTTAAACATTTCTTCCAGTAAAATGATACACCAAATGTAGGCAAAGTTTTGACTCGGTAACAGTCGAGAAAAATGATTTCTTTCAGCATCTTGAGAGAATGTGAATGTGCAGTTAGGGACCGCCTGTAGAGGTGCTATCTTTATCAACATCATAAAAGCTGATAGTACTTCAACCACATAAAATATGCTTCCAAGCCAAATTGAAATCTTATCAGAAATATGGGTAGTTTTCACAGCTTTTTATTTCCATACCGGTTGAGCTGATGCCATTTGGAGATTTTGCACAGAAGATCTTTAATTTTTGTTTGTTTTCCATTTTCTCCCCGGTCCCTAATCGTGTTTGCTCCGTGAAAGAAGCAAAAATGACAGAAAAATACTTTACCGATGTCAATTTGATTGAAGCATTTCATTCCATCGATTCATTAAATTATTCTGGTGAGCAAGGGTTTATTTAGTCTTCTAGGGCAACATATAATGACTGAAGAGAAACTGCATGCATCTAATTACAGACAGGTTGACTAACAAATAGCGTAACGTTCATCGTCATCTGATGAGGAAGAATCGAACCAAAGCGCAGAGTGGTAAGTGTTCATGACTTTTATTAAACTGAACAATAGAACAAAGTGAATAACCGAAACAATCCTGTCAGGTGCAGAACACTAAACAGAAAACAACTAGCCACAAAACATAGGTGGGAAAAAGCTACCTAAGTGTGGTTCCCAATCAGCGACAATGATAATCAGCTGTCCCTGATTGAGAACCATACCAGGCCAAAACAAAGAAATACAAAACATAGAAAAAATAACATAGAATGCCCACCCCAAATCACAGCATGACCAAACCAAAATAGAGACATAAAAAAGTCTTTAAGGTCAGGGCGTGACAAACACACTACCAAAATGTCGGAAATTATTAATAGAACCATATTGAAATCAGGCAACAACAAAAAAATTCTGCACACCCAGTCAAAAAATAATTTGTCCATCTCTGACTGTAGCCTACAGCTCATTTTCTATGTTTGCGGCATAGGGTCGGGTGCGGGCGTCAGATTTGTACTGTATCACATATAGTCGGGCAGAGGCGGATTGGTTGTTAGCAGTTGCAGATGGGTGCGGTTGAACAAACAGCTGTACTGTTAGTAGTTAGTTTCCTGACCTTGGCCAGAAACCCAGTCAGCTGGAGGAGAGAGGCTACATCTGGACCACCCTGTGTCAGTCGAACCAAGCTCTCCTCAGAGCAAGGACAGAATACACTGGACAGATGACCATACGGATAACAGGTTTAGTGAATTTACTGGAAAATACAGGAATGTATTCCATGCTGATGATAATACAGAGAGTGGATATGTCTGATAAGCCGCTTTCCTCTCCAGCTCAGCTTCCATTTCCATCAGCATAGCTATTCCCCCGTTATTACTGCCCTTCTATTTCAAGCTCCTGTAATGAAATACTGGCATGACGTTCCCCCTATAACTCATGTCCTCTGTCTCGGGTCTATCTATAGGGTGAGATGTATGAAAGGGGCGAGGCACGTGAGAGCTTTTTCGGAGTCTATACTATCCAGAACGCTGGACTCCTTCGTAAGTCCCCACAATTCAAAAACAACAGTGCGTGGGACAGCTGGTCCAAAGATTCCCGACATGTCTGTCAGCTCAAGGGAAGAGGGTCAGGTTATTAAAGCAGCCAGGGTTCAGAGGTTGAGAGCCCAAATGGATTCCAGTTGATACATCCACACCATACTGCTAGGATCTCTCATCTCATTTGCTCATTCTTCAGAAAACTGTCTGTGGAAAACATCCTTTTCAGAAATGCAGTTTACTAAGCTATTGTCAGCTATATCTTGAGCGTTGCTAGTGATCAAACCTTGTTGAGATTGTCAATGTGATCCTGAAACCATTGTTGGCTATAGACTATCAATCACATTCTCTTTCATGGCATCTGTCCATTTCCATTGTGTGGACTAAAGATGGACGTGGGTGCTGGCGAGACTGGAGGGGCTGGCGTGTGGGGTTGCTCAAAGCTGTGCCAGAGGGGTGACACACCCAAAGCCAAAGCCAGATCAATGCCAACACTTTTGTTGTTTTTGTTTGCATGCCAGCACAATGCATTAGGTGATTCATGAACATATCCAGACCAAGCAGAAATGTTGCAGCAAAACCCAAACAAACTGGATATTCAATTGACCGTCACCCTCATCTAATGCACTGTCAATAATCGTTAATGAAACTGGATTTAGATGGACCTTGACATAACACTGGGGATTTTACACATGACTGATGATCTCAGTAGGGATGTCATCTGATAACAGATAATCTCTAGAAAATCTGTTCTGCCTAGCTTGCTCACAACCAGAAACACAGCCATGTTTTAAAACGTCTTCAAGTGCTGAACAAGATGCGGCTCGTCTCTCTATCTCCAGCCTCTAATACTGAAACACAGCCGTATTGTGGACTGCCTTCAATCGGCCTCCCTCAAACCTTGCCTGATCCTGAGCGAAAATGGGGTCATCCATAACTTGTTTATCAAAATGACATCATGATACAACATTCTGTCACATTATCATAGCATACTTTAAGATGTTTTTATCAGTTTGTGGGTTTCAACTGAGGAGACCTAGTTCCCTTAAGACTTTGGAGACCATAACAAAATCGTATTCAAGCCCCCGAAAACAGTCAGGCTAATATCTCCATGATCCTTCTCGGTGTCCCTTGTGTCCCTCTCTCGTCTCAGATTAATGACAGGGACACTGGACAGGGACTGAGGGATGGCTCTGCAATCCAAAGGTAATTGACACATCTTTCCTCCTGAATGCAACACTTTCTAATGTCTTTAAGGAGAGACCCAGTCTGGTTTGGTGTGCAGCTCAGTATAAAATGGCACCATTTCTCATTATGTGTCTCAACCAGCCATCTCACCGTTAACGGTCTTGTATTCCCCTGACGTTCCTATCACTTATAGATGGGGAATAATGAGGTAGAGGCTTTCTGCTCTGCCGAATGTCCTAATCATCTCCTGTCTTGCTAGACTCTGTCTTTCTGACTCGTATCGTACATCGACTACACAGCCACTAGGATTTCACTAAGAATTTATTATAATATTGAAATGGGCTGCAAGTCATTTTTACCTGTGAAAATGTCACCTCCATAACAATATGGAAGAAAATGAAACATATGAAGAACCATCATTCCCTAAAAACACAACCCCATAGAGCAATCCTTGGATTTTAAAAAAGTTATAAAAAAGTGCCATATCAACACATTTTTATTTGAAATCTTTTGGACATCAGACAAATGTTTAAGGAACCCTAGTTGAGTCAGAAAAGGATATTCATACGATAGGTAAGCTAGCCTTGCGGAGAGCCTATCTAACTGACAATTTCTTAGACAAAAATAAAAAATATCTATTGAAACCAAGACTTGAAAATAACTTGTTGTTTGTATGTGGATTTTTTTTTATTGAAATCAAATAATAATAATAAAACTAAAAAAACAAGTCACCTTCATAATCAAACAGTGGTATACCAAAAGTGGAAACCGTGAGTAAAAATATAGATATTTTGGTGAAGATGAGTTGTAAAGCTTGAGTGTTAGGGCAAGATAATATATTTTTGACTTCTTCTGAACAGAAAAAAAGAAGAAATGTGAAACAGGAAATGTGTAAGCCTGTGTGTGGGTTTGGCTGACAAATCAGTGATTACTCAAGAGTAAGTTCCTGTATGATGATCTACCAAGATTTAACTGAGAAAGAAAAATGGCCTATGATAAAAAGGCTTGGAGTCCCAATCTTTTCTCCAAACCTTCTCTCACTGTAACTTTCTGTATAAAACTGTCTGTATGAAACCAGAAGTTACATCCCTGCACTGACACGTTTAGGAGACAACACCCCTTGAACTTTTAGAACACTTTAGAGAACACATTCATACTGGTTCAAGCTACATAAAAATAACGCTCTGTCTTTTAGAACTGAACATTGGGAGACAACACCCCTTGAACTTTTAGAGCACATTTTAGAAATAGCAGAACCAGACTCAGCACACTCGCCCAAGGCTGACGAGGCAAGTTTGGACATGCGTGTGCTCACACACTGTACGTACACACACCTCTTCACTGACGTGGCGCTTGCTTAAGATAGCTCACCCTTGAATCATCACTTCACCATCCTGCAGCACCCTGTATATGTCACAACGACACCCTTATGGACAGCATGTTATAGTTCTATAATAGGGCAGGAAATACAATGATACACGAGTCAACGTTCACACTGCTTACAAAATGACCCGTCATACCTTCACTATAACATGTGTTAAAAAGTTCATAAAGTTGGGTGTACAAACACCAATGTAACTAGAAGTATTACATCACATTAAAAAAACTGGTCCCTGGTGAGTTTCATTTAACAAGGTTAAATAGGACATCACCACTGTTGGAGTGTTGTACCCTAGGACTTCTGTAGGTCCAGAGGGGGATTTGTTTTTATAGGCCAGGCTAGCTCCCAGTTATTAACAGGGAGCTCCATGCCTCCATTCACAAGGGGTTTGGACAGGGTCTATCTTTCCCTTCTCTGGCTGGGGACTTCTCCGGCCCCCTCCCCTGACCCTCGTCCTTTCGCACAAACAAAGGGAGCGGTGGTGGAGGGTGGGGTGGGCACTTATCAGGGGTCTGGTTCTGACTAGAAATTATTTCCTGGGAAACCATTGCTGAAATTAAAGCATATAACAGGCTACCTCCACCACTACCCTCCACCACTACCCCCGTCCCCCCCCCCCCGTCCCCGTCCCTGGCCCGAGACCACAGGACGCTGCTGAAGGGAGGGCAGCTAATAATAATGGCTGGAATGGAAACCATGTTTTTGATGTGTTCGATGCCATACCATTGATTCTGTTCCGGCCATTACTATGAGCCTGCCCATTCCCATTTAAGGTGCTACCGGCCACCTGTGTCCGAGACCTACCAGTACCTCCTCTCCCTCCCACAAATCTCCCCAACTGGCAAAGATCCAAAGCGGCAATGCACTCCTCCTGATGAATGGCATTTCAGCCCAGGATCAGCCATTGGGATTTTGTCCAGAGCTCTTTGCTGTGGAAACAAAGCCAGTTCCACCTGTCCCGTCAAGCACAATGGCTGAATGAGGCTCCCTTTCTGTAGGGGATGTTTGCACAGGCATTGTAAAGGTAGCCCTCTCTGAGTGCTTCAGAATTAGTCAAGCCTTCAGAGGGCTTACTTTACACAGTATTTGTTTCTAGGACAGAGAAAGAAACCCTGGGAAAGTGTCTAGCAGCTAAACTCAAGCTCATTCCAGCCAATTCTCTAACCTTGCTGTTAGATGCACTTTGGCTCTTTAGTGGGTAAGTGCGGTGCTTAATTTGAGACGGATACTGTCGGAGCAGGATCTGGCACCTCTCAGTTTTGGACTGTTTCGTTCCGAAACCTATTTCGAGTTGCCTCCTCTGTAATTCTCCTGCCCCCTAAAAAAAAACATAGCCTAATGTGAAAATGTAGATTCTCAGCCCACGCCTGATATTCTAAGAATTGATTCGGGTTGGGCCAACCCGGTTTTATGATTTGCACAACATTGTCGCCTAGAGACCCAACTCCTGGCAGCTGCTGTATCTCTCACAGAACCCGAATGAGATTCACTTTCTATGATCTCTCTCCCTCTTTCTGCTCTGATAGACATGATCCTGCAACTACCATCCCTCCAGAGTTGTACATCATTTAGTTTTTTTTTTTATAGAATCATAGCCATGGGATGGGTGGGGGTGGTGCTACATCACTGATAAATGGAAATACATTTGTCAAAGGTGTAGAATTACTGCCATCTGTTCATAAATAAATTAAATGATTCAGAATACTACACCAGGAGTAGGACTATAATTTTGCCACAGAGGATCAATAGTTTTTTATATTTTATAGCCTAGCTGTGGATTATGTGTAGCCCAATCACGATGCATTGCCTACAGCATGCAGCCAAAACAGGCCTTTCGCAATATTTCAAATAAGATCGTCAAATAGGTTGAAAAGCAAATGGCTCTTGCTGAAACAAAAATATTTATCTGTCTGTAGGCTACGAAAACATTTTTATCAACTTCCAAATAGGCCTATTGAGAGCACAGCATTGTTTATACAAACTACATAAAACGTGAGAGAGATGGGCAGGAGCGCATAGGCTATCAACAGTCAGTAAGCTACACATCATTGGGTGAGTCAGTGAAACTGGAAAGCGTTTTAGGACTATAATTTCCTCCTCATATTGTACACTATGTGTGTCTCTTCAACACATATGCCTAGGCTATTGACAGATTCAATGAGGTCATTTTTAATGATCTCACATTGTCAGTGTGTCAGTGTCAAAGTATAGCCTGACATTTCAATAATTTGTTTAGTATTAAAAAAGATTTGGCCAAAGTCTCCAGTCCTAAAATGACATAGAATTGCATTTACAAAAGGCCCAATTTTTCCCGCCTACAAAATACATTATGCAAACGCCTCTATTTTATTATTAAAGTGATTTTCAGTACCTAAGAGCTCCCCAGGTCACCCCCCTGTCGCGCTCACGTTTTGTTCCTGTCACACCCTGATCTGTTTCACCTGCCTTTGTGCTCGTCTCCACCACCCTCCAGGTGTCGCCCAAGGCTTCAAAATAAAGGTGAAACAGAATCGATGACCTCTGCTTGACCTGTTGTTTGCCTGCCCCCTGTTTCGTAAATAAAAATATGTTATTTCGAACTGTCTGCATCTGGGTCTCATCCTGAGGTCTGATAGTTCCGGCACCTCCCGATTTACAAATTAAGCACTGGGTAAGTGTCCAACAAAAACCACTCCCCATAGGTTTCACTGACGTGTTGCTTTTAGACAAGGTATAGGTTTACAGAATGATCTTGTATGTTTGCCTTTATTTGAAAAAAAAATAAAAAGGCATCATCACACTGCTACCGAAGCCAAAATGCAAATCAAACAAGTATGATCTCTTGTATTATAACGTCAGGGCTAACAGGGTAAACAAACGAAGACACAGTAAACAGGCAGGGTGGTACAAGGTCATTTAAGTTACACTCGGCTGATCACATACCATGGGAACATATGCTGATCACATACCATGGGAACTATGCTGATCACATACCATGGGAACATATGCTGATCACATACCATGGGAACATATGCTGATCACATACCATGGGAACTATGCTGATCACATACCATGGGAACTATGCTGATCACATACCATGGGAACATATGCTGATCACATACCATGGGAACTATGCTGATCACATACCATGGGAACTATGCTGATCACATACCATGGGAACTATGCTGATCACATACCATGGGAACTATGCTGATCACATACCATGGGAACTATGCTGATCACATACCATGGGAACTATGCTGATCACATACCATGGGAACTATGCTGATCACATACCATGGGAACTATGCTGATCACATACCATGGGAACTATGCTGATCACATACCATGGGAACTATGCTGATCACATACCATGGGAACTATGCTGATCACATACCATGGGAACTATGCTGATCACATACCATGGGAACTATGCTGATCACATACCATGGGAACTATGCTGATCACATACCATGGGAACTATGCTGATCACATACCATGGGAACTATGCTGATCACATACCATGGGAACTATGTGTGACTGACCGAATATTTATTTTGTAGCTGTGGTGCAAATCATTCGTTTATTGGTGAGGTGGGTCTTATGTCACTTTTCATTTTCCGAATCCGGTGGGAACGAGGAAAGAGAGGTAATGGCGGTCTGATAAAGTCCTGCTGAAAAAGCACGACTGACCACATGAATATGGTTTACTCTCTCTTTCTATAATAACTGTGTTTATGTGCGTATTTGCAAGCAAGAGAGAAAGAGAGAGTGAGAGCTTGGCAGAAAGAGAAAGAGGCTTTTTACAGTCAGAAGCAGTGGTCCTATTAGTTCCCTTAGCAAATAACCCAGTCATGCATGAAACTGGATGAGTGGTTGGTGAGAGTGAAGATTATGGAAGCTAACACCGTTATTCTAGTTGAAAACAGAACATTCCCCTCCATCACCCCTACAAGGGCTGGAGCACAGAGAGCTCTGTCCCTGGCTTATATAAGAGTTGGAGGGCTAAGACTTTGTGTCCACAGAGAGTCAGGTATCTGGCACAGACAATATCCTGCTCAAAACTGTTGATCTCTATGCATTAGGGTTTCAGGCCAGGTTACTCCTACCCGGTCAAGACAACTATTGCACAGCAGCATGGTCGTAAGAACT